>NW_004955408.1:789909-807123 GCF_000276665.1 Chinchilla lanigera | reverse complement strand
TTTAAGGACTGTAGTGATTTGGTCTTACTTGTATTTTTTTTTCATTTTTGTTTTTTATAGTTTTTTTTTTTCCAGTACCAGGAATTGAACTCATGCCCTTGCGCTTGCTAGGCAGGCGCTGTGTCGCTGAGCTAAATCCCCAGCCCCTGGATTCTTTTCTTTACCTCTGTACTCGCTGTGGTGTCACAGATAGCAGTGTCAGCCTTGGACAGTCACCAGGAGAGGGAGGAAGCACACTATCTCAGCAGTGACCCCTGAGATGTGCCAGCTAATCTGCCTGAGCGGTTGCTGCATGCATGGAGATTTTACAGTCAAATCTGATCTGCTTTGGCCTAGCTCGTTCTTGGGACACTTTGCATACTGCCTCTCTAGTCAGGGGCCCTCCCTAAGAAGTGTTCTGGAGGAGTGGGCTGCAGCCACGTGTCCCAGAGAGACTAGGTGGGCACGTGTGTGAGCCTGGGGCCCAGTCTGCGACCCCCTCAGTGTCTTAGAGCACAGCCCCTCCTCATGTTGGAATGGGTGTCAACGCTCTCATTTCCTCAGCCTCGTTTTTTTTTTTTTTTTCACTAGGAATTGAACTCAGGACCTAGTGCTTGCCAGGCAGGTGCTGTGCCGCTGAGATATATCCCCAGCCCATCAGCCCATTCTTGTTTTTTGGTATTTTGGGGTATTGAGGAGGGTATTTTTTTGGGACAGGGTCTCACTGTGTAATTCAGGCTGGCCTTGAACTCACTGTGTAGCCCAGGCTGGCCTTGAACTCATGGCAATCCTCCTGCCTCAGCCTCCTGAGTGCTGGGGTGACAGGCATGTGCGCCACCACACCTGGCTCTCAGCCCATTCTTACTTGAGTGCTAATGGAGAGGAAGAGGAAAGACGAAGTACTGAGTCTTGGCCAACCCCCAAATAGTGACTGTCCTACCCAGAAGAGCCATCTTGGTTAATGGTGTCCCCTCGTGGCCATTGTTGAGGCCAGAGCCCTGGCCAGCAGGTTCCACGAGAATAAGGGCCTCCCCTGACATCTCCCCAGTGCAGTGCCTGGTGCCGTGTGGGCGCTTTTTAAATAGCTGCTGAGTCCGCAGCAGACTGCACCCTCCCTCTCCCCCGCCCTGTGCTTGTCCGCACTCTGCTCTGCTTGGGGTGTTCTCTAAACTGCTGCTCTGCTCAGCTTTATACTTTCCAACCCAGCGCTTGCCGCCTTCTCGCTCCCTCCTTCCCCAAAGCTTCCTGCGCACCGAACCCTTGGCACCTGCAGCCTGATGCTCACACAGGCTGAGTCGCACTGTGCTGGCCAGACCTCCTGGAGGCAGAGGCTCGGGTGATCATCGTGAAATCCCCGGGACCCAGAGCAGAACCCTGGAGGGTATTTGAAAGGCAAATGGACAGATAACTGGCTTTCCCTCCCTGAGCCCCACCCTGTCCGAGACCTGGCCTCATCTGTCCTGTGGGAGACTGGTCTTGCAGCTCCCGGGGTTCTCCTCTCTGCCCCATGAGCTGTCCGGGGTTAAGACGCTACCTCTCGCCTGCAGGAGAGGGGCTGCAGCCTGGGGCTCAGAGGTGTCTCCCGGTGGCGGCCGGGAAGGGCCCGCTTGATCGACAATCTTCTGTCTTCTAGGACCCGCGGCTGCTGTGTCTGGCATGAACAACTTGGGTCCGTCCAACTCCACCTGTCCTCGCGTTTTCCCTCAGCCTGGGAATCTGATGCCCATGGGTCCTGGACACACCTCGGTTTCCTCGATCCCCTCCAACTCAGGCCCACAGGACCGGGGTGTCGCCCAGTTCCCCGGCTCCCAGAGCATGCCTCAGGGCGGTCTCTATGGCCTGGCATCAGGCATGACTCAGATGGTTGCCCAGGCCCCGCCACAGGCTGCCAATGGACACGCCCACATTCCGAGGCAGCCAGGCGTGGGCCAGAGCACAGCGGTGCCAGCTGCCTATGGACAGAACTCTCTGGGGAGCTCTGGCCTCTCCCAGCAGCACAACAAGGGGACTCTGACCTCTGGCTTAACCAAGCCACCCGTCCCAAGGTTGCCAGCAGCCATCGGAGGCCAGAACGCCTCATGGCAGCACCAGGGAATGCCGAACCTGAATAGCCAGACCCCCGGGAGCAGCGGCGTGAGCCCCTTCACTGGCGCCTCCACCTTCCACATGCAGCAGGCCCACCTGAAGCTGTCCAGTCCGCAGTTCTCCCCAGCGATGCCTAGCAGGCCCATGGCCCCCATGAGCTCAGCCGCTGCGGCAGGGTCCATGCTGCCCCCGGTGAGCACGCAGCAGAGGACCGGTGCATCTGCCCCTGCACCCCCGCAGACAGCCCCGCAGCCCGCCTTGTCTGGCCTGAGCCCCGCGGGGCCGGAGCTGAGCGCCTTCGGGCAGAGCCCCGCCTCGCAGATGGGCGGCCGTGCAGGACTGCACTGTGCTCAGGCCTACCCTGTGCGGACTGCGGGCCAGGAGCTGCCCTTTGCCTACAGTGGGCAGCCAGGCAGCGGGCTGTCCAGTGTGGCCGGACACACCGACCTGATCGACTCCCTGCTGAAGAACAGGACTTCGGAGGAGTGGATAAATGAGTTGGATGACTTTTTAGGGTCTCAGTAGTGGAGGGTTTGTGGTGGCTTTAGTACTCAGCTGTCCTCTACTTTTGTTCCCAGATTCAAGAAAGAGCAACTACTCTGGACCAAAAGCCCATGGCCCAGGCAGCTGGGCAGGCGGAACCCAGGCTGCAGCAGAGGCCCCGGCTGGTCCGGGTCTGGGGGGCCCAGGCCAGCACGTTCGGTCCATCGGGCTGGCCCCGGCCCGTATGCTGAAATCACTGCCTGGTGCTGGGCAGCAGAACAGGGTTCTAAAGGTGGTCTCCCCGCCTCGTGACCGAACGCCCAGCAGTAGCAGTGTGACATGCAGTGGAGCCATGGAGCGGGCTCTGCAGGATTTCTCCACTTGCCTCAGTGTTGGGCACAGGTTTTGGTCGAAACCTTAAATAGCAGAATTATTTGTAATTCGTAGCATAGAAAAGAATTTTTTGAAAATTTTACACAGATTAGCGTAGGTGATGGTTTAAAGTGATGAAGAGGCATTGGAAACCTAGAGTTTCCTCCCACTAAAGAGCCTTGTCTTCCTGCTCTGCCGGCTCTCAGGGGAGGAGGGTGGCGGGAAAGGCACTTCCGTCAGCGCAGCCTGTGACTGCAGATGCCAAAAGGGTCAGGAGACTGGGAGGGGGCCGACCTGGAGACCCAGGTGGGCGTCCCAGAGCTGCCCCTGCTCCCTAGTGCGTCCCTCTCAGTGTCACTCTGAACGTGCCAGAAGCCCAGGCTGCAGGTGGAGATTTGGGGGCCTGGTGTCATGTTAGGGCGCCCCACCTCCTGCGGTTTCTCCGATAGCTTGTGTTTAACAGGCGGGGCGTAAGTTGTGCACACAGATTTTCCCCAGCCCGTCTGCATTTCCCGTGACCTTCCTTTCTGCCTCCCCTTTTTCCTCTCCAGCCCAGGTGGGAAGCAGTGATGTACTACAGTGGAGGGAGAAACGGAAGCCAGAAAAATTCCTTAGGTAAAGCTTTGGGGAGAGAGGCTGCAGGCCGGCCCTGGGGAAGGAGTTCTACTTTGCTGACTTCTCCTCCGCGATAGGTGACTTGCACTTTTAAAGATTGCTTTATAACACTAACACATCCTCTCTAAGGGTTCTGGGAGATTCTCTTTGAAGGTCTTAATGAGCTTCACTGAGCCGAGAGCCCACAGAACAGGGTATGCGGCGAGGGCTGTTTGTGGAAGCCAGATGCGGCACTTGGCCACTTGGAAAGCGAGATGCGGAGCGTGGTCGAGACCCGCCGTGCGCACAGGGCGGAGGGAGGAGTCTGCCCAGGAGAAGGGCTGCGCGCAGTCTGGAGAAGCCGCACCCTGTGTCCGTTTCCCTGGTGTCTCAAAGTGCATCATTCAGTGTCGCGTCAGGAACTGAGCCAAGGAAATCCGTGACTAGCCCAAGTCACTTTGGTAATTTGTTTGCACCAGCAGTGCCTTTTTTGCCAGGGCTCCTTGGACCCTCAGATTCTTGTTTTGTAGCCATTTGCCACCACTGGCGGGTGTGGCCCTCTCTCAGCCCTGCACTGCCTTCCCCGTCCCCAGATAGGCAGCTTAGCTCTCAAGGCCGGAGGAGTCCCAAAGCCAGTGAAGACCCCGCCCTCGGAGCAAGTTCCCCAAGCTTGGGGAAGAGCGTGGCTTCAGCAGGTTTTCTACTGAAAGCCAGGCCGACGGCTGGTTCTGGATCCTTGCTCCACTCCTGTCTCCCCAGGCCACCTCCTGCCTCGGTCCCGCCGGGTGCCCGCCAGCCCGCTGTCTGCCTGAGGCCCAGGCCGGCTGGGCAGACGGCGGGCTTCTCACTTGCTGCAGTGTCATAGCAATAAAATGTGATTCTTGGGGCCCTCCAGGAGCTGCCCGTGGCTTTATTTATGAACCTGGCTTTGGGGGGTCGGGAGGCGATGACTGCTGCCATGCACATCCCCATCTTCCTAGAGCCACAACTCAGAAGAAAGGGTGCTTGGACTTTCGTTATACACATGTGCTTTGTGTAAATAAATGTTTACAGTTTTATATTGAAGATGGAGTAAGCGTTAGAGCTTCCAACTGTATATTTTTTACTTTTATAGATTTTAAAACTATGATCCTTTATATATCTGTTTTTGGGGAGCTATAAGTTTTATGGCAATTAGTATTGTTAACTTTTTATGGTCCTCAGAAGTACATAAAAGTCCTATTAATCCCTTTATTCTTCCACTTCCCTTAACTCTAGTATACACCAAAAAGAAGTCTTTACTTTCCTTGTTTTATCATTATAAAAATAATAAAAGTATTTTGCTAGTACAGAAACTGCCTTTGTATTTGACTTGCAGTAGGGCAGGCTAGCCGGGGAAGTTTATTGTTGTTCACTTCCTTTGGGGTGGAATTTTGATTTCTCACTGCACGTAGTTTGGGAGCCAGGTTGGTTAAGGCCACAGCTGACTGAGACTAACCTGGCGCTAACGTCCCTGGGGACATCAGACCCGCTCCCCTCCGGGCACTCACAGGGTCCGGGCGCCTGCCCCCAGGAGTGGTGCACGAGGGAACTGGGTATTTTAGGTCGGTCCTGAGTTATCTGATGTGTTATTTAAAACTCAGCTCTACACTTGGGAGGCTGAGACAGGAGGATTGTTGCAAGTTCGAGACCAGCCTGGGCTACAACATGAGGCCAGCCTAAACTGCATATCGAGACCAAAAAATACCAAAAAACAAAACAAAAAAAACCGTAGCACAAGTGGCTGCCTGGCAAGCACAAAGTCCTGAGTTCAATTCCAGGTACAAAAAACAAACAATAAAACAACAACAAAAAAACCTCAGCTGTACCCTTGGAGTCCATCTGACCACTTACTCCCCTCACTGCAGTCAGTGTGCTTCACTGTCCACCTGTGCCGCCAGAGGGCAGCGGTAATGGAGCTGGTCCTGCGGGAGGAGCCTGGGCCTCTCCCTCCCCGCTGCTCCACCTGGAAATAGTCTCTGTTCCCAGAAGGATGGACGGCCATTGAGGGAGGGGCAGGAAGAAGGATTTCCCTGCGTGTCGTGCACCATTCTGGGCAGCTGAAGCAGGAGAGTCACAAGTTTGAGCCCATCCTGGGCAATTTAGCAACTTCACCCCAGAACTGCAAAAAAAAAAAAAGACTAAGGAAAAGCTAGATCATGCTGTGCATGGAGCCTCATACCTACTGTCCTAGAATTCTAGCAGGCTGAGGCAGAAGGATCACAAATCTGAATCCAGCAACTCAATGATTTCGTGAGATCCTGTTTCAAAATACAAAAAGTTAAGGAAGCATGGGGATGTAATGGAGCTCCATGTGAAGGCCCTGGGTTCAGTCCCCAGTCCTGAAACCCTAGATTCCACTAAGTGGAAAACATTTGTGACAGATACGAAAGGTGTTCAGGTCACAGCCTTACCGTACAAGGCACACCGAAGGGGAAACTCCCTGGCGCAGCAGGCACGGTATGCACGGCGATCAGA
This sequence comes from Chinchilla lanigera, assembly GCF_000276665.1. Taxonomy (NCBI): domain Eukaryota; kingdom Metazoa; phylum Chordata; class Mammalia; order Rodentia; family Chinchillidae; genus Chinchilla; species Chinchilla lanigera. The sequence continues at coordinate 801,114 of NW_004955408.1, read as the reverse complement.
GGACGCACGGCAGGCAGGGAGCACGGTGCTGTGATGTGATGTGTAAGACAGCATGGAGCTCCTGCCAGGTGTGCTGCCTGGCTGTGGGCCCAGCGCTTGGGAGGCTGAGGCAGGATCCCGTAAAGTCCAGGCCCGCCTGAACTGAGTAACAAGAGCTGCCCCCACTCCAAACCCTGAAAGAAATCATCCAGCACCTTAAAATGTTCAACTGCACAACCGCAGTTAAGAAGCATCCTTGAAAGTAGCCTGGGGGCGGGGCCCGCACTCCCCAGGCAGCAGCACTGGGCAGCTGGGCGGCTGGTGCAGCTGGCACTGTTCCTGAGCCACAGAGGGGCTCCCGCTCAGTTTCCCAAGCAGCACCTGCAAGGACAACTTGCAAGACCCAGCCAAGGGCCCGAATGTCACCCTTACAGTGATTGGACAGTCAGCTGCGGTCATCTTGAGTCATTCTGCAAACTGCCAGGACAGTCCCATGAAATCTATGTTGATCCTGACAGAGAAATTTATAAAAGACTAGGAATGAAAAGAGGTGAAGAGGGTGGGCATGGTGCTGCCTGCCTGTAATTCCAGCACTTAGGAGGATGAGGCAGGAGGATTGCAGCCAGTTTGAGGCCAGCCTGGGCTACATAGCAAGACCCTGTCTCAAAAAAAAAAAAAAAAAAGAAAAAAAATTTGGCACTTCAGGGCAGAGTCCCCACGTAAAGTGGAACCTATGCTCTGCTCAGGAACCCTGTGGAGCCTGTGCTGGGCAGGAGCTGACCCTCACTTTGGTTTCCAAGGAGACCCAGCTCTGCAAGGCAGAACCCCCTCTCGGGATCCAGGTAGCAGTATCCATTTCATACATCGCCACAGGAATAGGTTGGACCACAAAGCCATGAACTACAGTACAGCTCAGAGGTCTTCCCCAGGTGAACTTCACAAGCAGACCTTCCACTATCCCCATGTGACAGACTGTGTCCCTTGTATGTGGGCCCTGTTCACCAGTGCAGGCTGTGTGCAAGATGGGACTCACCAGGTGTCCCAGCCAGAGAGGTCTGCAAACCTAAAGAGGCCCAGCGCTCTGAATTGCAAGCCGAGAGGCACAGTTATCAAAACTGGGATATGTATTTAAAATGTTACCACTTTTATAGTTTTATAAAATAACAATATAAATATATGAAAGAAAACTTTGAAAGTCACCAAGTTATAAATAGTATTAATGAAGGTCTTTTGAGCAATTACAGTATATAAAGAGGAGCCAGGTCCGGTGATGGAGGTCTATAGTCCCAGCTACTTGGGAGGCCAATTTGGGAAATTCTCCTGAGCCCAGAGGATTGAGGCCAGCCTGGGCAGCAGAGTGAGATCCCATTTCAGAAATAAATATGCAATATATAAAGGAAAAGGAAAGAACTGAACACTTTAACTAAATAAAATGTATCTCGGAGGAGCACCAAGACAGTGGAGCAGTAAGCAGCAAAGAGCCTCTCTGAAAGTCACTGTCCAGACACTACAGCGTAGCAATTCAAGGAAGACAAGGAGGGAAGTGGGTCCCTCAGGAAGACGTCAAGTGGGAAATGAAGCCCACGGAGAGTGAAGGGAGAGACTTCAAAACGAAGAGGAGGGAGGCGGCCGCCAGCACCTTCTCACTGAGGTAGGACTCACCGCCCAAGAGGAGTGGTTCAGACCTGCAGACACACAGTGTCTGCTGGTGACCCCACAGCCCGCCATGGAGAGAGCAGCAGTGCAGGAGAGCACTGGGGTGAATGACTGCACTAGCTGGTGATGAGTGCTGAGGGCTCAGTCATTCCACATGAGGCAGTGATTGGCAGGAGCCATCTTGGAGAGGGGCTGGCTGAGCTCAGAACTCAGAGCCACTGCTGGCGCCATCTAGCAGCTCCCAGCTGGGCTCAGGCCCAAGGAATACTGATGGCTGCAGGCCTTATGAGCCTGGTCTCAGCCAGAAGGTGCAGGCTCACTGAGATTACCCACTACCCTGCCCGGAAGCTACTGCTGGCTTGCTGGGATAAATCAGCATGGATCGGGACTCCGTCTCCACACGCTGTCAACCAGTGACAGCAGAGACAAACCTGGAAGTGAACTTTTTTTCTTTTTTTTGTCTTTTTGAGACAGGGTCTCCCTATGCAGTTCCGGCTGGACTTGAGCTCACTTTGTAGCCCACGCTGGCCTTGAACTCCCAACGATCCCCTTGCCTCTCAGCCTCCTGAGTGCTGGGATTACAGGCGTGTGCCACTACACCCGGCCTCTTTCTTTCTCTTGTTTTTTGTTGTGGTGGTGGTGGTTTTGTTTTTATTTTTTTCTCTCTATTGTTCGACCTTGTTTTTTGATGAGTCTACATGTGGTTTCTAGCCTGTTTGTGGTTCTGTTCTGTTCTTTTTATCTCTTCCTCCTCTCTTTCCCTCTGGTCTTCTGCACCAGTTCCCCAAAGTTAGTGTGACCCCTTGTTGTCCTCCAGCCTTCCTTCTAATCCCTTCCTCTTATGCCACTTCTCTGTTTTCTCCCTAGCCCTTTTAAATTTTAACGCCTGAGGGAAACATTGGCATATTAAGGACTTGTATATTGCATATAATTTTCTGGACTTTTTTTTGAGATTTTTTTTTCAGATTTTGTTATATAGCCACAAATCTAGTTCATATGGTTAAAGGTGGCAAATTAATGGCTACCTCAGTTTGTCATTTTCTAGGCTGTTTGGTACTATTGTTATTGCTAATGACACCTCTTTAGCCAAAAGTAACATAATTGTTCTAAACAGCTGTTCTTCCTGGTATTCCAAGACTGATACTGACTAAAGGTCATAGAAAATAACTATAGCATAGTGCCAAAGACCCAGGGGCTGGGCCAAGCAGGCAGCAACTTCTCATCCCCAACAAACTGAAGAGGCAGAATCTTGCGACAGACTCAAAATCCAAAAACCAGCTACACATGCTTCAGAGAAGTAGTCATTTCCTAAGGGGTCTAAATACTAGCAATAAAGCAAGGCACAATAGGCAATTTACAAACATCACCCCAGCAAATAAACTAAAAAAGGCGGCGGGGGAGGGGGGCGAGCTGGGCATGGTGGCACATGCCTGTAATCCCAGCACTCAGGAGGCTGAGGCAGGAGGATCATTGCAAGTTCAAGACCAGCCTGGACTACAAAGCGAGCACAAGGCCAGCCTGAACTGCATAGCAAGATCCTGTCTCAAAAAGACAAGAAAAAATAATAAATAAATAAGAAAGGGGGAGATGAGAAGACACTTAAACAAGATGCAACCCCAAGAATTTTTTATTGATTCATGGTTCAGTGCTGGGAGTATGGGTGTGAGTACTACATCCACCCTGGGGCAAGTAGCGTGTATACAAAATAAGGGAGGGAAAGAGGCTTGCTCTCTGCTGCTCCCCCCTTTTCGCTCTTGCTGCTTTTCCTGTTTTCTGCTGCCATGAACTGTTGCCCTCTGTCACGTGTCACTCTGCCTTGGAGCCAACCACATATGGACTGGAACCTCCACAAACTGTAAGCTAAATAAACCTTTCCTTCGTTAATTTTGGGCATCAGGGTCAGGCATGGTGGTGCACACCTGTAATCCCAGCACTTGGGAGGCTGAGGCAGGAGGACTGTTGTAAGTTTGAGGCCAGCCTGGGCTACAAGGTGAGTTCAAGACCAGCCTGAACTGCATAGGGAGACCCTGTCTCAAAAAGACAAAAAAAAAATTTTTTTTAAATCTCAAATTCTGAGCCGGGTGTGGTGGTGCATGCCTGTAATCCCAGCACTCGCCGAGGCTGAGGCAGGAGGATCACTGCGAGTTCAAGACCAGCCTGGGCTACAAAGTGAGCTCAAAGCCAGCCTGAACTGCATAGCAAGACCCTGTCTCAAAAAGACAAAAAATTAAAAAATAAAAAAAACTCAAATTCTGTAATCAATATAACCATCTTTACACCATATACCATATCTGTATCTATATCTATATATCTGGCAGACCCTGTTTCATATATGTTTTTCTATCATTTTCCATCATTTTCTATCATTTCTATCATTTTCTATCACCTATCATGTTTTTGCATCATTTCATATCATTTTCTTTCATATATAAAACGTTTTCTATCATTTCTACATATATATATATTATATTTCTATCGTTAGTGGAAAAAGACAGGAAATAAACACACTAGAATATTGCCAGTAGGTTTGTATGTCTGTATGATAAGGTTACAGGTGTTTTGTTTGCCAAACTTTTGTGTATTTTCCGTTGTTCTCTAATGAGCATGACTGATTTTTTTGGCCAGGAAAGATCTTTCAGCACTCTAGAATAAACACCAGCCCACATAAAAATTCCACAGAGGTACAGACTGTGTAGAACCCACACATGTCCATCCTCATACAGCCAGTGACCAAAGCACTTGCTCGCCGCATGCCGTCGTCCATTTTACCAGGTGCCTGTAATCCCAGCACTCTGAGAGGCTGAGGCAGAAGGATTACAAATTCAAGCCCAACCTGGGTAATTTAGCCATTCAGTAAGACACTGTCTTGAAATTTCTTTAAAAATGGCTGGGGATTCCTATTGTGCTGCTAGAGGTGAAATTCTTGGACTGTGCAAGATGGACCAGAGCGAAAGCATTTGCCAAGACTGTTTTCATTAATCAGGAACAAAAGTCGAAGGTTCAAAGATGATCAGATACTGTCATAGTTCCGACCATAAACGATGCCCACTGGCGATGCAGAGGAGTTACTCCCATGACCCGCTGGGCAGCTTCCAGGAAACCAGTCTTTGGGTTCCGGAAGGGAGTATGGTTGCAAAGCTGAAACTTAAAGGAATTGATGGAAGGGCACCACCAGGAGTGGAGCCTGCGGCTTAACTTGACTCAACGTGGGCAAACTCACCCTGGCCGGACACGGACAGGATTGACAGATGGATAGCTCTTTCTCGATTCTGTGGGTGGTGGTGCATGGCCATTCTCAGTTGGTGGAGCAATTTGTCTGGTTAATTCCAATAAAAATGGCTGGGGTGGGGCTGGGGGTATAGCTCAGTGGCATAAGCGCAAGGTCATGAGTTTGATCCCTGGTACCGCAAAAAAAAAAAAAAAAAAAAAAAAAAAAAAAAAAAAAGGCTGGGGATATGTAGCTCAGTTCAATTGAACTCAAAGGTCCTGAGTTCGGGGCTGGGGATTTATCTCAGTGGCACAGCGCCTGCCTGGCAAGTGCAAGGTCACGAGTTCGATTCCCAGTACCGGAAAAAAAAACAAAAAAACAAAGGTCCTGAGTTCAGTTACTAATACCACAAAAACCAGTATTTAAAATACAGCCAGGTCTGATCATGTGGAACATTCCCACAAAGTCTAGGGCCATCCTTAGCAAATTTTTTATTTATTTTTATTTGAGACAGGGTCTGACTGTGTAGTTCAGGATGGTCCTGAACTATGTAGTTCAGGCTGGCCTTGAATTTATAGCAATCCTTCTGCCACAGCCTCCCAAGTCCTGAGATTACAGGTGTGTGCCACCGCGCCTGGCTCCAGCATTTAAAAAAAAGAAATTATAGGGCTGGGATATAGCTTAGCTTAGTGCAAGGCTTTAGGTTTAATTCCTGGTTCCAGAAAAGGAAAAAAAGATTATAATCAGCATGCTTTTAGAAAGGGAATTTTAAGAATTATTTCAACTTTTAAGACATTGGAACTTCCATGCACACTGTTCCTAGACAACTTATTTCTCACCCCCAAGTTGTTCTTATGTAGATGCCTGCTGCTATCTTTTTATTTTCTACAGTCTTAGTATGTTTATCAGGAAGTATCTCAAAAATTCTGGTGCCAAGCGTGAATCAAGTAAGATAAAATGAAGGGCTAAGGTACGGCTCAGTGGTAGGGCATTTGCCCAGGATGTGCAAAAAACCCTGGGCTCAGTCTCCAGCACCGCTAAAACAAGTGGCCCAAGCAGGCCCCTCCCCTTTGGTCTTCACCCTCCTAATGCAGACCAGCTATACCCGCGCTTCGAGGAAAAAGTCCGCTCTCTGGCTGACTGTAGGAAGCTGGGCTGCATCTTCTGCTCAGTGCCTAGAACCACTGAACGGACACTGGGAAGATAACTCAGACCCTGCCCACGCTGGAGCCCGCGGCGCCAGCACAGAAGTCCTGCTGCCACGGCACGCGGCCAGAAGGGCCGCTGGGGCCGAGCACATGAGATGGTGTATGCTGCAACAAGCAAGTCACCAGATACCAAAAGCTGGCCTGGGGGGTGCGTAAGAGGCTGAGGCAGGAGGGTCACCATGAGTTCAAGGCCAGCCTGGATACTTAAGAAGACTGTCTCAAAAAACAACAATACCATCAGATGGTGCTTGGAGGAGGAGGGAGGGCTCTAGGGTGTGACTAAAGATTTTCAGCACTGTAGGTCACACTGAGCAAGACCTCACCACAGGTTGCAGCCAGAACTAGGAGAAACACGCTACTCAGGAGGCTGAGGCAGGAGGAGTAGAACATAGAGGCCTGCCAGAGCAACTAAGAGACCCTGTCTCAAAAAGGACTGGGGATGCAGCTCAGAGATCCCAGGGTTCAATGGTGGGGGCGGGTAGGGATAGAGGGGAGAGAGAGAAAGAAAAGGAAGGAAGGGGGAGAGGGAAGAAGGAAGAAGGGAAGGAAAGAAAGCTGGGCATGGTGCCACATGCTTATAATCCCAGCACTTGGGAGGCTGATGCAGGAGAATCACTTGGAGTACAAGGCCAGCCTGGGCTACATGGCGAGACAAGGTAGAGGGCCTCTGTGCTTGGCCCCAAGTAAAAAGGGACCTCCCAGGCGCCTGCACCCCAAGGCCCCCTCCTGCCTGTGGGGTTGGCAGAGGCCTCTGTTGTGAAGGCATTTCAGCTCATCTACCCCAGCCCCAGTCCCTGTGTGTGTGGTGCTAATGCCAAGAAAATCTGATTCTGAGCCGGGTGTGGTGCTGCATGTCTGACACCCCACCACTTGGGAGGCTGAGGCAGGAGGATCACCTGGAGTTTGAGGATAGCCTGGCCTGCACAGTGAGACCCTGTGTCAAAAAAAAAAAAGAAAAAAAATGTGAAAAATAGCATGAGAAGCCGGGCGTGGTGGTGCACGCCTGTAATCCCTGCACTCAGGAGGTTGAGGCAGGAGGATCACTGTGAGTTTGAGACCAGCCTGGGCTACAAAGTGAGTGCAAGGCAGGCCTGAACTGCATAGAGAGACCCTGTCTCAAAAAGACCAAAAAAAAGAAAGAAAGAAAAATAGCATGAGGCAGTATTAGATCAATGTTAATCTCTTGAGTTACATAGTTGTGTTATGATTATATTATGTTATTTTAAAAGAGGAAGCTGAGTGAAGAGTATATGGGGACTACATTATTTTGTAATTTTTTTGTCTTTTTGAGACAGGGTTTCACTGTGTAGTTCTGGCTGGCCTTGAACTCACTTTGTAGCCCAGGCTGGTCTTGAACTTGCAAGAATCCTCCTGCTTCAGCCTCTTGAGTGCTGGAATTACAGGCATGCGCCACCACGCCCAGCTCTAGGTTGTCATCATTCCAAATTCATGTTTGAGGGCCAGGGATATAGCTCAGCAGCATAAGCACCTGCCTGGCAAGCACAAATTGATTCCTGGTACAAAAAAAAAAAAATTCATGTTTGAATGCCGAAAGTTCAAGAACTGAACATATTTTTCCAATAAGAAACAAAAGAAAGCCACGCGATTATTTTTTGTTTGTTTTTGAGACAGGGTCTCACTATGCAGTTCAGGCTGGCCTTGAGCTCACTTTGTAGCCCAGGTAGTCTCCAACTCACAATGATCCTCCTGCCTCAGCCTGCCAAGTGCTGGGATTACAGGGTTGTGCCACCCCGCCCAGCCACATAGTTGGTTCGGAGACCCAAAAATTATACTTATAAATTTATCTCCCCAGGACTTTAATAAACTGCATTGATTTCTTTCTTTGACTCTATAGTGGTTCTCAGTTTTCCTTTTAGCTGTACTGCTGGCACCACTAACTTTTTTTGGAGCCACAGTTAGGAGATTTTATGCCAATAAAGTTCAGAAAAAGCAGCGCAGTGCAACTGTCTGAACACACGGGCCCGGCACAGTGCCACATGCAGTCTGGCCAGGCAGAGGCGCAAGAGCCACCCTCATGTCCTACCCTGTGTCTGCAGCCAGATGTGATATAAGACTTGCTCTCAGCCCAGGTTTTCTCAAGTCTGATTTCCAGTTCAACTATTTAGCAAAGTTATGAACACAGCAGATTTTTCCTGAGCATCACTGTGTATTTATATTTGAAAGCTAAGGGCCGAAGGGGTGTCCTGTGGCTGATGCTTCTGCGGATGTCCTAATGATCAGCTTGGGATCCAGAAGCTTCTCTGGGCCATGCAGGGGCTGAGGGCACCGAGGACACGTCCTGCAGGGACGCACTTCTGTGAGGTCGGTGCCTCTGTTCCTGGACAGGAGTATGGAGGGTGGATGGCCAGTGCTGGCGGCCTGGGGCCTCGCCTGTCAGCCTGAGTGCCCACGTCGGGCAGGACCAAGAGGCGGGCAAGCTCAGAGTGCATGAGGCGAGGTCCAAGGGACCTGGCCATCTGCCCAGAGACTTCCTGGAAGCCGCTGAGGTCAGACCTGTTTCCTGCTGCCTCGGCAAAAGGGTGAGCTTGGATGCGAGGCCATGCCGGCCTCGGAGGAAATGCGAGTGTGGCAGAGAGGAAGGCTGAACTTGTGCAGTCAGCCGGACATGCCCAGGCCCACGAGTGAGCTGGGACACAGCTGAGACTGGAGGCCGGGGACAGGGACACAGACACACTTACCCAGGGCTCCGGGAAGGAGTGAGAGAAGGCCCAGGGCACCGTCTCCCAGCTTCTCGCATGGTCATTCCCCCTCCTGAGCACTGCGGGGTCTCACGCCTGGCCTCACGCCTCAGGGAGCGTGGGGCCTGGTGAGGGACGAGGAGCTAAAGGCCGTGGCTGCAGGCCAGGTGACAAACGCGAGGAGCAAGGCGATGAGGATAAGCGGGGACCCCAGCAGGCACAGGGCCCTCAGCTGGGACCCGGGCAGCAGGGAGAGGCCAGCTGGGTGACAGTGGTGGCCCTCCAAGGTCACGGGACCGGACAGGCTGAGGCTCCCCTCTAAGACTGGGCAGATGTGTGGGCATGGGGGGCCAGTGGGAAGCGGCAGCTGCTGTCCTCTCCCCAGCCACAGCAGGGCCACGCACGCTCACGGCTCTGCCCAAGCCTGGACTCAGCCACTGCTAACCAAACCCACCTCAAACCAGCCTCAGCCGAAAGGAGAAGCAACCCGGTCAACACACTGGAAAGGCTGAGTGGCCCCGGGGAGGCCAGGCAAGGAGCCCCGTGTTCTCAGCCTCTGAGCCCAAGCAGTCTCCCCACTCTCCGCATCCTTCCCCTATTGCTGCACCTCGCCATCTGGGGTTGCTGGGTTCACATACCCCCCACAGGCGGGGAGGAGTAGGAGTCAGGTCTGCCTGGGCTGCAGGACCTGTGTGTGGCCATGGCTGGCCTCAGGGAAGGCATGATTCTTTTTCTGAACCAAGCAGCATGGTAGCCGAGCGTGGTGGTGCACACCTGCAATCCCAGCATTCAGGAGGCTGAGGCAGGAGGATTGCCCCAAGTTCAAGGCCAACCTGGGCTACCTAGTGAATTCAAGAACAATCTGAACTACATAGCGAGACCTTGTCTCAGACAAAACAAAGTAAAACAAAACACAAGTGGCATGGTGGGGAAGCAGTGATGGCCTCACAGAAGCCATCCAGTGGGCTGACCACCAACCAGCCAGGCTTTGGGACAGGATCTCCCTGCACTGCAGAGGCAGCTCGCCCCTTGCCTGCAAGGCCCAAGTAGGCAGCTCCGCCCACAGCAGCTGGGGCCTCCTGGCCTCCCCAGAGGCTAAAGGGAGCCAGGCAGGGTGTGGTTTGAGCAGAACAGCCATGGCTGGGGCAGGAAAGACAAGATGGGCACCCAGGCCTGTGACTGGACCAGGATGGAGGGAGGAAGGTCTGAAGGGCCAGCTGGGCCCTGCTCAGGATGCAGGGCCCGGAAGACTCCGCGTCGGGAGCACAGGAGCCTGACAACCCCAAGGCTGGAGCAGCTGGGTGCACAGCTTGGGCTGCGCTGGCACAGGACTAGGTAGGGAAGGGGCAGGAAGGACTGGGTGGAAGTGGCCAAGCTGTCCCTAGCCCCAGTTTCCGCCTGCTGGCCTGGCCAGGCTCCCTGCCTCTGTGGGTATGGTCACCGCCCCCTCCACTGGGAAGGGGTGGGGAGGGCACCGAGGCCGCTGTTCCTCTCCCGGGCTGGCGCTGAGCAACAGACGGGCTGATAAGCACTGAGGCGTCCTGCTGCCCACCACCATGAAGGACGAGGTGGCTCTCCTGGCCACCGTCACTCTCCTGGGAGTCCTCCTGCAAGGTGGGCTGGCTCCTGAGTGGGGCAGAGGGAGCTCAGAAGCCTCGGCCGCCTGCTGCCTTCTATGCCTGGCAGCGGGGACACCCGCAGCCCCAGACTCGGGCAGGCTGGGCCAGAGGGGGAGGCCAGGCTTTTCCAGGGTTGTGGACCCTCGGGTGCACCAGGGCCTGAATGTGCCACCTGAGGGGGGCGGGCAGGGGAGGGAGGCCCTGGAGGCCTGGTTTGGGGCAAACAGTGGAACTTGGGTGGGAGCAAGGCCAAGAGGTGCCGCACGCAGAGGGCCGCGACTGCGGAGAGAGCACCGCCCCAGGGCGTACTAGGTGGGTGGTGTGGCCCTGGGGGCTTTGGCCTCGAGGCCAGCAGCGGAAGCCTCCGACCTCGCTGTGCGGGCGTGGGGAGGGGCCGGGCTGGTGGGACCCCCGAGCCCTGCCCTCTCCTGCCTCCCGCCGGCACCCTACACACGGCCCCGCGCAGCGGCACAGGCACGGGACTTGCTGTCCTACCCTCCAAACAGCGCCTGCTCGCTTCTCTTCTCAGACTGCCCCCGTCACGCGTTTCTGGGGCACGCAGCCCTCCCGCCTGGGCACACCATGCCTCCGGGATGCGGCACGGCTGGGCCGGGGCCCTGACCTCCGGCTGGCGGCCGCCGCCCCGGCCTCTCTGTGCCACAGGCGGGGTCCCACTGGGCACACGGGGGCAGACGGGTTTACAGCGCACCGGGCACAGGGCGCGTGGGGACGGCCCCGGCCCCGAGCTCCGCGGGACACGTGGGGCCGCCGCCCTCGGGGCTGGGGGAGGCAGACAGGAGTCCCCGCCGCTGAGCGGAGGCGCAGGGCCCGCGCCT
>NW_004955408.1:784825-789134 GCF_000276665.1 Chinchilla lanigera | reverse complement strand
GGGTGGGCGGGGCTGAGGGCGGGGCCTCCTTGTTCCCGGCTGAGCGCCGCCCGCAGGTTGGACCCGCTGTACACGAGCGCGCGCGCACTCTGGCTGCTGCTGGCGCTGGCGGCTCTCGGCCTGCTCGCCCACTTCCTTCCGGCCGCGGCGCGGGCCGCGCTCCTCAGACCGCTGCGGGCGCTGCTGCGGACGGCCTGAGCCGAAGGACGAAGAGCCGGCCCGTGGGGCGCGGGAGGGGCCCCGCCGCGCTCCCAGCCCCTAATAAAGTTCCGCCAGGCGGCACTGCCCCTCCTCGGCCCCAGCCAGGCAGGCCTGTGCCTGGCCAGCGCAGGCGCCCGGAGCCTGGGGACCGCGCTAGTGCTGCGCCGAGGCGGCGGCTGGCTGGGGAGGAGGCCGTACGGGAGCGACGGGGTCGCGCGTCCACGGGGCGGGGAGCTCGCGGGGACGAGGGGGTGTCCAGGCCCGGGCGTCGGGGCACCTGGCCGGAGTGCCTGGGAAGGTGCGCGTTGCCCCTGCCAGGGGCGAGGGGCCGACCGTCCGGAAGGCCCGGGACGCGCAGACGCCTGCCGCCGTCCAGTCCTCCCAGGCGCGGGCTGTGCTTCCCGCTGGGTCTCGGGGCTCTTAGGGGTACCCGAGCGCCTACGCCGAGCGCCCACATTGGAGGCACACACTTCATTAACCCTTTATTACAAGTCACGCTCTTATAGAAGTATATGTGGACTTAGGTGAAAAATCAAATGTATCCAAGAATAAAAAACACAGCACATAAAGTAGTATATGCATTCCAGTGTTCGCGCCAGAGACAGCAGCGCCCAAGGAAAAGCTCCTCTAAAACGGCCTGGCGAGGCCGGCCGGTCGGCGTCGGGGGTGCGGTTCCGGTTCGGTTCGGGCGGCGCAGGCCGGCCCTCAGGCACAGTGTGGGGCCGCCAGCCTCCTGTGGCCCGGCCCAGGCCGGGGCAGCACCAGCTCCTGGGGCCTCCGGGCCAGCGGTGGACCCCGGGCCAGCCAGCCGGCAGCCGGCAGCGCCACCGCCGTGGCCACGCCGGGCCCTCCGGGGGCAGCGGCGAGACCTCTTAGGCAGGCCAGGAGCGCCTCGGAAGGCTCCCTTAGTCGGCCTTTTTCAGGAAGATCTGGGGGAATCGGGCTCCGGTCAGCGGCCTGGGGCACCACCTCGGGCTCCCGGGGACCCCTGCATGTGCCCAGCCTCACCTCACTCAGAATGACCCACACCGGGGAGTCGGTCTGGATGGAGAGGCGCAGGGCCTCCAGGGGGCCAAAGGCCGGGTCCACCTCGCCTTCGGCCACGCCCTTGTAGAAAGAGCCTGGGAGGGCAGCAGGAAGGAGAGCTCACGGCCGAAGCCAGGCGCCAGGCAGCCCTGCGCCCGCTCCGCCGCCCCGCCTGTGCAGCCCTGCGCCTGCTCACCTATCTGCAGGTAGCCGTCGGGACTCCGTGGGTACCGCAGGGCAGCCGAGCGCCCCTCCTGCAGGGCCTCCTTCTCCGACTGGGGGTTCTAGGGGCAAGATCAAGAGGCTGGGGTGGGTGGCCTGGAGCTGGCACCCGGTGCCCAGTGCACGCCCGCGCCCTGCCGCACTCACATCGAAGGGCAGCACCTCCACGGACGTGTTGAAGAGCTTGTCCTCCGGGTGCTCGATGTTCCCACTGCGGAAGAAGAAGCTACACACGGCCAAGCCGGTGGTGAGCTGCTGCCAGGCCCAGAACACCGCGGGGCCCAGCACGAGCCAGGCAGGGCCCACGGAGCCCCAGGCGGGCCGCAGGGCCCCCGGGCCAAGGACAGGCCCCTCCCTGGGGCGGTGGCCACAGGCATCACGGAGCACCCAGCGCCTGCCTGACCCGCTCTTTCAACAGTTTCACTGTGAGCCCCGTTTCTCAATAAGGAAACTTGGGGTCAGGGAGGGGAACCTGCAGGCCCAAAATGAGCGTAGAGCCTGGACCCTGCGGCCGTGCTGCCCCTCCCCGGGGCCCTGTTGCCCGCCAGATGACTGACCGTTCAAGGCGCAGGGGCTGGAAGAAGCGGAAGCGGATGAAGTCCCCTGCGGCGGGAGTGAAGGCCCAGAAGAAGTCCTCGCGCAGGTAGGCCTTCTCCAGGGTGAAGTGCTGGTACGTCTTGAGGCTGGTGCTCACCTCGGCGGGCGGGTTCACGTGCTCCTTCCGCAGGGCCTGCTTGCCGAAGTCCTTGTCCTGCGCCGGGTCCGGTCTGAGATGACCCGGCCCACCGCCCCCGCCCCTCCGACTCCCTGCACCCCGCGGGAAGCGGCAGGCGCGCCCACCTTCAGCTTCTGGATCTTGCCGGCCAGGGACGAGTGGGTGCCCACGTGCTGGAAGAGCGACGGCTTGAAGCGGATGCGCAGGTTGGCCTTCTGCCGGTCACAGTGCTTCTGCGGAGGGAGCGATATCCTGGGCTCAGCCGGGCACAGCTGGGCACAGGCCTTCCCACAGCGACAGCGCCCTCTTCTCCCGCTCAGACACGTGCGCAAGGACGCGGTTCTGCTGGCCCACCTTCCCCGCCCCTCTGCGCGCCAGCTCACCGCGTCCTTCTCAGGGTTGCAGACCTTCACCCACAGAATGTGGTCCAGCAGCCAGTCGATGGGCTTGTCCCGGTAGAACATGAGGATGAACTCCACGATGAGGCTCAGGTCCAGCGACTTGAACATCTTCCCTGGGCACAGGAGCGGGCAGTGAGGGCGGGAGGCCTGCACCTCCTCCTCCCTCGGCCAGGCCGCCGGGTGGGCTTCCAGCAGGGGAGCACGAGGGCCAGGCGGGTGTGCCCCGCAGCCGGCAGGGCCGGGCAGGCGGCGGCCAGGCGCGGCCAGGCCACAGGGCGCAGAGGGAGGGGCGCACCGATGAAGCCCAGCTGCGAGAACTCCAGGATCATCCAGTCCTCCGAGGGCTGCTGCAGGGCGAAGCTCTTCATGGTGCTCAGGTAGTTGGGCTTGGCTACGATGTCATCTTCCAGCTGCACAAGGGTCAGGGTCAGGGCGGCACGGGCGGGCCGAGGCCGGCGAGCGGGCGGAGGGCGCAGGCGGGGCCGGGCCTGACCTGCACGTAGTAGATGCCTTTGGACTGCGCGTACATCATGAGGAAGCAGTAGTCCAGGTTCTGCTTGGTCCTCCACCTGGGGCGGGCGCAGGAGCCTCAGCCCTGGAACCCGGCCCACCGCGATCTCCGCAGGGAGGCCCAGAGCGGCGGGACGTGCCCCCACCCCGCGCAGGCGGCCGCGGCCACGCCCGGGCCCCGCGCCGCGGCTGCTCGCGCGGGCGGCAGGTACCTGACTCTCTCCTTGGGGTCCCCGAAGGACTCGCGCAGGCGGGAGAAGTCAGGGTAGAAGTGGGGGGAAGGGGAGATGACCTCCAGGAGCCCCGAGTGGATCTCCGCGGGGAACCTGGGGAGGCGGCAGGAAGGCCCAGTGGGTAGCAGCCCCCGAGATAAAGCGGGTAACCAGGCCCCGGCAGCCAGTCTGAGGCACCGAGGTGCGCCGGAGCCGGGGGCCGTGCCCTCCCCCGCAAGGGAGGCGCTCGCTCCGCGGCAGGGAGCAGCCCCCCGCCCCGCCGCAGCCCCTCCTCCAGCTTGGGGCGCAACTCACAAGGCCTTGATGTTCTCCGTCACTGCCGCCGTGTACTGGGGGTCAGTCTGCGGGAAGACCGAGCAGCCCTGAGCCCGGCCGCACACAGAGCGCTGGGAGAAGGGGAGGGCGGAGCAACCCTAACCCTAACCCTAACCCTCCTAAGGGCAGGGAAGGCTGGGACCCCAGGGCCTTGGGACCCCCAGCCAGCGCCCCGCGGGGAGCTGGTGGATGGACCGGTAACCGGCACCGCCACGAGGGGGCGCTCGGGGCTCCTTCTTAACTCCCTAAATCTGTTTTTGTTTTTTCTTTTTGAGACAGGGGCTCGCTATGCAGTTCAGGCTGGCCTCGAACTCGCAATGATCCTCCTGCCTCAGCCTCCCCAGTGCTGGGATTATAGGCGTGTGCCACCACGCCCGGCTTCTCCCCACATTTGTGACTGAGCCGGCGAAAGCGCGTCCGCGAGCTTCTCCCGCGCAGGTTTCCTTTCCCGTCCCGCTGTCCCCGCTCCGCTCCCGCGCCCGCCACTCGCCTCGGCGATCAGCACCACGATGACCGAGTCCTCCTTCTCCTGCGGGCTCAGCTCGGAGATGAGCGAGTGCAGCGTGTCCGTCAGGTAGGAGTGCACCTCGCGCCGCACGCTCGGGATGCCCATCACCACCGACACTGCGGGGACGACCGGGGACCGGGTCGCTGGAGGCCGCTGGAGCGCCACGCCGGGCCGCCCG
>NW_004955408.1:781615-784265 GCF_000276665.1 Chinchilla lanigera | reverse complement strand
GTGGTTGGAACAGCCCCACAGGGGGTCAGCCCTCTGCACTTTCCTCCTAGCCTGCTATTTTGTCCTTGGAGGTGGCCGCGGGATCACTTCCAGTCCCAGGCGGGGCGCTCCCACCCCCAACCTGCCCTGGCACCCCCAAACAGTCGTTTCTCCTGGCTCCTGGTGCTTTGTGGGTCCAGCCAGAGCAGGAGAGCTGGACCTCTCTTCCAGGGCTGCTCTGCCCACCCTCCCTCTCCTCCCGGTCCCACTGAGCCGGCTGCAGTCCGTGACAGTGTCCCCAGTGCCCACCCATCCCCCATGGTCAGGGCCACACCGGTCAGCGTCACCAGGCCCCTGCAGGTGGCTCTTGCAGCCCCCGCCTCGCCCACCCCCTTGCTCAGATAAGCAGACTGAGTTGAAAATCTAGCCCAGAGATGGCTCAACCAGTCAGGGGTTCTCCGGAGACCTGGGTCAGGCTCGGGCCTTTCACTTATTTGTTCTGACAGGGTCTTGCTGTGATGGTCGCGATGGCCTGCAGCTCTCAACTTGCCTCAACCCTCCTGCTTCAGCCCCTGGAGTGGTGGGATGACAGGAGTGCGCCAGCGTGCCCGGCTCTGCCTGCCCCGCCTTGCCTGTCCGTCATGGAGGGCCTCTCTGCCACCCCTGGGGGCTGGCCTCAGAACAGCTGGGCCCAAACAGGTGGGAGGGCTCCCGGGGGAGCCAGGCACCTGGCTGCACTGGGCTGGCAGGAGGACAAACATCCCTCCTGCGTGCCAGGCCCGTTAGTGGCCCTCGTGCACCATGGCGGAACACTCCTCTCCCTAGGGCAGTGTCTGTGCACCTGCACGGGCTGTTGCCTCTGCCTGGAATCCTGTTGTCTTCCGGGCCTAATTAAAGCAGATGCGGCCTGTGAGACAGCAGCTCACGTCTGTGTCCAGGGGTTTCCAGAACTCCCTCCCACACAGGCAGCTCTTGGTCCCTTGACCCCGGCGGCACGCAGCCCCCTCCTCACATGGTACATGAAGGTCACGACCAGGCCCTAACCTGGGCAGAGGTCTAAGTGCTAAGTCCCCAGGCAGGAGGGGCCCTGGGGAGGCAGAGCCAAGTGGACGGCCCCCATGGGAACAGCTTGTGCCCCGACCTCCCTACCCCACCTCGCTGGGGCTAATGCCCCAGGCCACGCGGAGCTGGGGGCGAGGCAGTTTCCGGTTACCAGATCTGTGAGGCTTGCCTGGGCTGTGGGGCCAGGTCACCCTGGAAACCTGGCCCTGGAGGAAGAGCCGGCCACCCCCAGTGCTCACTGCCCGGCACCCAGATGGCAGGGGTTGCGCAGCACCAAAGTGCCGGGAGCCTCCCCCTCGGCAGCTGCTGAGGGGGGCGGGATGGGTGTGTCCTTCTGCCTAGCTGTGAGCCCCCTGCGTAGTGGACATGAGGGGCCGCCTGGGCCACTGGCTCCATCCAGAGCACACCTGTGGTTGACCGCTGACAGGAAAAGGAGGGCAGGGCTCCTGCTCTTTGAGTAAGCTGAGCTCTGAGCCGCGCTGGGCCATCACAGCTGGACAGGCAGATGGGCCGTGCTGCCCTGCATCTCCCTGGGCACAGCCTGGTCCCTACCCTGGCCTCCCCTCCCAGGGACGCCGCTCTCCCCCGGTCCCAAGCAGCCTGTGTTTACCAGTGGGCGGTGGACTCTTGGGCCTGGGTCCTGCCTCTCGCCGCTCAGCAGCCTGCTTCTGCTCTGGCCCTGCCTGGCCTGCCTGGCCTGCCTGGCCTGCAAGAGCAGGCTACCCTCACTCCTGGCTTCTCTGATTGTGGATCTGTCAAAGCCAGAAACCCAAACTCTGTGCCAGGCGCCACACCTCCACTTGCTCTCCGGTGGGCCAGTCAGGGCGGGGCAGAGGCGCCTTCCAGGTGGCCTTTCCACCCACCCGTGCCCTCCTACCCCCAGGGGGTGGGGCTGGCCCAGGAGGCCTGCAGCTATGGTCACACTGCTGACAGCTGGCATGGCACACGGCTGGCCGCGGTGGGGCCTGGAGGTTTCCTCATCCTCCCCAAAGGCAGAGGAAACCCTGAGGCCCATAGCCACGACGTTCCACCTGGGTGGCTCTCGGCTGAGAAAACAGGTTTTAGAGCCAAGATGGGACACAGCTCTGGAGCTCAGAGATGAGAAAGCAGGCTCCGGGCCAGGCCGGGCCAAAGTGCGGCAAGGGCGCGCGGCCGGCGGGTGTGCACTTCCTCACCCGCCCTGCACTGTCCCAGGACGGCCGGCGGTGCGGGGCGGGCAGGCGGGGGCCCGCGGCCAGGCTGCCCTCACTCTCCGGGGGGTGGGAGCCCGGCAGGTGCGTGGCCGAGCCCCGCGGGGCCCAGCACTGACACAGTCCGGGCTCAGGGCGAAGCTGGGCCCGAACCAGCCCTCCGGGAAGCCCCCGCTCGCGCGGCCCCCTTCCTCTCCGGCCCTGGCCCTCCTCCCTCCCCGCAGATTGCGGTTTCCGTGCCTTCCCGGAGTACGGCCGCTCCGAGCCCCACATCCGCTGCGAACTGGAAGCCCAGATGCAGCGCGGCCTCCGACTGGGCGCGCGGCCTGCCTGCGGGCTCGGTCGAGAATCCCGGCACGCAGCGCTGAGGGCTGGGAAGGCGCTCGCCCGCGGCGCCCGCAGGCCTCCGGGGACCGGCC
>NW_004955408.1:775442-780610 GCF_000276665.1 Chinchilla lanigera | reverse complement strand
CGGGTCCTGCCGCCAGCCCCCGTCCCGCGCGCGTGGGGAGGGCCGGCCTGCGGGACGCGGAGGGCCGCGTGCCCCGTGCTCCGGTGCGTTCACAGGCGGCCTCTTTGTGGCGAGGACGGCGGCTTTTCGTTTTGACTGTTACAGACTGCGGATTTAAAAAGTACGCGTAAACGTACCGGCGGGGACGCAGCTGAGCTACAGCAGCTGTGTGTGAGGCCCGGGCTGAAGCCCCAGGCCCTAAACGAAGGGGTGAGCCTAAGTGAGCTGACTTAAAAACAGATGCTACTAAGGCACTGAGCATGAAGGCGACCGGGCTGTCCGCTCCACCTTTGGGAAGCTTTTCTGAGTCCCCTCCCCCTGCAGGGTGCCAGGCCCTGGGCATGCGGCCGCAGGCCAGGCCGCGTCGGAGCCGGCCGAGGCTGGGGAGTGGTGCCCTGCCGCGCCCGCGCGCCCAGCCTCCTGGCTCCCTCCCCGTTTTCCGCAGCTCCGCGTGCCCATGTAGTAATTAATTAGTCCGGGCCGGCTCCCTCTGGCTCTCCCGCCTCTTCCTGTTACTTCCTTCAAACAGGTTCAGCTCCTGGTACCCGAGGACCAAGTCCGCCCCTGGGTCCCAGAGGGAAGAGAGCCAGAGGCATGGAAGAACCCGGCTCCAAACCCCAAGCCCCAGGCTCCTGTGTAGGGCTCCCTCCCGGGCGTCTGCTCACTCTGTTCGCGCGGCTGGGCTGGGACAGCCCTTGGAGCTGACCTTCAGGTTGCCGTCGGGGACCTGGTACTGGAGAGGGACAGGAGCTGAGCTCAGGAAAGTCACCTGTGTTCTCACTGACATTTAACTGAAACTCGATGCATCCTTCAATTATGAATGGAAGCAGCAAAGTCTATAGAATTTCCAGTCCCTGCGACTGTCACAGCAGAAATCACAGGGACCTGGAGTGTAGAAGATGCTTCAAAGTTGCTGTTAAACTCACAGTAGTAATTTCCTGTTTCTGGTCCTGACCAGGCCTGCCAGTTTAATAAGTTAATAAAGAATCAAGTATTTCTGTCCAGCGTGTTTGTGTATTGTGACATCTACATTTCAGTATTCTTTTGTAACTCAGTGCATCGCAAAGCACAGTCCTAAGCAAGGACCCCTCCTTTTCGGCAGATGCTTGGAGGGAGCCTCACACAGTAAAAACCTGGAAACCCTGCCCTAAGTCTGCCCCAAAGCTCAAAGTTTCCTTTGATGCCTCATGCCCTTATTCATTCAGAAATGTCCACCTTATGCAGAGACGCTTGAATCATTAGAAATCGCAGCACACGCTCTGACACGGACCCGGTCCCTGTCCTCCCAGAGCCCAGCGCTCTGTGGCAGATAGCAGGTTCCAAGGAGTGGCAGAGCTCAGGGCAGAGGCCTCCCTGGGGAAGCAAGCAGCAGCAGGACCCCGGGCAGCGCGGAGGCCTGTCCCAGGCCTCAGGGAGGGACGTGTGCACATGCAGTCTTCTGTGGTCAGGCTCTGAGGGCAAGGGAGGTGGGGACGTGCAGCAGGCTGGGCCTTGGACCCCTGCCCCAGGGTCCAGCTTTTACCCTCCAGGCCAGTCCGAGGTGGGGGCCAGAAGAGTGCAGTGGCCAGGGCTGTGTTTGCATTTCGAAATGGTAATTGGGCAGGGAGAGGGCCAGAGAGAACCAAGAGGGGCCATAGTGGACAAAGGCCACATTCTGTTCCGGACAGCTAAGCTAGGCGGAAATACTGAAGGCAGTCAGAGAGGGCTGGGCCCTGGAGAGCCGGGCCAGAGGGGAGACGCATCTCAGCTGTGGCTGGAGACGTCTGTTGGAAACCCGTCCCAGAGAAAGAGAGACGACCTTCCTGGAAGGACAGACACCGGGCCTAATGAAGCCTCGGCAGACTTCAGCACCCAGTGGGCGACCAAGACCTCCGGACCCGTCACTTCCCAGAAAAGATCTTTGTTCTCATGCGTCCTTCTTACACGACTTGCTTCCTCACTGGGTCACTGTTACCTCGGGGACTACACTTGTACCCTTACTGGTTAGTCGCAGCTGTAACCCATGTGGGTACTGCTCTGTATAATTTCCCTGTAAAGTGGGGTCCCTGGGCAACCCATTCAGGCCCCTCCTGTTCCTCTGAGAAGAACTTTCTATCTCAGTAAGTATTTCTTCCTAGAATTTGTTCTTTGAAGAACTTGTTAATTCACGTTAGAGAATGCAAACTTGGTATGTCAAACATCTGAGAGATTGGGAGTTATAGTATTTCCCTTATATCATATTTGGAAGTTCTGATATCACCCCTGTAACACTGTCATAAACATAATGTTGAGCTCAAGGGATTTCAGAGTAGGCTTTTTACAAGAACTCTTTTATGGACCTAAAAAAAGAGTCTTGCAAAAGAACTTCATTGTCACAAATGCATTCCCTGGCAGCAGCCGGAAAAAGACTGACTCAACCTTTTTTTTTTTTTGGAGACAGGGTCTTGCTATATAGTCCAGGCTGGCCTCAAACTCGTGATAACCCTCCTGCCTCAGCCTCCAGAAGGCTGGGATTATTGTGTGCACCACCAGACAGACATCCTCATAAAACATATGTCACAAGTCACATCATCTTTCCTAAAAGTTATCAGTTTTCTTGTAAGTACCCTTTTCCTCTTCCCTGTCTTACATTTTTGTTTTTTGAGACAGGGTCTCCCTATGTAGCTCAGGCTGGCTTTGAACTCACTGTGTAGCTCAGGCTGGCACTGAACTTGCAGTGACCCTCCTGTCTCAGCCTCCCCAGTGCTGGAATTATAGGTGTGTGCCACCACACTGTGCCCCGTTCCTCTATTAACTTGATATATGAGCCTTCAATTCCTAACTGCTTAGTACATGCATAAAATTTTGTCTTTTCCCTTGCTAATCTGTTTTACTTGTTTAGTCCACTGGCCTCTAGAACTCACCTAAGAAAGTAGAGGAAAAAAATTGTTTCTTAGTCTGGGCATGGCCCATACCTGTAATCCCAGCACTGGGGAGGCTGAGGCAGGTGGATCACTGTGAGTTTGAGACCAGCCTGGGCTATAAAGTGAGTTCAAGGCCAGCCCGAACTGCATAGTGAAACCCTGTATCAAAAAGATCAAAACAAACAGTTGCTTCTGTGACCTGGCCACCTACAGGAGTGACATCTGGAATGGGTGGTGTCAGAGACCGAGGGAGGCAAAGGGCTCCAGAGACTTTGGAGGCCGGGCCTCGCTGAGGTCAGGGCATGAACAAGGGAGGCGCTGGCAGGAGCTCACAGTCCTGCTTCCTCCACTTCGGAGCAGTGGGCTTGGGGTGAGTGACCTGAGCTTTCCCGCCCGCACCTCTTTCGTGCACGAGTTGCCTGGGAGTAAGATGATGACAGTCAGACTCAGTGTGCTGCTGTGACCTCAGATGTGCGTGTGGTGCTGGGACTGAACTCAGGCCTCACGTGTTAGGTTGATGCTCACCTCTGAGCTGCACCCCCTCCTGTCCTGGGGATGAACCCAGGGCCTTCACACTGAGTGCGTTCCAAGCCCTTTTTATATATTTTGAGACAGGTCTCACTAAGTTGCTAACTTGCTCGGCCTGAGCTAAAATTTACCATCCCCCAGGGGCTGGGGATTTAGCTCAGTGGCACAACGCCTGCCTGGCAAGCGCAACATCGTGAGTTCGATTCCTGGTACCGGAAAAAAAACAAAAATAAAATAAAATAAAATTTACCATCCCCCTGCCTCAGCCTCCTAGAGTGCTGGGATTATAGGCATGTACCACACCCACGGCCCTGTCTGTGCTTTTACAGGAACGACCACCTGAGCATGACAGGGTTCCTTGCCAAGGGAAAGAGAACTCTAGAAACTAGCCCTGGTGAATAAAAACATGCTCCAGCCTGGAGGTCCCCAGCTTTAGTGTCCCAACCCTTGGCCAGAATGAAGCATGTGCATCTCCACAAAGCAGCAGGAGAGTTACCCTACGCAACTGTTCCCAACAAACTGTTCCTGCCCAAAGGCTGTACTCCGCCAGCTGTGCTCTTAGGAGTGCTGGTGCCGGAGGGGCGGGCGGAGGCACAGCCCGGGGCTGGCTTCTGCCCATCCTGCGGCTGTGGCTGCTGTCTGGAACCGCGGAGGGGGCGTGGGGAGGGGCAGGTGGTGGGCCAGTGCTGTCAGATACAATTGACTAAGATAAAAATGTAGTTGCTGTAACTACCAAGATGACCCAGCGTCAGGCCTGCGGTGGTCCCCACTCACTGTCGGCGTGGGGCCCGCCCCCCGAAGGCTCCCGCTTCCAGGTGACCGAGTGGACACCGCAGGGGCGAGCTGGGCCATACCTGAGCCCCGCGAGCTACAGTGCGCTGGCCGGCCCAGCTCGGCTTGGTGCAGACAGAGTAGTGTTTCCCTGTGAGCAGGGACCCAAGGGTGCCATGGTGCCATCCTCTTTGGAGAGCAGGCCAGGGTTACATGACAGGGCCACCAGCTAGGAATGTCAAAGAAGAAAATTATAACAAATTTAATTTTTTGTTGCCCTGCTTGCCAGGCAGGGCTGAGCCCCCCCCCCCCCCGTAACAAATTTAGGAACTCAGCAATGGGTGTTACATTACACACTGTTGTCATCACATTCGTTGTTCCCTACAGCAAATTTAAAGATGACATTTGGCTTAGTTGTGGTTGCAGAATCGGGCAATAAGCATTTCGTCCCATAAACTAGAGGAAGCGTTCGGATGTCTTGAGCAGGAAGGGATGGTGTGACGGGGGACAGCGACAGAAAGCAGAAACGCAGAGCAAGGAGCAAAGTGGTCGTTTCGGTTACTTTCCTTACACAGCCGCGACAATAGCAAACGACTGCTAGGTTAACTCCAGGCTACTTTCCGGGTGTGTGCGCGGGGGGCTGTGGTAGCCCCATTTACGTGGGGCAGCGGAGGCACGCGAGCCCTCGGCGCCCCTGCCCCAGACGTGACAACCAGCGGGCGCCCGGTGCGCACGTGCGAGCCTGCCCACGCGCAGCCGCTTGCCCGGCAGTTCCCGGCTCGGGGGCGGGGCTGAGGCCCGGGCCCTCCGGCCCCCTAGGTTCAGGCCCCGGTACTGCAGAACAAAAACAAAACAAAACAACCCGGCCTCCGGATGTCGCGGCGCGGTGACACCCCGTTTCCACTGCTGGCCGGGCCCGCGGGGGGCTCAGCCCGGAAGCGAGGCCCC
>NW_004955408.1:770877-774851 GCF_000276665.1 Chinchilla lanigera | reverse complement strand
GACCGCACCGCAGCCGGCAGGAGGAACCGGGGGCGCGGCCGCCGGCCCCAAGCCTCCCACCGCCGCCGCGCTCCTCCGCCACCCTGCACCCCCAGGTCCGCCGCGGGAGGGGCGACGAGCCCCTGAGTGCGGTGGGCCCGGCCCAGCATGACACGCAGACGCCCGGTCTCGGGACGGCGGGCAGAGAGCTGCACAGGGTGCGGTCGAGGGAGAAGCAGCTACGGGAGTCGAACTCAGGGCCTTGCGCTTGCCAGGCAGGCGCTTGTGCCGCTGAGCTACATCCCCGGCTATTTATTTTTTTGAGATAGGGTCTCACTTTGTAATTCAGGCTGACCTTGAACTCACTATGAAGACCAGGCTGGCATTGACCTCACAGTGAACCTCCTGCCTCAGCCTCCCTTCAAACTACCTTTATTGAAAGTCACAACAAAAATTAAAAAGTCACAAACAGAAATGGTGCTGGGGCGACACTGTGAGCCATGCAGACAAATCAGGTTTTCGGGCTCAAGAACAAGAGAGAAGAAAGAGTGAGCGAGTTTTGGTCTGCGTTTATACAGAACGGTCCCAGTGATATAGGGAGTATGACACAGGACCTCCACGTAATCTGAATAATGTAAGGGAAATAAAACTCCCAACTTGCTAGATGTCTGCCACCAAGTTCTCCTCTAAAATCGAAGAATGAATTCTAGGAACCACGGAGGTTAAGAGCAGGAAGAGTTATTGAGAGAGACCTTCTGTCTAAGAGGGACAGAAGGGGGTTCCAGTGGGGTCCTGGGGACCCTGCTTCTCTAGGGAGTTTTACAGAGCAAAGCCCCGAGGTGAGGCGGTATAAGGTGGGACAGAACCGTAATGAGATCACAAGTACAGTTGCTTAGGTGACACCGATCCAGTGGGAAATCACCAGGTGGCTGTAAAGAGCCACTCCAGGCAGAGAGCACCAGTAGGCTTTGTGCAGGGCGAGGCATAGGGTTTGCTGCCTGGGTGCAGACAGGGGAAAAGGCCCCTGCAGGGAACAAAGCGAGGCGGGCTTCTTTATAGGGCTTGAAAGAAGGCCAGGGACATTAGGTGAGAAGGTCTAGCAAACATCAGTGGTCAGCGTTCTCTGACTGGTGCCTCCGCAGGCACCGTCCCTGGGGTGTCCGGTGTGAATGTCTGGGCGTCTTCAGATGTCCCTGGCTGGGGACCCCATCCTATCTCTTTTATGACATCCTGTTTTCCGGTACCGCGCCGGCTGGTTTTCTCTGAGAACAGTGCCACTGCTGACACACAGAGCGGGCACCTGGAGAGGTGTGCCGGAAGCCAGCGGACGCTGGGTGCGACACGGGGCAACACTGTGCTCAGCCAATAAGATGAAGAGTGTTAACTGCTTAGATAATACCCATGACGTGGGGATCAAGTGGAAAGCAAGTCCTGCAGCAACCCCACAGGGCAACAGGGCCTTTCCTGGAAGAGAGGGAGGGGCGGGGAGAGGTTGGTCCCCACCCAAGGTGAAGGATGTCTGTTTAGAGTATCAAATATCAGTCACTGCTGTGCATCCTCAGCCTCCCGAGGGGGAGGGGAAGGGTGTGGGTGCAGTCATTTCTCTATCCGGAGGCCTGACCTTCAACTCCCAGCCATAGTTGTCATCTGCACCGACCTTTCCTGAGGGTCCGCCCATCTGACTGCCTACAGTGTTTCTAAATAATTTAGCTGCCTGTAATCCCAGGGTGGCTTCTGAACTCAACTGGGTGGGACAGAGATTAGGGAGGGATGACCCCAGGGTGCTGCCCAGGCCCAGCTGGGCTGAGGGAAGTAATTTGCACAGCCCCCAATGGTCTATCTGTACTACAAGTCCTCCCACTCTTGACCCATTTCTTTCTTTCTTTTCTTTTTTTTTTGGTCTTTTTGAGGTAGGGTCTTACTATGTAGTCCAACCTAGCCTCGAACTCACAGAGTGATTCTCCTTCCTCAGCCTCCTGAGTGCTGGCATGACAGGCGTGCCCACCGCGCCCGGCTTCTTGGCCCATTTCATGAAGATGAAAGAAAAGCCACGGGCAAGGTCACGCACACCTGTGATCCCCCAACTCTGGGTGCAGGAGGCAGAAGGATTAAAAGTTCCAGCTTGGCAGGGGCAACTTTGAGACTTAGTGAGACCCTGTCTCAAAAAGAACCAAAACATCTTGGTGTGGTGGTGACTGCTGTAATCCCACCTGAGAGGCTGAGGCAGGAGGATTATGGCCAGTGGGGTGGGGGGGTGGAGTGAGCCGTGTGTCTGCTGTGGCACATTTTTCTCTATATTCATCGTTTTAATTTTCTATTTAAATAGGTTAACATATTCAGGTATGTTGGAGGGTAGCAGATCGAAGCTCCCCCCTCAGCAGCACAAACCCTTAACTACACCACTGATCACTGTGAGTTTGAGGCCAGCCTGGACCACACAGTGGGGGAAAAAAAAAATCCTCAAGATGTGGCTCAGTGTTGGGGCTTCGGATTTAGCTCAGCGGCACAGCGCCTGCCTGGCAAGCGCAACTTTGTGAGTTCGATTCCTGGTACCGGAAAAAAACAAAAAACAAACAAACAAACAAAAAGATGTGGCTCAGTGTGAAGGCCCTGAGTTTATTCCCCACTATCCTAGAAAGAAAAAAAAGAAAAGAAAAAGGCCAGAGGAGGGGTCATTTGCTGAAAGGGGGCCGTTCACCCAGTCTCTAGTCAGGCCCGACCTCAGACCATCCTAGCACACACGGAAGGCCATGAAGATTCAGACCAGGACATACAATCTCCCTGGTGCCAGAACGTCCAGCAGTGTCCACACACCTGTGCTGACTGTCCTTGCAGCTGTGACTCTACGGATTCCATCAGGATCCCTTGAGATTATAAACCTGTCCCCAAATCACCCTCCAGACCTGCTGCTGATACCACGCTGATCTCAGCCTGCCTGGACCTAAGCAGAATTCAATCTCGCTTTTGCCCCATATGAGCCTGTCTCGGGCTCCGGTGCCAGGCTGTGCCCTCTCCTTTCTCAGGTGCCCATGACATGCCCTGGAGGGCGCGCTGAGCACACGGGAGCTTCAGGGGCTCAAATGTCCGGGAGGACGGGTGGACTGGTTAGGGCAGCCTTGTCCTCTGAGAGTTCACTTTGCTTGGGGTACCCCAGGCACTCCCAGGGCCCTGCAGCCCCTCCCCTCGCTGCCAGCTGTCACTGAGATGGTGGCTGTTGCGGGAATCCCCTGTTAGATGGTGGTGGTGATCACGGGAGGATGACTCACGCAGGCGAGGCCAGGCCACCTGACCTCAGGGCCGCAGAGAGGGCCCTGCCAGGGGGTTCCCCACTGCTGGGAGGGGGGCGGGCGAGGGCTTTTCCGAGGGGGAGGGTCAGAGCGCGGGACCCCTCGCCCCAAGCCCACCACGGGTTCCCAACGGTGAGAAAGCACAGGAATCCGTGGTGGCAGCAGCGGAGCCCCGGAGCCACCCTGAAAGCCAGGTTCCCGGAGTCAGGGCCTTCCTGGGCCCCCACCCACTCAACGGGGCCTCCAGCTGGGGGCTGGGAGCCGGGCTCTGGGGGCTCAGGCTGCCGAGGCGTGCCGGCAGGACTGCGCAGCGCGTCCCCTCGCGGGCTCCTGACCCTGCGGCGGGGTGGGTACTGCCTCGGTCCCTCTGCCTGGCGGGCAGGAGCCGCCCGCAGAGCTCTGCCGCCCTGCCTTTGTCTCGGTCTCCCCCGCTGCTGAGCTTGCTCCGCTCCCACAGCGCCACCGCTCCACACGGGCCGCTCCGTGCTGCCCACAGCCTTCCACGCACCCCTGGCCTCCCGCTCCGGCCTTGCAGACCGGTGCCTTTTGTCCCCAAGCAGCGTCCGGGGCTCCTGGCCCTAGGCCGCTGTCTGAGCTGCTCGGCTGTCCGTGGCCCACGGGCGTGGGGGCCCCCCGACGTCGGGCGTCTCGCGCCCGGGACCCCTGGCGCGCACGGGCTGCAGGGAGGCCCTGCTGTGCGGCGCGGGG
>NW_004955408.1:768566-769972 GCF_000276665.1 Chinchilla lanigera | reverse complement strand
CCGCGGCCCGCCCCGGGGAGGGCGCAGTGCGGGCCCGCCTCGGGGCCGCCCTCCTGCGAGGCCCGGGCTGTGCTTTGAAAGCAGTGTTTTTCTGGTGTCACTTTCCTGAGCTGTAACTTGCCTGCGGTTCACCCGCTTATCAGTTTTAAAAATTTATTTATGTATGTGTACATAAACATGTTTGGTTTGGTTTTTTGAGACAGGCTCTCGCTACGCCTTGAACGTACTGCCTAGCCCAGGCCTGCAGCCTCCTGAGTGCTGCGATTCCAGACGTTTGCCGCCACGCCCAGCAGTTCACCCGTTTACAGTGCAAACGTGCATGATTTCCTGGGGTGTGCCCATAGTCCCAGCACCCTGGGAGGCTGAGGCTAGAGGGTCACAAGTTGAAGCCCAACCTGGGCAAGTTGGTGACTGAGATCCAGTCTCAAACAAAGAGGGGCTGGGAATGTAGCTTAGTGTGAAGACTTTGGGTTCAATCCCCAGTACTGGGGGGAAAAATACGATTCTACGAAAAAAATTTTTGTATGATTCTTAGAAAAAAATTAAGTTTTTCTGGCTTGGTTTTATCACAGTCAAATTTAGAAGCGTTTCAGCACTTAATGAACTCGTTTTTATCACCCCCCATCCCCCAGTCTTACAAGGCTTCCTGTACTTAGCAAAGTGTGCTCGAGGTTATCTGCTGTAGCAGGCGTCAGTACTTTATTCTTTGTGACTGGATAAATCCCATTGTTTACATAAGCCACATTTTAATCTGGTTTTAGTTTGTGAACATTTGGGTTTCCATCTCTTTAAAATCAATTTTCATTGGTACATTTTAGATACACATAATGATCACATTCATCATAGAGAATTTGTATCTGTTCATGATATAACTTGTTTTTTTCCCATTCTGCCCTCCCTTCAACGTTTCTTCCCATTTACAAAGCTTTTGTTCCATGTTTTCCTTCTTTTGTACTGTTCTCTTCTTCCCCCCTTTTCCCCCTCCCCATTTGAAAATTTTCTTCCTATTTCACAATATCTATTATACATTATGTTCCTTATTTACACCTTTGGTTTCTCACACCAGAGAAACAGTGCGGTATTTACATGTTTGTCCAATTTATTTCACATAAAAGCATGGTCTCAACGTGCATCCATTCACCTAGAAATGTCTCAAGTTTATCCTTTATGGCGGAGTAGTACTCCATTGTATAAAAAAACCCCACATCTTCCTTATCCATTCATCAGTTGATGGGCACTTGGGTTTTTTCTACGATTTGGCTATTACAAACTGTGCCACTATAAACATAGGTGTGCATATATTGCCACGGTATAATCCTTTTAATTCTTTTGGGAAGATACTCAGAATAGCTGGGTCAAATGGAACCTCTAGTCCTAGTTTTTTTTTTTTTTTTTTTTTTTTTTTT
>NW_004955408.1:740482-768166 GCF_000276665.1 Chinchilla lanigera | reverse complement strand
TTGCCTTGTCTTTGTTTCCCAGAATTGCCTTTGCTATTCTATGTCTCTTCTGGTTCCAAATGAATTTTAGGATTGTTTTCTCTAATTCTGTAAGATATGCTGTTGGTATTTTGATTGGAGTTGTATTAAATCTGTGCAGCAGTTTAGAAGTATAGCCATTTTCAATATATTGGTTTTTCCTACCCAAGAGCAAGGGATATCTTTCCATTTTCTGATATTCTCTTCAGTCTCCTTTTTCAGAGTAGTGTAGTTTTGAAGGTAGAGGTCTTCCTTTTTAGACTGATTCCTGGGTATTACATTTTTTGAGGATGCTATTGTGAAAGATGTTTGCCTAATTTCTTTCTTAGTGAGTTACTTATTTACAGGAAGGCTATTGATTTTTGAACGTTGACTTTGTATCCAGCTATGCTAATGAATTTGCTTATTAAGTCTAGAAGTCTTCTGTTGGAGTTTTTGGAGTCTTCTATGTAGAATATTATGTCATCTGCAAACTTCTTTCCTATCGTTACTCCTTTTCTTTCTTTCTCTTGTTCCGTTATCCTGACTAAAGTTTCCAGAACTGTGTTGAATAAGAGTGGTGACAGTGGACATCATTGTCTTGTACCTGATTTTAAAGTGAAAGCTTTTTTTATCCACTTAGTATGATGTTGACTGTTGGTTTGTCATAGATGGCTTTTATCAGGTTGAGATAAAGACCATCTATTTTAATTTTCTGTAGAGATTTATCACAGATGGGTGCTGGACTTTGTCAAAAGCTTTTTCTGCATCTATTGAGGTGATGATATGGTTTTTGTTCTTGGCTCTGTTAAAATGGTGTATTACATTTATTTGTTTTCATTTATTGATTTATGTATGTTGAATCATCCCTGAATTCCTGGGATGAACCCATCCCACTTGGTCATGGTGTATAATCTTCTTGATGATTTGCTGCGTTCTGTTTACCAGTATCTTAGGAATTTTCGTTCTGTTTACCAGTATTTTAGGAATTTTGCATCTGTATTCATTAGGGAGATTGGCCTGTTAGTTATCTTACTTAGCTGGGTTCTTTTCTGATTTTGGTATCAGGATAATGCCTGCTTCTAGGAATGAATTTGGGAGTATTGCTTCCCTTTCAATTTCGTTAAAGAGTTTGAGAAGTAGTGGTATTACATCTTCTCTAAATTTCTTGTAGAATTCAGCAATGAATCTGTCAGGGCCTTGGCTTTTCTTTGTTGGTAGGGTTGTTTTGTTGTTGTTGGTAGCTTTTTATTTATTTATTTATTTTTTGGTTTTGGTTTTTTTCCGGTACCAGGAATCAAACTCAAACAACCTTGTGCTTGCCAGGCAGGCACTGTGCCACTGAGCTAAATCCCCAGCCCCTGTTGGTAGGTTTTTAATTACATCTTCAATTTCATTGATTGATATTTATTTAGGATTTTTTTTTTTGGTTTTTGGTTTTTCTCCGGTACTGGGAACCGAACTCATGACCTTGCGCTTGCCAGGCAGGCGCTTTTGCCGCTGAGCTAAATCCCCAGCCCCTTATTTAGGATTTTTATGCTGTATCTTCTTGATTCAGGTTTGGTGATTCATAGCTGTCTAGGAGTCTGTCCATTTCTTCTGCATTTTCCATCTTATTAGAATACAAGTTCTCAAAGTAGGTCTAGATGATCTCTTGGATTTCTGCAGGATCTGTTGTGATTTCACCCTTTTCATTCCTAATTGTATAGATTTGAGTCTTTCCTTTTTTTTTTTTTTTGATAAGGTTGGCTAAGTGTTTGTTGATTTTAATCTTTCAAAGAACCAACTCAATTCATTGATTCTTTGTATTGTTTTCTTAGTCTTCATTACATTAATTTTTGCTCTGATCTGTATAATGTCCTTCCTCGAAGGAGCTTTGGCCTTGGCCTCTTGTTTTTCTAGAAGTTTGAGGTTCAACACTGTTTATTTGAGCTTGCTCTGTTTTCCTAATATATGGGTGTTCCCTGCTATACGTTTTCCTCCTAGGACTGCTTTCATTGTGTCCCATAAATTCTGCTAGTTTGTATTGTCATTATCATTTAATTGTAGAGGGGCTGGGGATTTAGCTCAGCAGCACAGCGCCTGCCTGGCAAGTGTGAGGTTGTGAGTTGTATTCCCGGTACCAAAAAACAAACAAACAAAAAACAAAATCATTTAATTGTAGAAACTGCCTAATTTCTTCTTTGATTTCATCTGTGAGCCGGGTGTGGTGGCGCACACCTGTAATCCCAGCACTCAGGAGGCTGAGGCAGGATGATCTTTGTGAGTTTGAGACCAGCCTGGGCTACAGAGTAAGCTCAAGGCCAGCCTGAACTGCACAGTGAGACCCTGTCTCAAAAAGACAAAACAAAAAAAAAAAAATTAATTTTATCTGTGACTCATTGATTATTCAGGAGGGTGTTACTTAATTTCCACGTGTTTACGAAATTCTTGTGGTTTCTTTAGCCATTGATTTCCTATTCCATTGCACTATGGTCTAATGATATGCATGGGATAATTTTGTTTTGTTTTGTTTTGTTTTTTTTTGTACTAGGAATTGAACTCAGGACCTGTGCTTGCCCGGCAGGCGCTTGTGCCGCTGAGTTATACCGCCAGCCCAATTTCAATTCCTTTGCAAGTGTTGTTTCCATCTTTGAGGGTGGCCCTAGTTCTTACAAATTTTGCTGTCTGGTGGCTCAGCCTGTAGTAGAAATCCGGTCCTTTTGTTGTTAGGTTTGTAGATGGGGTCTCAATATGTTGTTCTGGCTGGACTTGAGTGACAGTCCGCCTCAACCTTTGGAGTAGTTAGGACTACGAACATAAGATTCTATACTCCAGTTAAATTTAAGGTTCTTGTAATGAAGCAGGATTTTTCCTTCCAGTGTCTTTTTTTTTTTTTTGAGATGGGCTCTCAACTTAACTGTCCAGGTAATGCCAGTCACTGGCTGATACCATGAATAGGCGCCTTGCCCAGCTTCCCCTGGTTCAGAGTTTAGAGCCCTGTAACAAGTGTCTCATTGGCTTCAGCACATCCAGCAGCTGTGTTTGATGGTGAATCTTAGGTGCTCATGTACTGTCTCGTTCTTTTGGGCGGGTAGCGAGGACTGGGAATTGAATGTAGGGCTTTCAGCGTGCTAGGCAGGTGCTTTGCCTGAGCCAATCCCCAGCCCTTAAGTACTTGCTGTCTTTTAAACCATCTAGATGAGGATGGGGACTTGGTAGCCTTTTCCAGTGATGAGGAGCTGACCATGGCCATGTCCTACGTGAAGGATGACATCTTCCGCATCTACATTAAAGGTAAGGGGCTGCTGCTCTCTGGCAGAGTTTGGTGAAAACAGGAGGCAGGAATCTGCAGGTTGTCCAGGACAGGGCCGTCCTAAGTGCTGTGTCTGGCCTGAGAGACGTCTGTGCGCCTGCTAGAGAGTGGGGTCTGGCGCCAGGAGCACGGGAAGCCTCAGCGGTGTCAGGAGGACCAAACCAAGGCGGGTGCACACAGTGCCCTACCCGCTCCTCTGCTGCCCGGCCCCTTGGCCATGGTGAGCTGCACATGGGGGACCTCTCTGCCAGGAGCTCTGCTTGCTCTGTTGCTGTCACCTGAGCATTGACTTGTGAGTGAACTGCCACCCTTGACAGCCTCGTGGTGACAACTGAAGAGGAGGACTTGGGCCCCACCCTAGTGCCTATCTTCCTTCTCTGCAGAGAAGAAGGAGTACCGAAGGGAGCACCGCCCCCACTGTGCACAGGAAGCGCCTCGCCCCATGGTGCACCCCAATGTGATCTGTGATGGCTGTGACGGGCCTGTGGTGGGAACCCGCTACAAGTGCAGTGTGTGCCCGGACTACGACCTGTGCGCCGTCTGCGAGGGGAAAGGCATTCATAGGGAGCACAGCAAGCTCGTGTTCGCCAGCCCCCCGGGACACTGTGTTGAGGTAGGGACGCCCTGTGGTTCAGGGGCCAGTGCAGGGTAGCGGTAGCCTGGTACTTGACCCTCACTGCGCTGCCCCTTTGCCTACTCCTCCTCAGGGCTTGTCTCTCAGCCGCCTGCTCCGGAAGCTGAAACACGGCCACAGCCGGTGGCCTGGCTGGGAGATGGGCCCACCAGGCAACTGGAGCCCTCGTCCTCCTCGAGCAGGGGACTCCTGTGCCAGCCCCGCCTCGGAATCAGGTAAGGCTTGCACCTGTGGGAGTTCCTGAAGGGCAGGCGCCTGGCTGAGCTGTGGGTCCTGAACTGGTGTACCGAGGTGGGCGGGCCAGGTACTTCCCAGCTGCTGTCCCTGCCTTTTAGTCCTCATAGACCCCTGCAGAGTGGAGCCCTGTTCCACTTCAGATGGTAAAATCAAGGTGCCTAAGTGCCCGAGGCCACTCCCTTACCCAGGTGGCCCTTCCTGCGCACCAGTCTGCCCTCCTGAGGTGCCCGGGAGGCCCTCCCTTCTCTGGGTCTCTGATGTACTCTGTTCTCCTTCGTGCACTGTCAGGAAAGGCAGGGCCAAAGTTGCGCAACTCTTAAACACATGATTGCAAAGTTAAAAACTTAAAACACAGTTTTGTGTGCTACATCAGGGACTGGGGTTTTACTACTATGTCCTTGTTTCACCTCAGTCTTTGGGACAAAGCTGGGAATATTTGTTTGATTTTGAATGAACAAGCATGTCTAGGACACAGGATTTACACATTGTGAACAGAGTCCTGGGGCACCTAGGCTGAGGAGCGCAGCGAGGAGGGGTAGAGGACGTGCTGAGTGTGGGCTGCAGGCACAGCCTGAGATGGTGACTACTGGGATATTAGGGACCTTGGCATGCAGTTGCTGAGACTGCGATGGGTGTAAAAGGCATTGAATTAATTAAGGATATCATTATTTTTCTTTGTAAAAATCCAAGCTTCTGGCCCATCAGAGGATCCCAGTGTAAATTTCCTGAAGAATGTAGGGGAGAGCGTGGCAGCTGCCCTCAGCCCTCTGGGTAAGTGACGTCTGTGTCCTCCTTTGAGATCCCCCGAGTAGTTTGGTGACTTAGTGTGCACATGACCTCTCTATAGCTCTTACCTGGCATGATGCAGAGAAGTGGAAAACCAAGGTGCGCTTGACCCTGAAAGATTCTCTTGCCTCAGACCCACCCTTGCCACATAGCAGGCCACAGTCATCTCAAGGGCTGCTGAGGCCTCAAAGGGCTGAAATTCCCTGACAGGCTTCCAGCCTTTGTGGGATAGGGTGGCGTCAGCCAGCCTCTCATGACCTCACCCTACTAGTAAGGGTCACTGAATTCCTGAGGGGCTGGCTGGTCCCTTTCTCCGCTTGCATTTTCTCTAAGCCGGGCCTTAGGGATTGGATCCGAAGACTTGGTAGTGGCTGTTTCTCTTTGTTCGCACCCCTTAGCCCTTCCCTGCGTGCCTCTGAGTGCTGGCCCTGTGCCCGTGCTGGGAGGTGTGAGGGGAGGCAGTGCTTTGACTGATACCTGGTGTGGGTGCCTCTAGGCATAGAGTAGGTCTGGGCAGTGGGTGGGCATAGCATTTACTGGACCTTAGGCACAGGCTGTGTGCCACTTACTGCTATGGCTTTAATATGTGCCTGCCACCTCCCTCTGAGGGTTGGGAGGTGGGTGCTAGACTTTGTGACAGGGAGTCTTGGTTCAAGATTCTGATAGATCCAGCATTACACTGAAGACAGGGCTACAGTGGCAGGAAATGCCCACCTGGCTTGTCCAGTCATGTAGATAGGAGGGGGCCATGAGCCATACCTGCAGTGGCTCTGGGGATGGGCTGCCCAGTCCTGTCGTTCTGTAAAGTGGCCCTGTAGTACAGCAAGTCACAAACCCAAGGCTAAGTCCAGAGGAGGCCCTCAACGATCTGAGACCCAGCCCGACCTCCTGATTGTGCTGAGTGGGTCTTGGTGGGTTCTGAGTTCCCTGTGTGTCAGATGCTGCCTGGGTCACCCTGGGTCCCACTGTCCCCAAGCTGTGTGTGCTGCTCAGGTGCCTCAGGACTGATCCGGATTCCCCACTCCAGATGTTGGGAGTAATTTTGAAAATGCTCAGAGGGCTCCTAGGAGAAAGGTAACAGCTTTTGCAGGTTTTTTTAACCCTTCACATAGGGGTACACCATTTGCTATTTTAAAAAAAGTATGGGTATTCACTGTTACCATTCTTATTTTTTTTTTGTCTTTTTGAGACAGGGTCTTGCTATGCAGTCCAGGCTGGCCTTGAGCTCACTTTGTGGCCCAGGCTGGTCTTGAACTCAACAATCCTCCTGCCTCAGCCTCCCCAGTGCTGGGATTATAGGCATGTGCCACCACACCCGACCTGAACATTCTTTAAACTTTTCTGTTTGCCTGAACTGTCTTTTTTGGTTTTCTGAAATGAGCTCTTGCAAGGTAGCCCAAGAACTGGGGATGCTCCTGACTCAGCCTCCCAAGTGCTGGGATTACAGGCATGTGCCACCATGTCTGACTTGATTGAACCTTTTCATAATGAAAAGTTGAAGAGAAGCTTTTTGTGTGCATGTGTGTGCATGCTGGGCAAGCCAGTTTATATCCCCATCTTCTTGCAAACTTCTGAAGTAATAAGGACGACCCTGGACTAAGAGAAATGGAAAGCAGTAAGAGAAGACAGGATGTCGTTGAGTTTTGGAGTAGAAGTGGGTGGGGACTGACGGAAGGTGCACAGATCTATGTGGCTGTGCAACGAACACTGGAGAGATGCAAGGTCACCTGCTTAGGTACGGTGACACAGGTCAGGGAGCGGGGCAGTGACAGCCGCCTGTGCAGGTCACTGAGAGGCACCAGGGCCTGGGGCCACTGATAGGCCTGCGCTGCCAGCCCCCTGGGAGGAGCCAGCTGTGGGCCCTGGTGACCAGCAGGGCTGGGGGCTGAGCCCGATGGTAGCCGCGGCTTCTGCCTGTTGGCCTTCCCTGTGGCTGCCCCACGGCGAGGGTGACCTTTTCCTTAGCTCCTTTCTGGGCAGACAGTGGGCAGCTGGCTGAGCTGCTGGGGAAGGCTGTGTACACAGGACAGGGCCTGATGGCAGCGGAAGTATGTGTGTGCCTTGCAAACCAGGCTTCAGGAAAGAAGGGAACAGGAAGGTAATGAATCCGAGTAAGGAATGTCTTGAAAATGACAGCAGAGAAAAAACTTACAAAGACAACTTAGATCCCTTTTGTTATCACCATCCTCCTTCTTTGAGAGGCTTAGATGTTGAGACTAAGTTAGGGTTAATTTGGAGCATGGCAAAGGAAGGAGTCAGTGGAGCGAGTGCCAGTGCCTTTCAAAGTCTGCCTTAAAGTGGCTTTCAGCCTAAATGCCACAGCTAGCTGAAATGAACTGTGTGGGGACAGGGTAGCAGCTCCTTCGGGGTGGGCAGCTCGGTGGTAGAGGGATCTGGTCCCCAGTACCGACAAAGAAAAAAACCATCTTTTGGTACATAAAGCATTGTTAATTTTACTTGGGTTTTAAACCAAATGAAGAAATAAACCCTGAGAACAGAGGTACTAGAAACAGCCTCGCCCAAGAGGGGGCTTCCGGGTGGGGGAGGGGGACAGCCTGTGCTGATCACTTGGACCAGTAGACAGCCATGGAGCTTGGCGAGGAACACAAGGGAGGTCAGCACATGAGGGAAGGGCACTGGTAACGTAGGGAAGCGGGGAAATCTGGGAGGAGCGGGGCTACGGCTCGGCCCAGAACAGCTTCTACAGTGGCAGAAATACAAACACTGGATGTTGTTTTGACCCAAAGCCGAGTTCTTGAGAGAATAAAGGAAAAGGGAGGTAAGCACCAATGTGGAGAAGTGAACAGACCTGGACTTAGCGCGGGGGTGGGCTCTAACTGCTCTAGGCCTCGGCCCTTTGTGCAGGTGAGGGACTCTGGAAACAGCAGGAGTGGTTCTGCCCTCCGTGCCCCAGTGAGCTTGGTGGGCCCCAGCTGGCCAGGCTGGCCTGTGCTGTCAGCCTCGGTTTGCGTGCTCTGCCTGCCTTCCCCAGCGGATCCAGTGTCCACACTCTGTGTGTCACGCTGCACACCCCTGCATACGGGTGTGTCGCGTGCTCTCCTGAGCTGTGGAGTTCGTGGTTCAGAAGCTGACCTCGGATGCTGGCCAAGGTTAATGTTTGTCCATGCTGGAGGCAGGGAGGGGACAGTGTGACTGTGTGTCAGGAGCATGTTTCTGAAAGCTGAGGATTGGGGGCCAGGGTATCCAGAGGTGAGGGGTGACCATCTGTTTGCCCCTGGCTTGTGCATTTGTCTTATGTGGCCACATCCGAGGCTTGGAGTTAAGTCCAGGGCCTACGTCCACACGTTGAGGGCCCCGGCCCATCTTTGCACACGGGTGATGGCTGAGTGCGCTCTCTAAGCCTGCAGTCCCTGCACATGGAGATCCTACCTGCAGGTGAGGCTGTGACCTCACAGCATCTGCTGCTCGGCCTCTAGGCATTGAAGTTGACATAGATGTGGAACACGGAGGGAAGAGGAGCCGTCTGACCCCCGTCTCCCCAGAGAGCTCTGGTACCGAGGACAAGGGCAGCTCTCAGCCCAGCAGCTGCTCTTCTGAACCCCGCAAACCCGATGGTGACGGTGCAACGCAGTCTCTGGCGGAGCAGATGAAGAAGATCGCCCTGGAGCCCCTGGGGCAGACTGAGGTAGGCCTGTCCCCTCCCTTGCTGGCTCCCTCCTTGCCCCACAGGCTCTGACCTCATTAAATCCCCAGCCCGCCCCTCCTTTTTTTGTACCAGCAATCGAACTCAGGACCTTGGGCATGCCAGGCAGGTGCTTGTGCTGCTGAGCTTATATCGCCGGCCCAGGCTCTGCCTCTGGTCCAGAGTGACAGTGGAGCCTGAATCGTGCTGCCAATCCTGGTTCCTGGCCAGCGCTGCTGCACCCTGCCCCTGTGTGCTCACAGTGCGTTTTCTCCAGGAACAGATGGAATCTGACAACTGTTCTGGTGGAGATGACGACTGGACTCACCTGTCCTCAAAGGAAGTGGACCCATCCACAGGGGAGCTTCAGTCTCTCCAGATGCCAGAGTCGGAGGGGCCCAGCTCTCTGGATCCTGCCCAGGAGGGGCCCACAGGGCTGAAGGAGGCGGCCTTGTACCCACATCTCCCACCAGGCAAGTGGGCTTGAGTTCCACCTGCTGCCCTCTCTCAGGCCCCACCCTGAAGGATCAGGGCGTCTGTCCCGTGGGGCTTCTCACTGACAGAACCTGAGGAGTGGGTCCTATGTGTCATTATGATGTAAGCTTGGCCCATTTTAATCATCTCTAAAATTTTAACACCTAGACCAAGAATTGAGGCCAGCCAGATGCAGTGGTGCCTACTTGTAACCCCAGCATCAGGGAGGCTGAGCAGGGAGATCAGGAATTTAAACCTGGCCTGGGCAATTTAGTGATGTAGAGACCTTGTCTCAAAATTCATAAGGGAGCTGCTGGGGACAGCCCCAGTGGAGGCAGCGTTGGGTTTGGCTTGCATGTGGAGGGCTGGCCACCTTGGTGCCCACAGGCACCAAGTGAGTGGGCCACCTCACAAGGCCAAGGCGCCCAGGGTGACGCTCCCGCCCAGGCAGTACTGTCCAGAGCACCTGGAGAGTGGCCTGTGTCTGGGCTGTGATGGTGCTTGGCTCCTGCGCGGGAGCCTGGGGGGCAGATTCTCCAACTTTAAATGGTAAGAAGAGTCTGAAACCATGCAAGCCCAAGGTGAGATTCATGGGGCTGGGGATTTAGCTCAGCACAAGGTCACAAGTTTGATTTGTGGTGGGGGGGGCGGGGAGACATGCTTAGCCAAGATGAGATTCAGGTCACTGTCTGTGGGGAGGCGGTGCTTTTCTTTCTCTGCTTTGCTGGTTGAGATGGTGGTTGTGTTGCTCAGGCTGGTCTCAAACTGCTTGGCTGGAGTAGTCCTCCTGTCTTAGCCTCCTCAGTAGCAGTGACTCAGTCACTTAAGACAGTGGCCATGGTGCCTGGTGGTGAAGTTCACGGGACACACAGTATGGCTGTTCCTGAGCAGCAGGGCCTGTGGGGTCTGCACTGTACGCCACTGCCCCTGCGAGCCAAGGTTGGGCCAGGATGCACGTACACGATCGGCGCTGACCCTTGCACCTCCTGTTCCCTGTTTTGGCAGAGGCTGACCCCCGGCTGATTGAGTCACTGTCGCAGATGCTGTCCATGGGGTTCTCAGATGAAGGTGGCTGGCTCACCCGGCTCCTGCAGACCAAGAACTATGACATTGGGGCTGCGCTGGACACCATCCAATATTCGAAGCACCCACCGCCGTTGTGATGCGCTCGTGGCCCTGGTCTAGCCTGGTCTGGCCTGCTTTCTTGCCTCCTGGTGGCGTTAAGTAGTGTAGAGCAGCAAGCCTGTGAGGGCCACTTTCTTGGTGTCCTTCCAGAATCTTGGGGTGGGGACGAGCCATGGGGCGGGAGGGCAGGAGACTCAGGCATGGGTGACAGAGTCAGGGCTTCTGCTGCCCCTGCCATGTCACCAGCACAGACATGTCTTGCTCATGGCCTTGTGCTTTTTCTTTCTTACAAATGACTAATCATAGACCCCTAGCTGATGCTGTTGGGTGCCGTCACCGCTCGTGAGTCCTGGGGGAGGTGAGGCCCAGGCCAGCGCGTTTCCTGTTGGAAGTGGCGAGGGGCTGGTGAGGGATGTCACTCAGCGGCCTTCTGCGTGACCACTCTAGTCTCATGTCTAAATGTAGTAACCGCTCTTTAAGGAAATTCCTTTGTAGCCACCCTGTTCGCTGATCTGGAATCACCTGTCATTAAACGGCGTATGCACTTTAACCCATGGTGCTGCCCTTAGTGTCTATCGGCGGAGTATTCACTGTTGGCCTGTCGTGCTCTCGGGTGATTCACACGGGCCTACACCAGTTCAGCACAGGCTGTCTCACCTTACAGGTCATCGTCAAAGTCCTCCCCAGTTGTAAAGAGGCTGCACAGTTGCATGGGTGGGGCCCGCTGAGGCTGTTGGATTCCGGGCCCACCCTCTCCCCAAGAGGTCCCCATTGCCGGGGCCTGCTTTAAGATTTCCCCACGGGGCCTCCCTGGGCCTGGTGTGGCCTGAGGAGGTGGGGCGGTGGTGGCGGGCCTGCAGAAGCGGCCTTCACTGGGGGGCTCAGCCTGTGCTGGACTTACTGGCCTGGGTCCTGTCTGTATGGATGCTAGTGGCTCTGTGTCCACCTTCGAGCTGTTTCCAGGTGACAGGAGAAATCGTGCCCACTTAGAAGGTGGGGCTGTAACTGGTGGGGCCGGGCCGGGCTGCTCCCTCCAAAGACCAGGCTCGCTGGTGCTGCCGCATGCAGAGCTCGGGAACCAGCAGCCAGTATTTGCCTACATGGAAACGCAGACACGTGAGAGAGGGGCTTGGGTGTGGCTGACTGGCCTCCCTGCCAGCGCCTCACTCTGACCTTGAGGTCACAGACAGCCAGCGTCCCCTACTGCACCCTTCCTCAGTTAAGTCCCGAGACCTGACAGATGTCCCACGTCACCAGGTGCCCACCCAGCTGTGGACCTACAGGTCAGGTGGGGAGTGAGGCCCCCAAGACGCAGCACTAAGCCCTGGTGCCAGGGGTGACGGTGCTAGGTCTGGCTTCTGCCACTTAAGGAGCAAGAGGAGCTCTGAGAATTGGGGCTGACTGCTTACAAAGATAAAAGCAAAGACAGCAGGGCCCCACACAGCCTCGTAGGAGTATGGATGCCTGACAAGGTGGCTTTGCCCCTGAACCTGCTATGGCCTCACTGAAGCTGCACAGGCTGCATGGGGGGAGTGACACATGTAGAGACAGAGAATATACAGCTTGTTCTGTTTTGGTTTTTGAGATAGGGTCTCCATAACCCAGGCTGGTACTGAACTTGCTATTGTGACAAGGCTGGGCTGGAACCTTTGATCCTCCTGCTTCAGCCTCCTGAGGCTAGAATTACAGGCATGCACCACTGTACCTGGATTGTCACGGTTTTTTGTAACCTGCAAGGTTCTGGGCCACGTACCTGCCTGGGGTCACTCGTCAGCGCTATAAGGTTTAAGGCCAGCTGGGCACCACAGCAAGACCTTGTCTGAGAAATGGAACGAATACGGCATCACGGGGGCTGGGGCATAAGCTTGACACATGCAGAGCCCTGGGTCCAGCCCACAGTGTGCAGATGTGCACTTAGGTGTGCGTACACACTGCAAGCTTTCCCCTGGTCTTGGGACCAGACGGGAACTCTGCCCATCACTGACCTCCTGTGATTCAGAGGTGACCTCAGCATCACCTGAGTCCTGGACATCAAGGCCACGTGGAGACTCTGCTGTGCTCAGGCTTCGTCTCCTGGGGAGGGAAGACTCCATCAGTTGCCAGTTGTCAGCAAAGGGTCCCCTTGGAACTGACAGCAGCCCAGGAGGAAACTCTGCGGCCATGGCAGTTTCCAGGCCCTGTACCACTGGGGAGGGGAGCCTGCCTGGTGGCTCTGCCCTCTGCCTCTGCCCTGCTTGCTGCTTTTAACCAGACTCTGCCTCCTGCAGACATCTGTCCCAGCAGGGCCTCAATGAAACGCCGGGAGTTCCTGAAGTCCACTTCTCCAGGCCAGAAGCTCCCAGGCCCATCAGCTGTGCTGGCCACACTTTACCTGACCAACCATGCCTTTAAAGCCAATTCCTGCTAGGCACTGTGGTACACACCTGCCTGTAATCTCAGCACTTGGGAGGCTGAGGCAGGAGAATGGATCCCCTGTGAGTTCAAGGCCAGCCTTGGCTGCATAAGCAAGTTCAAGACCAACCTGCACTACATGCTGAGGACCCTGCCTCAGAAAATCCCAGAACAAAAACACACCCCCCCCAAAAAAAACCCCATTCTTCCTGCGGTCTGGGATGCAGAGAAGTAACTGGCACTGCACAGGGTGTCCACGCCCAGTGCCCACTCAAGCACACAGCAGTGCACTCAGGACTCCTGCTAGGACTGTCCCTCCATGGGGCCTACCTAGCCCACCCTGCAAGAGGGGGAGATTATCTTTTTCTGGGGAGTGTGGGCCCGGTGCAGGCTGTGTGGAGACCCCTGTCCAGCAGCTCCTGGCTGGGCCGCCCCCTGTGTGGGGGAGAGGTGGGTGCTGAGGTCTGGACTGCAGCCCAGGGTCTCAGCCTGGCTCCTGAGACTGGGGCTGCTCACGGGGCCACACCTGGGAAGGCACTGGGGGCAATGTGTCTGAAGTTTCCCGGGGCGGGGAATGGGGACTCCAGCCTGTAATCTCATCCCAGCACTCAGAGCCTGAGGCAGGACTGCTGTGAATTCCAGCCTGGGCTACACAGCAGAACCTGCCTCAAAAACCAAAACCAGAAGAAAAGATGGAACTGAGGTGGTCCGGGGCTCTTAGCTGCCCCCAAGTGTAACAGAGCCCTGGGACCATCGGCCAGGGGCATGGCTGTGTGGCTCCAAGCAGAGCCGGCCTGAGGACACAGCACCCCAGGTGCCCACAGCACCACCTGCTCAGCCTCAGAAGCTCACCCACGGCCTGCCGGTGCCTCTGCCCTGTCAGCTCCCTGGGCGGTGTGGTCCCTCCTGCCCAGTCCTTCCAAGGGGCTGGACAAAGGTGGCCGCCACACCCAGCTTCAGCACTCAGTGGCACGGAGCACCACCTGCTTGAGGAGTGATGGGAGAACCCTCTTAAATGAGTGTTAGTGGAGGCCACGTTCCGGACTGAAAGGCAGAAGTGTCACCAGCCACCACTCTATGTTGAGACAGCGTCTCCCCATGTAGCCCAGGCTGGCCTCAAACTCAGGTGATCCTCCTGCCTCAGGCTGCTGGGGTCACAGGTGTGTGCCAT
Organism: Chinchilla lanigera; assembly: GCF_000276665.1. NCBI lineage: Eukaryota > Metazoa > Chordata > Mammalia > Rodentia > Chinchillidae > Chinchilla > Chinchilla lanigera. Next base: position 754,413 of record NW_004955408.1, on the reverse strand, counting down.
CACGCCCGCTCATTCAAGTTACCTGAAGCAGCGGGTTCAATGGTCATGGTAATAGCGTTCCTTCTACTTTGATCCTACCCAAAAGAGCAAGCTGGTATCTTTCAGCGGGTCCTGCTCCCCAGCCCTGCTTAGTAACTCCAGCCGACCTGCTTTTGACTCGGTTTTGCTTTCTCTGGCTGTTCTCTGCAAATGACACCAGCCTCTGCTGCCTAGGCCACCCAAACTCATTTTGTGGACCCAAAGCTGCCTGGCCGCCATGCTGCAGTTCGGCCTGGCCTGGCCAGGCCTCCAGGTACCGGCTACCTGTGGGCCCTTGGGGACCTGCAGAGAGACCTGAATGCGTGCTCTGGGGCACGACAGGACGGTGAAGGCGAAGCCAGTGGGCACAGGGCCCAGTGTGGGGCCAAGACTGCGGGGCCTAGGGATGCCTCTGGGGTCTGAAACCTCCCAGCAGCAGGGCTGAGGACAGATCCTGAACTGAGACAGGTTCAGGGGCTGTGGGCAGCGCTGATTAGAGCCTCTCTGCAGATGGGATTACACTGCACGGAGACCCTGCAGACCACGAGACCACTGGGCCTGCACCCAGGAAGGTCAGCTGGGCCGCACCACCCTGCTACCTCCACACGTGTGTCTGAGGTAACTGTAGACTCTGATCTGTCACAGATGAGCCAGTCCGGCCCCCACAGGGAGGGAAGACAGACTCTTACCCCTTAGCCTCCTATTTGTTCAACGCACGACTTCGGTTTCCTTCAGAGCAGTCAGGGACCCGAAAGCTGCTTTCACTAAAGAATGACTCCCGCCGGGCATAGTGGTACACAGTGCAATGCCAGCACTCTAAGAGGTTGAGGCAGGAAGATCACAAGTTCCAGCCTAGCCTGGACTATTTAGCAAATTATTGAGGCCCTAAATAAAAAAGGGCTGGGGGCTGAGGATTTAGCTCAGTGGCACAGCATCTGCCTGGCAAGCGCAAGGTCATGAGTTCGATTCCTGGTACCGGAAAAAAAAAACCCAATCAATCAATCAATCAGGAAGGGCTGGACTCAAACTCAAAGCAATCCTCCTGCCTCAGCTGCCTGAGTGCTGGGATCACAGGTGTGGCACCACACCTGGCTCCAGGTGCCCCCATGGGTGACAGAAATCAGGACAAAGTCTGACCTTCATTTTGTGTCTGTCTCCTTTATCACCTAAACCAGATTGGGGTCAGATCCTCCCTCAGCTCCAGATAAAGCACATTCATCATGCAGGGAACATGGGTCTAACTGCTGGCACTACAGTGACTTGGCCCTGACTTCATATAACCCATCCCATGCCCCTTCAAGGCTGAAGACCAGGGTAAGAGATTCCAGGGACAGGCAGCGGCCAGGGACCCTCAGCAGTCTCCAGCCATGGCCACTGTGACAGCCCCAACCCACGAACATCTCAGGGAGACATCAGGGACAGGGACTTCAGTCACCTTGCAAATCAGCACCAGGAGTGAGGACAGTCTCCAGCCCTCCCGCAAACCCACAGAAGCTGGTCCTGGCCCTCGGCCCTCCACCCATGCTGCAAGTGGAGGCCCCGCTCCTTGCTCTGACCCTGCCCACTCAGGCAGCCTGTGGCCCTCACTGCCGTGTGTGCTTTTCTGTGACCAGTCCTCCTTAAGAGACCCTTCAGACCCCATCCAGTGACAGCAGGGGGCTCTCATCACCGAGGCAGAACCAGGTGTATGCTCCATGTGCAGAGCGCGGCGGCAGGGAGACTGCCAATGGTGTGCACCTGCAACCCCAGAATGTTAGGAGGCTGAGGCAAGAGGAGCCCAAGCCTGAGCCCAGCCTGGGAGACTCAGTGACTTAGTGAGACTGCCTCAGAACAAACAGACAGACAAAAGGACTAGGTATGTAGCTCAGTTCAAAGGCTTTGGACTCAGTCCATAGTATTGAAAAATAAATTACAACCCCACATAACGGGCTCCTCTACCTTAGTTGCCTTTTATTCAATAGAAGCCAGTAATCGGGCTATCAGGAAGATGAAATAAGAGCACCTATGTGATCAGTCCTCTCTCAGGAGTTCAGGTGAGCAGTTTCCTGTGAACTACTGCCTGGACTCTTCACCTTCCTGTCAACTCAACTGATTTAAGAACTCAACTCCAGCTGGGTGTGGTGGCGCATGCCTGTAATCAGCACGCAGGAGGATGGGGCAGGAGGATTGCTGCAAGTTCGAGGCCAGCCTGGGCTACACAGAGACTGACCGCCCCCCCCACCAAAAAAACCCAAAAGCAAAACAACACCTCAATGCCAAGGTGGGGGCTGAACTCAATGGCAGATAGAGCAGTGCTTAGCAAGTACAAGGCCTGACTTCAGAACAGCCAGCATGACAAGCCGGGGGTACTGCTCCGTCTGAGGAAGGGTCCTCGGTGTTAGGCTGTGTCCAGTCGTCCCCACAAAACTGCAAGTGCTCCCAGCGGAGCTTTCAGAGGGCCCACCCGGGGTGTGAGCGGCCCCGCCCAGGAGGCAGGTAGCCTGGAAAGGATGAAAGGCAGAGGCAGCTCTGTCTGGCTTCCACTCCGAGCTTCCCACTCCGAGGGTCCTGTGTGTGCCCCGCCCTGCCCACGTGACGCAGCTCAGCACAGACCCACCCTCGGGAGGCTTTTGCTTCATTTGTCTCGTTTCTTGCACAAGCTACATCTCCAGCCCCCGCGTGTGCACCCTCTCTCTCTTTTGTGGCCCTTGAGATTGAACCCAGGGATGCTCTATACTCAGCTATATCCCCAGCCCTTTTTATTTTCTTAATTTTGAGACAGGTGCTAAGTTGCCCAGGTAGAACTTGAACTTGTGATCCTTCTGCCTCAGCCTGCTTAAGCTCAGATTCACTTCACTTTTGAGAGTGTTTCAGTGCAGCTGAAATACAGTAGCCAGCATTTCCTCCGGGAGGATTGTTCATGGTATTTAATTTGCCATCCAATGATCTCTTCACTGGGCTGGGGGTTTAGCTCAGTGGCACAGTGCCTGCCCAGCAAGCGCAAGGTCGTGAGTTCAATCCCCGGTACCGGAAAAAAGCCAAAAAAAAAAAAGGCTGGGGATAATGATCTCTTCGCTGCATGCCGCCACCACCCAGTCAAGTTGAAGCAGGGCAAGACAACATGCCCTTCAAACCACGGTACCTGAGTGACAGCTCAGAAGCCTGTCCCTGGAGCAGATTTAGTTTTTGAACATGACGTCTGCAGTCAGCACCAGAGCCCTCACCATAAGCCTGAGAAAGAAAAACCAAAACAAACTAAGAATGCTGAGAAACAGGCCCATCTGAGCTGAACCTCAGGGAGCATGGACTGTATTCTGCAACGGTGAAGACGCCTGGAGCAGTGTGGGGAACCATGGCCCCGTGTGCTATTTCAAGGGTGGGTACAAACCAGCAGGCTCTGAAGTCACCTGGCTGCCCCCAGTCCTGAACTCCACCATCAGGGACAAACTCAGACCAAAGCCCTGCAAGAAATGGGTCATGAACATTAAAAAGGTCACTAAGGAAGCTGTCAACATATACGAAATGACACCTGCTCTCACCGATAAAGGAATACAGCATAGAATGACGTACTTTGTTTGACTTAGCAATTGCCAACTGTTAGTGAGCATTTACTGAGTTCATGTGTGTGCCAGGCCCTGTCTAGAGGCTGGTATCACCGCACTGAGCCCCAGCCACCCGAGGAGGAGGAAGAGATGGAAGGGGAGGGGCAGGTGGGCCAGTGTCTGTGGGAGACTTGCTCTGCTGCTGTTGTCTTGAGATTATTTCTTGGTGGTACTGGAGAATAAACCTAGGGCGTCTGCACTGAACTATACCCCCAGCCCACTTTATTTTCTAATTAATTAATTCCTTTTTTCTCACTTTTTAAGACAGTCTAAGTTGATAAATTGTCCTGGCTAGGCTCAAACTTGTGATCCTCCTGCCTCAGCTTCCCTAAGTGCTAGGATAATACGTCCTTTTTTTTGAGATGAGGTCTCAGCATGTTGCCCAGGCTGGCCCTGAATTCCTGGACTCAAGTGATCTTCCTGCCCCACCTTCCCACAAGCTGGGACTAAAGGTGTGCACCATGGCGCCTGGTGCTGTGATTCCCGTCGGCCCATCTTGTCGCGCATTCTCCACCACGCAGGATAGAAGAGCTGTGTCTGTGCTGAACACGAGTAGCCCTTTCCTGTCATTATTCCCTGAATGATGCAGTGTGACACATATTTACACAGCACTAGGGATCACGAACACTCTGGAGGAGATTTTGAGTATACGGGAGGCAGTGCTTCACACTGTAGTCCCAGCTACTTGGGAGAGGCTGAGGCAGGAAGACCATAAATTCAAGCCCAGTCTGGGCACTTTAGCAAATTAATGAAATGCTGCCATAACATAAAAAAGGGTTAGAAATGTAGCTCAGTGCAAAGGCCCTACGTTCAATCCTCAGTACCACCATCACCAAAAAAAAAGGAAGCCTGTAGGTTATATGCAAATCCTAGCCCCCCCCCTTTTTAAAATTTGTATGTATGTGGAACGAGACCTCTGCCGAGGTGGCGGACCTCAAGAAACAGTGTGACGTGCTGGTGGAGGAGTTCGAGGAGGTGATCGAGGACTGGTACCGGAACCACCAGGAGGAGGACCTCACCGAGTTCCTGTGCACCAACCACGTGCTGAAGGGCAAGGACACCAGCTGCCTGGCAGAGCAGTGGTCTGGCAAGAAGGGCGACACGGCTACCCTGGGAGAGAAGAAGGCCAGGAAGAAGGGCAGCCGGGCCAGGGCGGCCAGTGGCGGCAGCAAGCAGAGGAAGGAGCTTGCAGGGCTCCAGGGGGACCCTGGTGCCAAGGACGAGGAGGAGGGGGGCATCCAGAAGGCGTCACCGCTCCCACACAGCCCCGCTGACGAGCTCTGAGCGACCTCGAGGCTGAAGACTCCGGCGCGATGTTCCAGCCTGGGGACATGGCAGCTCAGGACCATGACGGCGCGCACCCGCCGCGGCTCCCTTCCTGGCCTGGGCTTCTGGTGGCCACGGGGTCAGGACTCGTAGGACCCAGTGTGACTCAGGAGGGACAGGAGCAGATTCTGGAACCAGACGAGAGATCTGCAGAGCCCAAGGAGGGCGCCCAGCCTGCATCGCCTCCCCTGTACCTGAGAAGCAAGACTGCACCCCCAGCCCTGTGCCCAGCCCTCCTGGGGGCTCCAGGAGTAAAGACGTGTTGCCTTTAAAAAAAAAAAAAAAAAAAATTTGTATGTATGTATTTATTTTGACTTTTTGAGACAGGGTCTTGCTATGAGGCTCAGGCTGGCCTCAAACTCCTGGTGATCCTCCTGCCTCAGCCTTCCAAGTGCTGGGAGTACAAGATGTATTCCACCACACCCACCTTCTAGGTCACTTAGAAGGGAGCTGAGTATCCTAAGATGCTGATGTTGGAGACCCTGGAACCCCCATATAAGGGACAATTACAATTGATCTTTTCTTTTTTTTTTTTGTCTTTTTGGAAAAAAAAAATGTGTTTTCACTATGCAGTGCAGGTTGGCTCTGAACTCCCAGTGATGCTCTTGCTTCAGCCCAAGCACTGAGATTACAGGCGTGTACCACACTAGGCCGAGCTGGTGTTTTGCAAGTGAGGTCCAATATGCAAAGAAGGAAATGCACACTTGTTTGTGAAGAGCATTCCTGACAGGTCACGGGCGTGGAATTCCTGATTCCAGGAGAGTGGGAGCTTGGCAGGATGCAAGGGTACAAGGTGAACACGTGGTGCCCACTTGGACTACCCCAGAGGCGCCTGGTTCGTCTGCATCAGTGCTTGGTGCAAATGCAGAAACCACCTGTACTCCCAGCACCCAGGCTGGGGCGGGAGCACAGTGTGAGTTCAGCCCTTCCTTACTCCAGGGATCCAAAGGTCACCTGTGGGGTCTTGTGTAAGGGAGGGGCTGAAGCTGGAAACTGGTTACATGCGTGGGGGCAAGACAAGGCCGGAGTGCCTAATGCAGCCAGGCTACTTGCCTGAGACAATTCCAGTCATCAGTTTCTAGGCAGCCCCGTGTCCTGTGACACTAACTTTGTCAAATGTATAAATAAATGTCCCTAGGTGGTAGTTCACTTCCTTTTCCTCCCATCAGGACAGAGGGCTCCACCTGACCCCAGCTTTCTTCTTTCCCTGTTTTCCCCCAGGAACACTGAGAGCTGCACGGGATGCAGCAGTAGTGGTGGGCACCGCAGGAAGTGGGCAGAGGCCGGGGTGTGGCTCAGCGGAAAGGGTGTGTTCAGCGCCTGTCATGGCAGTGCTGTGGCCCCAGCACGGGACCCAAGAATCAGGAAAGTCAAGATAACACAGGAGGAGCGGGCTGGGAATGAGCAGGACCTGCCAATGGCAGGATCCCAGTGCTGTGCCATATAATTCCCAGGACTCCTGCTGTGGAACTCTCAGGCCCCAAGAGAGGTCACTGCACAGAAGGACACAGTGCCACGGGAGCTGCTACCCGACCCCTCGGTGTCTTCCAACACCGCAGAGTGCACTGTTACTTTCACTTTTATCCTTGTTCGACTCAGCTTCACTCTGCAGAGCTGGTTTCTCCCCTACCCCTTTGCCCTTCACCTCTGAAATAAACCCTGGCACTGTTTTCGACTTACCTTACCCAATACTTTGTTCAAGGCAGGAAGGGCCCTGGGATACCTTTCACCGGCGCCGTATCTAAGAGAACAGAGAGCCCTTTGGCGTTGCTAGCCAGGAGATAACATTTTGTTTGGGCAGCCACAAAGGAAAGCTCAGGGACCAGAGGCCACGTAAGGCCCATGCAGGGTCACTGTTTTTTCCCTGTGCGGTTCCTTTTCTTCCTCCTCCCTGCACTCTGTCCCATAGGCCGGGAATGCAGGAGCCAATTCTCAAGGCGCAGGGAGCTGTTCGCACGTTTTCTAGCTGTGGGGGTGGGGAAGGAATGTAGGCTTTTGTTTTTCTTTCTAGCTGCTTGCATTCACTGCACGGATATGCCTTGTTGTCCCCTCCTAAATCAGCCTGCTCTCCACTTATTCTAGTTATTAAGCGGCTCTTTCTCGGTCTGGTTTTGGTCAGGGTGCTGCCATCTCGTCTCACTGCATGGCTACGCGTAACTTTTGTGTGGCACGGATCAACAGCTGGTGCCGTCGTTCTTCTGCACCTCTTTGCTTTCTTCAATGACTAGCCTTATGAGTTAAACTTCTGATTTTTAAACAGCATATGGCCTTGTGAGAACAAGAGAGGAAACTTTTCTTTATTCTCACACAAAAAGGAAAACTGTATAGTACTCTATCCCTTTTAAGAACTCAGGCAGCCTCTGCTGGTGCAAAACCTTTGAGGGGCAGAACTACACCAGAGGCCTGCTCCTGGCCAACAGGGTGTGACCATCTCACCATGCTGGGGAGGGCACCCAAGAGAAAAAAAGAGCTCGCTGGGGAGATAGCTCAGCAGTACAGCACCTGCCAGGCAAGTGCATGGCTGTGAGCTTGATTCCCAGTACCAAAAGAAAAAAAAATTCCAAAGCTTTTACACCAAGGCCCCCAGCCACTGGAGAAGCCTGCCTGAGGTGATCGCCAGTAGGCTTTTGTACTTCCCTGTTTAAATGAGGGTAAGTTAAAGACCTACGCCTGAGGCCTGAAGGACACAGCATTTAGTGTGAGTGTACGAAAACAGCCGCTGCCACCTTAGTACTTTTTCCATCGGAGTAAATGAAAGAGATGTCTCCCCATATGGTTTCGCTCTGGCTAAGTAGTCATCACCTGCACTTTCAGGTGAGCCATCAGGTAGATTAGAATAAATCCAAGTTGGGCCATCTAGGGGTTCAACCAGGTGGCTAAGAGAACTCTGCTTGGGAAGTCCTCCCATGACCTGCTGGAGGTGGCACTAGGCCAACCGAGGGCCAGCCCCTTGTCCCCAGGAGCTCATGGGTCCCCAATCTGGAGACAAAGGCTTTTCTCCATGGTAAATGATGCCAGCATCACCCTAAGGTTTGGAGAGAGAGGTCTGTCCAGGTTGTGTAAAGTCTCACAAGGGGCACCTGTCGATTTCAGGTCTCCTCCGTAAGCATGGGATGCTACCTTAAGGAGTGCAGGCCTAGCTTTCTCCTCTCTGTAGCTCCCAAGACAAGCAGATGGGAAATCTGTGGGATCTCCTCACCAGATTCCACTACTAGGCTGTATCCTTGACAAATGGGACAGGTTTGATCCTGACAATCTAAAACAAGGACAGCTTATCCACTACTGTAATATGGTTATAATATCGTCAGGGGGCTGGGTGTGGTAGCACATGCCTGTAACCCCAGCACTCAGGAGGCTGAGGCAGGAGGATTGTTGCAAGTTCCAGGTCATCCTGGGCTACAAAGTGAGCTCAAGGTCAGCCTGAACTGCATAGGGTGACACTGTCTCAAAAAAAAAAAAAAAAAAAATATCGTCAGGGTTCAATACAAACTGGGAGTTGGTAAAAGATGGATATGGGATGGTTACTTTAAACTATGACACCATCCCCCAGTTACTGCGTGTCAGCTTGGAAAATAAAATGCCTCATGCTCAGGCTTCTGTGACTCTTTCTCAAAGGGAATGCTCAAAAACCATTGCACTTAGTAGGAGCCCCGAGGAAGACAAAAATATCCTGGAGGAGGACCTGAGACTCCCATTTGTCTCTCAGGGGGATCTCAGTCTTGCTGATTTATTTAGGAAGGATAAATCAATAAATCAGGCACATCCCCTCCAAGTGACCAGGGGCCCCATTAGCGCCCACTTCCCCAGAGGAGTCCCCAGCACTCTGCAGGGAACACACAGCTCTAAGCCCTGCAGGTTGAACCCGGAGTGGTGCTTCCTACTGCTTTGGCTCACACCTTGCCCTGCCCCTAAGAGAAGTCCCAGGGATGGAAGGAAGCAGTCGAATGCAGTTCCACAAACACCCTTTCCAGTTCCAGACGCCCAAATGTGCAAGGAAAGAGCAGGCCAACTGCCAGAAGATGCTAGCAGGTCTGCAGTGGGTTCCAAACTTTGACCCTTACTTTTGACTTGTCATGGCAGCCGGTGCAATTCATCTTGGCCTCTTGCTGTACCGCAGATGAAAAAAAAAAAAAATCATCTTGGCCTCTTGCTGTACCATAGACTTCTACAAGAGGCTAAGAACAATGTACTTTATATTTTTTTATTTTTTGTCTTTTTGAGACAGGGTCTCACTGTGCAGTTCAGGCTGGCTTTGAGCTCACTTTGTAGCCCAGGCTGGTCTTGAACTTGCAAGGATCCTCCTGCCTCAGCCTCCTGAGTGCTGGGATTACAGGTGTGTACCACCATACCTGGCTGAGCAATGTACTTTTTAAAGGAAAACAAACCACCTTTGAACAGCTATTCTCCCTTCAACAGAGCCAAACTGGGACTGTAATGTCCAGGATGGACTCAAAATGATGTCTGGCATGTTAACTGCTATTATAAAAATAAAAAGCTGCATTAAAAAGTCTGCTAGTCTTGGCCCTGCCCTTGAGAGCCAGAAAGGTCCAGAGTCAGCGGAGGAGCAGCCGATGAACAAGGACGCGGAGAACACAAGAGTACTGATGCCCAATGACTCAGAGGTTGAGCTGACTGGGGATGCAAGAGCCATTCGGGAGCCGGAAACCAGGAGGACCTTGCGCAATACTTGGGCAGATGCCCTGGAAGCCACTGTCCCGCTAACTGTACAGGCTGCGGTGGATGAGCGGTGGGAGCTCCGGAGAGGTCTGCACCGAGACTTCATGGATTACATGGGTGCCCAATATTCAGATTCCGTAGAACTGCCTTCATGGGAAGGAGGAGCCCCGCGAAATCATGACTATAGAGGAAAAAGTGCACAGCCCGTTGCTGGACACCAGTACCAGTCTCTCAGTCCTTCTTTTCAGCCCTGGCCTTCGTCCAGCCGTCACACCTCAGTGAGGGGAGTCACTGAGGAGGAAGTAATCTGCTATATTTTGCAACCCTTGGGGTGTAACTGCTTGTTGGATCTTTCTTGCATATCTTTGTTTCCCTGAGAAACCACTTTGAGGATGCCAACATGTATTGCAGCAGCCATTGATGATTTCCTACCAATCTGTCCATAACTCTGTAACGTTTGTATTGTTCCTATGCTATTTCGTAAATAGATGTATGGTTGTTACTATGTGTTTTCAACAACAACCATTGAGAATAGTCAATGATTACTTGATCACTCACTCATGTATAGCTCAATTTGTATTCCCTGGAGACTGCTTTAGAGAAACCAAGATACAGTACCACAACCATTGATAATTTCCTGCGATTTTTGTCTGTAAGTCATTATTAGTCTATTTGTTTTCCTGAGAAACTATCTTGAAGATACCAATAGGTAAAATAACAACCATTAATAACATCCTATCCCTTTGTCCGTAATTCGGTGAATCCACCTATTGCTATGTTGCCCTTCTTTTACTTTTTAAAATTTAAAAGAAAAAAAAAAAGTCTGCTAGTTATGATAAAGTGAGGGCTCACAGGGTGCGGAGGAAAATCCAGCTTTGTTTCGTACCTGACTGGCAGAGGCCTTCCGCAAGTACACACACATGGATCCCTGGTGAGGGCAGGCACTAACGGGACACTTCACCTGTCAGTCAGCCCCAGGCATCTGGCATAAGCTACAAAAACTTCAGATGGGGCCACAGACACTTATGGCCCAACTGCCAGCCGCAGCCCTTTCTGTGTTCACCAGTCGGGACTCAGAGACAAGGGAGAAGGGCTAGGATTAGGGCTGCTGTAACTGGTGAGGCTTTAAAACTGCCAAGGTCGTCTAAGGAAAAACCAAGGAACCGCAGAGGAAAGAGCTCCTCACTGGAGATTCTTTACGCCTCCTCTGATGTGTTATTTTGAAGGCGGGACATGAGTGACCTGCCCCTCCACAATGCTGAGGAATTATGGTTCACCGAGGGAAGAGCTTTGTCCAGACAGGACACTGAAAAGCAGGTTATGCAGCTGTCAGCTCAGAACAGGTCACTGAAGCTAAACATCTTCCCCCAGGAACCTCTGGTCAAAAGGCAGAGCTGGTAGCTCTTCATCGGGCACTGATACTAGGAAAAGACAGAAGGTTAGGGCCGGGGATAAAGCTCAGCGGCACAAGCACCTGCCTGGCACAAGCACCTGGTGTCCTGAGTGCAATTCCCGGTACCAAAAAAAACGACAGAAGGCCAAACATCTATACAGATTGTAGATATGCCTTTCTGGTGCTACACTCATGCAGCAATCTAGAAGGACAGAGGCCTACTGAAAAATAAACAATCATCCATAAAACACAGACAGAAAATTCAACTCCTAGAGGCAGTATCTCTCCAGACAGGTTGAAGTTGTAAGTCTCCAACCAGACCTCACTCTCCCAGCCCCCGACCTGCTTGCCGGCAGCACTACTGTCTGCAGGGAACTCAGCTCTGCACTGAAGCTGTCACCATCCACAAGCACAGGAAAGGACAGGAGATAGGACAATGAATTTTGCAGGTCCTGGAGACATCTGGAAACACCCGAAAATGATGCAAAATTGCCAGAGAACTTTGACCACAGATGTTCATTGGGATCTTCCCACCTAACGTCCCCTGCCTCCTCTCCATCCCTATAAAAGAAACACACCTCTCTTTGGGGCAAACGGTCTTACAGCACCCTCTGCCTGAACCCAGGCACAATAAATTCCATACCACGTTGCCTTTATACAGGCCGGCAGTCTCTGCTGCTTACATGTTACAGTAGTTGTGCACTAAAAAGGGACACCAGAGAGACATAACTGAAATCTCCCTGGGAAATTAAAAGGCCGAGCTCGGTGTGCTGGTGAACGCCTGGAATCCCAGCACTTGGGAGGCTGAGGCAGGAGGATTGTTGCGAGTTGAGACCAGCCTGGGCTACAAAGTGAGCTCAAGGCCAGCCTGAATTACATAGCGAGACCCTGTCTCAAAAAAAAGAAAGAAAAGAAAAGAAAAAAAGAAATTAAAAGGCTGATAGGGAGGTAAAAAGAGCAGCCCTACAACCCCTTAGGACTCTGGCTTTATTCCCAGTTCCTGATGAACCATTAAAATCAGCTCCCCTCCCCATGGATGAGCCTTAGGACAAGGAAGAATTAAAAAGGGACTCTGATGTATTCAGTAAACAAACTGCTCCTTCCCCAAGGGGTGCAGTGGGAGGCTATAAAAACACTCCATGACTCCTTCCATATGGGAAGAGATGCTACAATGGAAATGGTCACTTGAATTTTCACAGGACTAGGACCAGCAACAACCTCCCAAAAGGTCTGCAAAGCTTGTCCACTTTGTGCCTATAACCGAGGCAAGCACCAACCGCCTTCTTTATTAGAACCCGTACAGAGGAGAGGGATATACTGTGGAGAGGACTGGGAGCTAGACTACCCATATGCTAGCACATGAACGGGTCAAACAGATGTTGGTTCTAACTGACACTTTTACAGGCTGGACTGAAGCCTTTCCTACCAATTCAGAAAAGGCTCCTTTCAGAAAAGTCAAGGTGCTTTTTTTTTTTGTTATTTTTGAGACAAGGTCTTGCTACGCAGTTCAGGCTGGCCTTGAACTCACTTTGTAGCCCAGGTTGGCCTCGAACTCACAGCGATCCTCCTGCCTCAGCCTCCCGGGTGCTGGGATTACAGGCGTGCGCCACCACGCCCGGTCCTAGTCAAGGTGCTTCTGAAAGAAACCATCCCTAGCCGGGCGTGGTGGTGCACACCTATAATCCCAGCACTCAGGAGGCTGAGGCAGGAGGATTGTTTTGAGTTCGAGGCCAGCCTGGGCTACAAGGTGAGCTCAAGGCCAGCCTAAACTGCATAGTGAGACCTTGACTTGAAAAGACAAAAAAAAAAAAAAAGAAACCATCCTAGCTTTGGACCACCCAAGACTCTCCAGACAGTGGCCCTTCTTTTACCCCAAACAACATGGAGTGGCAAAGGCTCATTCCACTTGTCAGCCTCACTATTTTGGAAAGGCAGAGAGAGCCAACCAGATGCCAAAGCAAGCTCGGGCAAAACTTTGCCAAGAGACATCTGAGTCTTGGCTCCAGTAGCACTCATGAGGGTTTATAACATGCCCCAAACTGGGCTAAGTTTGAGCCCACTTGAGATGTTATACAGAAGGCCATTTCTTTTTTTTTTGGTTTTTCTCCGGTACCGGGAACCGAACTCATGACCTTGCACTTGCCAGGCAGGCGCTTTTGTCGCTGAGCTAAATCCCCAGCCCCGACAGAAGGCCATTTCTATCCTGATATGACAGTAGACCCAGACACTAGAAGCTTTTACAGTAGCTCATCAATCTGAGTCAAGTACAAGCTATCCTCATGTGTGGAACAGAGGTCTGCCGGCTCCTGGCCCTCCCAGTGTCTGTTCTGGAAACCAAGTGCTTGTGAAAACGTGGAGAGAGGGAACACCAGCAGACCAGTTAAAGCCAAAATGGAAAGGTCTCTTCTCAGTGATCCTTGCTACATCCACTGCAGTAAAGGAGGAAGGGACAGATAATTGGATTCATCTTTCTAGATTAAAGCCAGTCCCACCTGAACTGTCTAATGAACAAGGTCACGCAAAAGGAAAAAGCCCCTGTGAGCTTCTGGAAGACCTGAGATTTCTCTTCAAAAAAACCCAAGGCTCCAGTGCTGGTAGAGATAAGTAAACAAGAATTTACAAAGGCCACGGCTCTCAGACTCTTCATAATTTACCTAACACAGCTCACTCTTCACATCTGACCTGCTCATTACATTTGAGCTAGTAGTAAAGTTTCTTCCACCAAACAGGCAACTTGATGGTCATTCTTTTCTGATAGGATTTTCCTCCCTAAACCTAGCTATAAGCCACAACACCCCAAAGTAGTTGGAAAGTGAATAATCCCACTAAGTAGGGTCTATAGCCCCTTCCAGATTGAAGAAGCTTTAGAAGACAGAGAGCTGCACTCCCTCAGCAACTGATAAAGATTTAAGGTTCTTCCATCTCTCGGCGGCGGG
>NW_004955408.1:726101-740261 GCF_000276665.1 Chinchilla lanigera | reverse complement strand
GGAGCCCATCCTGGGTCCCCCAGGTGCAGAGCGCACTTTGATCCTTTCCTTTCTTTGGCCCAAGTTCGTTCTACAGAGCTAGTTTTTCCCCTCCCCCTCCCCCTCCCTTCTCCAGTAAAGCCCTGGCACTGTTTTGGGCTCGTCTCGTCCAATTCTTTCTTTGAGGCAAGGAGGACCTGGAAGAAGTTTAACTGGCAGCCATTCCTAAAGGAACTGTCATCTATGAAAAACAGAGAAGCATTATGTTGTAGTCCTCTGCCTAGTGTGTGCATATGTGTTGCTGGAGGTGGAACCCAGGGCTTTGCACATACTACCAGGCATCCAACTGTCACATGGAAGTGACTCCCAACCTGCTAGTGTCAGATGGTGACGAATTCGTGTCTCTCAACAACCAAAGAATGGACTTGAGGACAAGGAGGTTAACAGTGGGAACAGTTTGTTGAGAGAAAGCTCCCGAGAGACAAGAGGGGTCCCAGAAGCAGGGTACCACCGAGACTCTTTGTCCGGGGGCTTTTATACACAAACATGACATGTCAGGTCACTCCGGGTCTATGCTGACCCGACAGGGAGGTGAGGCACAGAGTGAGGGTATATGGTGGGCGTCACTAGGCTTCAGCTTATCTGTAACTCTAATGCAGAGAGATCAAAGGCTCTTCGGGGAAAGGGTAGGAGTCTGGGTCAGGGTGTCCTGTTCACTCATCTAGGCCTTGGACACCTTACCTGGGCTCAGGGGACCAGGTGGTGCTGCTTACAGTACAATCTCAAGCTCTTGTCTATCTCCAGAGAGGCTCACAGGCTTGGCTCTCTTCCAGTTCGTCTCCAGCCACAATTTGGATGTCTCATCTTCTGCCCTGACTCCTTTCAGGACCTCTGGGTCCTCTCTGACTGCCTGTTAATTTTGTGTAACTTAGCTGTCTACAATACAACCACTAAGCTACATCTCTAGCCCCTTCCCACCTTTTCGTGGTACTGGGGATTGAGTCTGGGGTTCTGTACTGAGCTACAGGCTCGGTTCTTTCCTATGTTTTACTTTGAGATAGGGCTCACTGAGCCGCTGTTGTCGCTGAGCCTCATGCGCTCAGACGCAGGGCTTGTGGAAGGTGACTAGATTTCGGGCCTCCAAGGCTGGCTTGGTTAGGACACGGGGCCCAGTGACAGGTGGGTCCTGGGCTCCTCCCTTGTCTCTCAGCTTCCTGAAGGCCACGACATAGCAGCTGTCCTCCACCTGGGCCTTCTACCACTGAAGCCAGCTGACTAGGGCCTGTAACGAGGAGCCAAAGCCAATCTCCCCTCTTTTTTTTTTTTTTTTTTTTTTCAATCTCCCCTCTTTGAGCCATGGGTGTCAGGTACTATCTCAGTGAGGAGAAGAGTGACAACATCGGCCCCGGCAGGCTTCCAGACCATGCAGACTACAGGTGTGTGCCACTGTACCTGGCTTCTACCACTTCTAATACCTTTAGCAGCACTTTTCCCTGCTCCTCAAACAAGTGATCCCTATTTTCAGTTTGGACTGGCCCTCTGATAACTTAGGTCTCCCCCGCTGTATGTAGGTTCTAGACACAACCCAGCACCCATTTTCAGAAAGCCCTCTGGCTGTGGTAGTGGGAGGAGATAGGCAGGTGAGCAGAAGCTGCTGCACGTACTCCGGCCAGGAGCAGCGGCCTGGACTGCTGTGCAAGGGTGCACGTATGCTCCAGACCCCGCCTGAAGGCAGCGCTGAGGGACTTGCTGATGGGCTGGAGAAAGAGTACAAAAGGAAAGCAGTCAAGGATGACTTCCAGGTTTTTAGACCAAACAACCAGAAGGTGGGACGTGGTGCTTAAGAGATGGAGACGTCAGCAGGAACAGCAGGTTTGAGAAGCATGGACGAATCAACTCAGACACCTGACATCCAGCGGGGACACAGCAGGGGCCAGGGCATGAGACCTTGGGCACACCACGCTCCAAGGGATGCTTTGTTTCTCTAGAAGTTTTTTTCATCTCTGTATTTTGTTTTTTTTTTTTTAAAAAATTATCTGAAGTAATTACAGACTTCCAGGAAGCTATAGAAACAGCAGCAACTCTTGTGGTTCCCCAGTGCCTCACAGAGGCGGTTGAGCTGCAGGGGCTCAGCAGGGCTGCTGCAGTGTGCGGAGATGCGCTGGGCCACTGTGCCTGGCCCGCCGCCACCCGAGGCTGCTCAAGAGCTGGCTGATGATTCGTTTTTGTGCACACTAGGTGAGTGCTCTACCACTGACTTATACGCGTCGGATGATCTTACCTCGGATCATGTGGGAGTAAGTGTGCTGGAGGGAGGTGAACATATGTTGTAGAGAACTCAGATGTTCGGGAGCTGGGGGAGCCAGCAGAGAGGACTGAGGAAATAGGAGGCCAGGTGGAAAAACAGACATCATGGCTATGTCTGGATGTCTCGCCAAAGCCTCATGTGGTCCTAGGTGGGGCTTTTCAGAGGTGGCTGGATCTGGAGTGTGGGATGCTGGGATCAAGGGTGTGTGGTTACTAAACCTGTCCACTGACTGGTCCGGCACAGTTCTGGGTAGGATTAAGGGTGTCCCACCCTGAGTGTGAGTGTTACCTGCCCAGGTATGGAGCCTGGATAAGATAGAAGGGACAGAAAGTGGGGTTGCTGCTGCCTGCTTGCTGCCTTCTGCCTGCCACGAACCGTGTCTCCTGCGATGCCCTCTGCTGTGCCACCCTGCCTAGGAGCCAGCCAGCTACGAACTAAAACCTCTACAGACCTGGAGCCAAATCAGCCTTTCCTCCCAGTGTATCCCCGCACACTGCAGCAGCCCTGCAGAGCGCCTGCAGCCCAGCTGCCTGTGTGAGGCACTGGGGAACCACAAGGGTCACTGCTGTTTCTATAGCTTCAAGTTTATAGTATTTCAAATAAAAATTTTTAAAATTTCCTCCTTTGGGAATCTGGTGTTTTGTCTCAGCAATGAGAAAAGTAACTAAGACAGCAGATAACCTGGAAGTCCAAAAACAGAAAATGTTTCCAGGAGGCCGAAGTGAGGATCTGCGACAAGCACTGACAAGCCTCAGAACTAAGTGCTCTGGTTGGCAACACAGAGGTCGCTGAGACCCTGACTGGAGCTGAGCGGGTGGTGGGGACTGCAGACCTGGCTGGAACATGTCGGAGTGCAGGCCGTGAGTGGAGGGCCGAGTTGAAAAGCTGATATCCTGTGTCTGGCGTAGCCAGTGGGGCCATGGCCTCCTCTTTCCTAAACATGGGCACAAAATGAAACTCCATTCTCCAGTTGGCCTCAGGTCAGGCCTGGCCTTGGGACTGGTCTCTCTCCACTGGAATGGCAGCTACTTCCAGGCCAGGTCCCGGCATCCTCCTGGCAGCTCCCCGGGCTCGTGTGGCGTGGTGCCACAGGCAGCTTTGGACAAGCCTCAGGGAACTGAAGCACTTGGGAGATGACAGCAGCCTGGGTCCTGTGTGGCCACAAGCCCAGCCCCCTTCCCATCTCAATGCCCTCCCAGGACCATTATAAGAGCAAGAGAAACAGCTCCCTTGTGTTAAGACACATAATTCTGGCTTGTGTGCTACGACACCCTAGGTAGCTGTGGGCTACACACCACCACACAGCCATGGAAGCATGAAGGCCAAGGCTTCTGAAGGAGAATTTAGAAACCCATGCTGACAACTCAGAAGAGCGGCACTCAGCACGCTGTGAGTCTTCCAGCTGAGGAGGCGCCATCTTCCAGGACCCAATCCCAGCTGCCTATGCCAGAGGCAGACGTTAGTCAACTTGCGCCAATCATCAGCTGGCTTCTCCCAGCCTCCTAGCCAGACTCAGCTTTCTGGATCTCTTAGGATAAGTTTCCGTGACTCTGAGCAGCACGTGGCAGTGAATTCTCTCGGAAGACACAGGGAGAAGAAGAGGGAAGGAAAATGGATGGAGTCTGGAGCAGATGCAGGGAAAGTGGGGCATGACAACGTATGGCTTACTGGTAATTTTTCAGTTGTTTCTTCAAGGGCTTGGGATGAACACTTGCCCCACGACCTCTGAGACACCTAGCACACTGGATTTTACTTCATGGAACCATTCTTAAAGATTTCTGTCATTTGCAGCTGAAAGAGCCTCGAGGGAAGATGTCCTCTACAGCCTCAGTTTCACTTCTTTTTTTTTCTCTTTGACACAGGGTCTGGCTATGCAGTTCAGGCTGGCCTTGAGCTCACT
This sequence comes from Chinchilla lanigera, assembly GCF_000276665.1. Taxonomy (NCBI): domain Eukaryota; kingdom Metazoa; phylum Chordata; class Mammalia; order Rodentia; family Chinchillidae; genus Chinchilla; species Chinchilla lanigera. Next base: position 736,074 of record NW_004955408.1, on the reverse strand, counting down.
TTGTAGCCGAGGCTAGCCTCGAACTCGAAACGATCCTCCTGCCTCAGCTCCCCAAGTGCTGGGATTACAGGCGTGCACCACCATGCCCGGCCAGTTTCACTTCTAAGACTTAAGGAAATGGCAAACAACTGGTTAAGTGGACGAAGGATGCTCTGGAAGGCTTCACTGGAGAGGCGCACATCACAGTGGGAAGAGGGGCCCACATTGCCCGTCAGTGTGGGGACGTCACAGGCTAGCAGCCGCACCCTGAGCACTTCCCATGTGGGCATGGTGGTGGGGGTGGAGGTTAGTAAAACAGGGGGTCTCCGTTCCCAGGGGGTTTGCAGCACAGTGCACACATAGTTTCCAATCAGGAGCAGAAAAGGGGCCCCAGCCTTGAGCACAGGGTCTAAGGCAGAGTGGATCCGGACTGCTTCAAGGTCAGAAGGAAAGTTACTCTGGCTGCAGGAAGAGAAGGATCTGAGATGGAGAAGCAGGTTGCAAAGGACGCACCTCTTCTGCGGTGCCACTGAAAAGACGTGCTTGAGGTCATCAGAAGAAAGCAAACTAAGAGCGCTTCCAGTGTGTGCAGAGACACAGGCTCCCTGCCGCCTCTGCTTCCTGAGCTGGCCACGCTACCTCCACCAGTCTCACCCCCAGGTCTGACGCCTTCGCTCTCTTATTTCACGCCCCACCTTCCCCTCCATGGTCTGTCTAGCTGAGTTGTGTACCTGCACATGTGCACATAGGTATTAGCTCCCTTCCCCACTCCCCTATACCTATGAGCACAATGCCTACGAGTATACAGCAGGTGCTTGACAAGTACCTGCCGAGTGACCACGAGAACACAAGTACCTCTTCAGGCAGCGCTCTGTGCATTTCCCTTCCTGAAGAATGGGAAGCCCAGTGTGTGGTAGGAGCATCTCTGCCGTGGAATGCTGGGACCCAGGACTCACCCGTAAGAAGGACTGCTGCTCACCACAAGCCTTGCACGTCCACTTAAAACTCTTTTTCACCTGCAATGAAATTTCAGAAGTATAGCTCAGTGATGCAAAACCAGGTATAACTGGCTTAGAAATGATTTAGATAAGCTTCTAGCCATAAAGAGGGCTTTTTAATTTTGTTGCTGTTTTTGTTGTGGTACAAGGGATTAAACCCAGGACCCTCACACTGAACTACCTATCCAGCCCTTTTGTCTTTTTGAGACAGGGTCTCGCTATGCAGTTCAGGCTGGTCTCAAACTCGCAACGATCCTCCTGCCTCAGCCTCCTGAGTGCTGGGATTATAGGTGTGCACCACCATGCCTGGTTGGTCTCCTTTTAGAGAAGAAACCCGTGGTTATAGTACAGGCATTTTAACAACCCAAGTCTCCACCTGCAGTTAATGTGCACTAAATGCCATGGCTATGTCTCATCTAGTGGTGGAAAACAGCATTCAACAGTAATTCTTTTTTCTGAGACAAGGTTTTGCTATACAGTTCAGGCTGACCTTGAACTCACTTTGTAGCCCAGGTTGACCTTAAACTTGAAGTGATCTTCCTGCTTCAGCCTCCCAAGTGCTGGGATCACAGGTGGGTGCCATGACTTTTTTTGTTGTTTGTTTTGAAACAGGGTCTCACTATGTAGTGCAGGTTAGTCTTGAACTATGGTGACTCTCCTGCCTTAACCTCCCAGGTGCTGGGATTACAGGCATGCGCCACCACACCTGGCTGCATGGCTCTTTTCCTCACAACAGGGTTAAGGAACAGAGCTCAAACCAGGATGTTAAAGTCTCCACACCCAGAACAGTGCTGGGTGTGGAGATCTGCTCACAATGAGAACACGGCACTAACGTGGGCTTCCAATCCTGTGTTGAACTCAGGCTGAACCTGACCTCTGACCACAGGAACTTGGTCTGTGTTCATCAGCCTCTGCCTCTAAGCAAGACTCTCCTGGTTTGCTCTCCCGCCTGCAGGCAATCTCCCCTGACTCTTTACCTTATCCCCTCTGGGAACTTGGCAGTGTGAAGCAGCCCAGGGTTCAAACACTCAGCCCCTCCCTACAATGGTGTCTCCGCCAGCTCCTGCTCTATGGTTGTAGGTGCGATGCCTCTACTGAGGTCACTCAGCAACCGCTGGTTGTGGAAGACTGCTCTGGAAGCACTCTCCATGTTTTCCTTGCTGGTTCCAACTGCAGAGGATCCTTTCAGGACCAGTGCAGTTCTCTGTTCTCCATAAGCAAACAATTGTTAGTTTCACTTTGCCTCTGAGCTGGCAGCTGGCAGAGGTGCTATACAATCTCTGTCCACCCGGCAATCTATTTCTTTTGTATCAGCTAAGCCTCTTTTCTCCTCCTCTGTCAGCTCCCTCGTGGTTTCCATGGAACTGCACTCACTTCGGTTCTTCTCCAAGCTAAGAATTCTAAGGACTCTAGACACTTTGTCCTGGAGAAACTAAACTTCTGGCACTCATTGCTTTGCCATTTTGGGACTCCCTTAATTTCTGTTCTTGGTAAACTGGATAGATTCTCTCAACATAATAAAATGTCTTAAACCAAACTCTAAGGCTGGGCAATCACTACTAGTATTTCCAAGAAAATCAGAAACTAGCCAAGGATCCCCACTTCTTATCATTTTTCCTGAATGCATTAGCTATAGATATACAAGAGGGAAAGTGCTCAGAGATGTATAAAGTATAAAGAGGGAGGGGCTGGGGATTTAGCTCAGCAGTACAGCGCCTGCCTGGCAAGCACAACATCGTGAGTTGGAGTCCTGGTACCGGAAAAAAAACCAGAAAAAAAAAAAAAAAAAAGAAAGAAAGAGGGGAAAAAACCATTTACTTCATTATTTACAGGTGATAAACATAAATGAATGATAATTATAACATTTATAGATTTTTCTTTTACTTGAAAACCCAAGAGAGGGGGCTGGAGATTTAGCTCAGTGGCACAGTGCCTGCCTGGCAGATGCGAGGTCATGAGTTTGATTCCCAGTACTGGAAAAAAAACCAAAAAAAAAAAAAAGAAAACCCACGAAAATCAAATGGAAATCTGTTAGGAAATAATCTAATATAGTGGCCAGATAAAAAACTGTTATCTTCTAAAAAAAAAAAAAAATTGTTATCGTCTAAAATTAATCTAGTCTCTTCAGACACAATGATATGACAAAGAAACTAAGCTGGTGAAATAAAGATCTTGGAATAATCAGGAGGATGAGGCAGAAGGATAGTAGTGAGTTCGAGACCGGCCTGGGCTACAAAGTGAGCTCAGGGCCAGCCTGAGCTGCAGAGTGAAACCCTGCCTCAAAAAGACAAAAACAACAACAACAACAACAAAAAAACCTAAACAAACAAACAAAAAGGAATACTATACGTAACACCACAGAGGTATCTAGGTTAATTCACGAAGTTTACTATGATTGGGGCTGGGAATGCCTCAGTCGTACAGTGCCTGACTACCACACGTGAGGCCTTGGGTTCAATCCCTGCACTCCAAAAACAAAACAAGAAAAAATTTTGATTAATATGATCGTAATACGAAAACCACTAGGTATTTTTTGGAAGAGCCAAAAGAATTGTAAGGACAAGAAACTGTGGGAGACCACCAAGCTCTCTCCTGAGAAACGAAGTCCTTGCTACGATCTGTCCCTGACCTCTCCTTCACTCTACTCACTGAAATACGCAGAGCTCGTGATAGTGAAACAAAATTTTTTTTAGTATGTTTTTGCCCTCTTTTTTTTTGGTAGCAGGAATCGAATTCATGACCTCATGCTTGCCAGGCAGGCACTGTGCGACTGAGCCAAATCCCTGGTCCAGAGAATATGTTATTTTTGGTTTTTTTGGTACTGGAAATAGAACTCAGGACCTTGTGCTTGCCAGGCAGGCGCTTACACCACTGAGTGATATCCCTGGCCCCTTACAAATGTTCTCTTAATTGGCTAAAAGAATGTTATGGAGTCCAGCCTAGGCACCGGTGGTCTCATTAATAGCAAAGTGGCAACACTCAGGTGAGAAGAGCCACTGTGTTGACAGCTGGAACAGAGGCTCAAGCAGGAGCCTATGGGATTCCAGCACTAGGACATGAGACAACATCTCAGCTGAGGCCAGGGGACTCAGACTTACACCTTCCTGGCAATAAAGGTGCCAGCCTTGCATATATCAAAACTACTGGGGCTAGGGATTTAGCCCAGTGGCACAGAACCTGATTGGCAAGCATGAGGTCCTGAGTTCAATTTCTGGCACCAAACAACAACAACAACAACAACAACAACAACACACCTATCAGTGCATTGCTAACTGGAGGCCTCTGTGCTTGGTAGGGCTACAAAATTCCCTTTCCCTATGCTCTCTGCCTGGACCCCACCCACCTCCCAGACTGATATCAATAAAAGCCACGAGCTGGGCATGGCGGTGCACGCCTATAACCCCAGCACTTGGGAGGCTGAGGCAGGAGGATCACTATGAGTTCGAGGCAGCCTGGGCTACAGAGACCCTGTCTCAAAAAAAAAAAACCAAAAAACCAAAAAGCAGAAAACCCACAAGCTTTTGGGAGACAGGGCCTTTTGTTCCACAGAGAACACTGGGTCATCCCAGAGTTCCTCAACTGCATAACGTTCTCTCTTTGTCTTTCTTTTGCATCCATGTGCCGTATCGCTGGGTGGGTTGGACTGATTCCCTCAGCAGGGGTTTTGGCAAGCAGTTTTTTTTTTGAGATAGGGTATCACTCATAAGTCCAGGCTCCTCTTGAACTCACTACATAGCCCAGGCTAGCTCTGAACTTACCAATCTTCCTGCCTCAGCCTTCTGAGTGCTGGGATCACAGGTGTGTACCTCCATATCTGGCACAAGCAACATCTCGTCCTTAAAAACTTAAGTGGATAGATTCTATGACTTACCATTCTCGGTACCTATCTTACAACATCATAAAAATCCTGTGTATCTCCTATAGGTACATATTTGAGTAAAAATGCATTATTAAAAAAAGTGTAGAAGGACACACAGTAACTGGAGATCAGGTAATAACTGGTCACACGCTGAGTACAGTGACAAACGTCTGTAATCCTAGCACTCAAGGGAGAACAGGAGGATTGCTTGAGTTTGAGGCCAGCCTGGGCTTCATAGGGAGACCCTGTTTCAAAAAACAAATAATAATTGGTCACAGATTAATTTGGGGGAACTGATGATAGTACTGTATAACCAGATCTTTGCAACTGTATAGTCCTGGCTCTGACGTTTATTAGATGGCAAAACCACTGGATTTCTCTCCATTTCAGTATTTTTACTTCTGGAGATGGGAATTATCATAGTCAGGGTTTACAAGGGAAAAGATAAAATACAGGACACATAATTTATAGGATTATTTTATAATATTCACTGTAAGAGTCAAATGCAAAAGAGTGTTGCAGATCTGTCCATACACTAGAGACTCAAAGAATCCAGCTGAGGGCCTGGATCCCATAGCAGTGTTCTGCCACGACTCCAAGACAATGTCTCATGCAAGTCTGTATCAAGGATATATGCTGGGAAGGCCCAAAGGCCAGCAGTGGAAGCTAGAAAGTCTACGCTGGAGGGAGGAAGGATCTGTGTCAGCAGGCTGAGGGATCTGCAGCACTGGAGTCAGGGAGTGATGCTCAAAGTAAAGACTGGAGTTCCCCTGAAGAGAACCCAGCTATCCTCCGATGATTAGAACAGCTGAGTTCATATCAGGAAAGCCAGCATGACAAGCTCCTCCAGGAGAATCAACAGCACACCATCTTCCCCTCCAGTTCTCCTTTTATGCAGCTGGCAACAATCCTCAGGTGAACATTCTACACCCAGCACCACCCTGATTGAGTTCACCTGGGGGTTACAAATTGACCATTAGTTAATCTATCAAAATCCATCCCTGGGGGAGGGAGGGCCCCCAGCGCATGGGGAGCCACGGGCAGGGAGCACCAGTCTTCCAACCGGCAGCTTGCTCCCTGCTTCATAGGCCCCTGGAGGGAGGGCCGCTGGCAAACGGGGAGCCACAGGCGGGGAGCGCCTGTCTTCTGGCTGGCTTACTTCCAGGAGGGAGGGCCCCTGGCGCACGGGGAGCCACAGGCGGGGAGAGCCGGTCTTCCGGCTGGCTCACTTCCTGCCTCGAAGGCCCCCGGAGGGAAGGCCCCTGGTGCACAGGGAGCCATGTGGCGGCGAGCGTTGTTGTGCGCCGGCCCTTAGGCCGGCCGCCGCTGCTCAATTAAGAACTATCATGACACAGAGAAACAATGACACAATTGGCCCACCATGCACTGGCTGCAGATGCCCACCCTGGGACATGTGTGAATCATTCAAACATGGAAAAACCCCTGGGAATACATGCTATACAACGGGCCACTCTTGCTCCTGCCATTGAGAACCAGAAAGGTCCAGAGTCAGCAGAAGAGCAGCTGCGGAACAAGGACTCTGAGAACATGACAATGCAGACTAAGCCCGAGGGGTCAGAGGTCCTGTGGACTGGGGCCGTGAGAGCCGCTCAGAAGCTGTAAACCAGGAGGACCTTGCACAATACCTGCGGAGACTCCCTGGAAGCCATTCTTCCTCTGACAGTACAGGCTGTGGTGGAGCTCCAGAGAAGTCTGCAGCAGGATTCCTGCTGCCTGTGCTGACAGTTGGGGAGAGGACACTAACTGGTTGTGGGGTCCCAATGCGATGGGAGGCTGGAGAGAAAATGCTACAAAAAATGGCTTTCGCCCCAGACGGCTCACTTGATTTTTGACAACCCTTAGGCTGTAACTACTTGTTAGATCCTTCTGCGTATCTCTGTCTTCCTGAGAAACCACTTCTAAGATACCAACATGTATTACAGCAGTCATTGATATTTTCCCACTAATCTATCCATAACTCTGTAATATTTGTATTGTTCCTATCCTATTTCATAAATGGATGCATGTTTATTATTATGTGTTTCCTACAACAACCATTGAGAATAGTTAATGATTATTCAATAGGTCACTCATGTATAGTTCTATTTATATTCTTTAGAAGCCACTTTGAAGATGCCTGAGTACAACAACTATTGATAATCTACCTCTTTTGTCTGTAACTCACTATTATTTGTCTATTTGTTTTCCTGAGAAACTATCTTGTAGATAACAATATGTAAAACAATAACCATTGATAATTTCCTACCACTTTGTCTGTAATTTGGTAAGCCCCCCCATTATTATGTTATCCTTCTTTTACTCTTTAAAAAAAAAAAAAGCATACATATAGAAAAAACAAAAAACAAACAAACAAAAAAACCCCAAAATCCATCCCTGGTCAACTTGATAACCAGATATTTCCTTAAAATATAGTCTCCAGTGGTAAATCTGTGAAAAGTTAACATGTCTTGGTCTATTCAGATTTACATTAACAATTACATATATACAATTCTCACTGCACTCATTTCCACACTGAAGGCAAAATATTCAAAGGGTGATCAAAATTCAAAGTGAAAACCACCTGATTACAAACATAATCTAAAAACTACATTATAATCATATTAAAGAGCTGGGGATATAGCTCAGTGGCATAAGTGCCTGCCTGGCAAGCGCAAGGTCCTGAGTTCAATTCCCAGTACCAAAAAAAAAATATTAAAGAGATATAACAATCACAATCCTTGATTCCCATTAACTTTCAACACTGAGAAATGGCCCAAGGGATCCTGCGCTTCAAATATACTCTTCCCGCCTGGTGAAAGTCTTCAGTTCATTTTTCCATTGTGCTGTTCCTCTCAGCAACCACATTTTCCTGTTTCATCCTTGCAATCCACAGCTCCACTGGAGCCTTCCCTTTGGCCAAATGCTTCAAAACACCCTGCTGGCTCTTCCCTCTTAATTTCCAACACAGATCTGGCCAAAAGCTCTCAGTAGTATCCATGCCACCGTTCTAACAGTAGACTGCATTGAAATTTTTCTGCCACCCACACAATATCTCTAACACAAGCAAAATGCAGACAAACTTCCTGCCAAAGCACAACATACACCACCTGGGATCCAGCAGCCAATACAGTCCTTCTCAGTAGAAGTCTCCCGACCCTTATCTTAATTGGCAGCATCTCCATTAGAACTCTGATTTCCCAGGCTCTGACCAGTCTCCCATATAGTTTATAACGCACAGGGGCTGCCTCTTCAGCCAGTCTCTCAAAACCTTTCCAAATTAATTCCTAAGCCATGGCCAGGCAACATCACAGCAATGACCCCACTCTCCTGGTACCAATTTTGTTGTAGTTACTTTTTTCTCGTTGCTGAGACAAAATACCTGACACCCAAAGTTAAGGAAAGGTTTATTTAGCTCACGGTCTGTGGAGGCTTCAGTCCATAATCAGCTGGTTCCAAGGCAGGGCAGCATATGGCAAAGGAACAACAGTTCAGGACAACAGAAGACAACTAAAGCAACCAGAACAAGAGGGAGGAGCAAGCCTCTTTTCCTCTCTTACATTGTATCACTCACGCCCCCAATCCCACCACTAGACAATGAACCCATCACAAACTCTAGATTCAGTGGCCTTGGAAAAGCCTGACCCCGATGACTGCATGAGGCTTTGAGGGGGTCATCCAGACACAAACCATAACAGAAATGATACCTAATTCAGAGGTTCTTAAATTACATGAGAGGTGTCAAACTGTAAGGCACACTTGTAAGCTAACTTTCTCTTCTCTTTCAAATCACCTTTCTTAAGAGATGAAAATTAACAATAATGCACATTATACCGATATAATAATTTAAAAATGTGAAGGATTTCCAATTATTCTCAACTCTTGGAATACAGTACCAAAAAAGAACTAAGTAAAAAGCTTCTGAACCTCTTCAAACTCTCAGCCCTGAATGCAAGGTTAGAGATGCATACTTAGCATCTTTTTTGTTGCTGCTGCTGTTTTGAGACGGCTCTCCTTATGCAATTCAGGCTGGCCTTGAACTCGATGTGATCCTCCTGCCTCCCGGAGTGCTGGGATCACAGGCTTGGGCTACCAGGCCCGGCCGCCTACTCACAAACTTACTAACAAATATAAATTTGTCTGTCTGTCTATCTATCTATCTATCTATCTTTTTTGAAACAGGGTCTCACTATGCAGTTCAGGCTGGCCTTGAGCTCACTTTATAGCCCAGGCTGGTCTCAAATTCGCAAAGACCCTCCTACCTCAGCCTCCAGAGAACTGCGATTACAGGTGTGTGCCACTACGCACAGCTGCGACTTTAACAAACATTTAAAGAAGTCTGATGCTATTCTTTCTTAGGACACACCAAATAAGGAGAGGGAACTATCAGAAATGGTTGGACACACTGTTGGAAAAGTGACAGCAAGCAGCGTAAAATTTAGAAAAACTGGGTTCGGGACATCCTCTATCTCAAAGGCTGCAAGTCAGGTTAGTCACTAGGTCTTAGAATTATCCACTACTCTACCGTACGCTAGGTCCTGGAGTTCAACCCCTAGCACCGAAAAAAGCAAAGAAAAACCAGTGTGCCTAGTTCAAAACGCTGCAGGCGTCTGTGGCACAGGAGGGCACACAGGCACCGCGCGACACCAGAGGGCGTCGGGGCGCAGAGAGGGCGTCCCGACCGCGCCTCCGCGGCGCTCCGTCTCCAGGGTTCGCTTTGCGAACCGTCCTCTCCCTGTCCTTAAACTGAGAACCAGGCACTGTGGGAACGAGGGTCTTCCCAAAGGACGCTACCTCAGCGTGTGTTCCCAGCTCCCGCAGTCTCGAGAGACCGTCGGGGAAGGAACCACTACCTCTACTTTCCACAAAAGCCGTTTCTTCCGGAAACAAAAAGTCGGGAACGACGACATGGGCCAACCGCACCACTAAAAGACCCAGTCCTCAGAATGTCACTGACACTATTTCGGGGCCCACCTGATGCGCCTGGAAGAGGCGGCAGCTGCAGCACCGAAGGACTCGACACTGCTGGGGCGGCCCCATTCCCGCCTCCGCCGCCTCCTGACGCGCGTGCGCGCCCCGCGCCTTCTGGGCCCCTGGGCCGCCCCGCACGCGCGAACGCTCCTTCCGGCCCTAGCCCCGC
>NW_004955408.1:708418-725916 GCF_000276665.1 Chinchilla lanigera | reverse complement strand
CCCCTCCGCGCTCACTTCCGCACGCGTGGCTCCCGCCCTCGCGCGGCCGCGGAGTTCGGCTTTGCGGTGTTGCCCGGCACGGCGCGCGGAGGGGCCCCGGGCCGAGGCGGCCGGGGGAGAACGCAAGCCTGGCGGTCGGCCGCGGCGGTGCAGGGAGTCTGAAACAAAGACGCTCGACCGGGTCCGCGTGGGTTGTGACCGTCCCTGCCCGCCCGTCCGCGGGCTTCCCTGTAAAGTCCCGGCTCGTCAGAGACCAGCAGGAACTACCCCTCCTGCCCTGTTTCTGACGGGGCCCCTCGCCCTGCCCTGCCGGCCCAGTCCCTCCCTCGGCCATCCTCGTCAGCGAGTCCCTCCAGGCCCTGACGCTTCCGCTTCGTAATTTTCTGTCCACTGACCCGCCTGCTTTTTTTTTTTTCAGTACTTGGGATGGAGACCAGCCCTGTTCTGTGTTTCGAGACACAGTCTCAAGGTTTCCAGCCGGCTTCAACCCGGCTCCTGCTTGCTTCCCGCGTGACTGCGTCCTGCCTGCTGTGGGGACCCAGGATACGCTGGGCGCAGCCCTCGCCTGCGGAGCAGCCAGGGGTTGGGAGCCGCTGAGGCTGGAAAGTGACTACACGTGCAGCACGAAGCCAGCCCGAGAATACGCGAGCTCCCTGAAGCGCGTGAACAAGCGCTGTACCGTGCTAACCGGCTGCTGGGCAGCGAGGCAGAAACTAACCCAGCTCTCGAGGGTATAAATAGGCCTCCCTCCTGTTGCAGTCAGTCCTCCTGCTCATCAGGCAAGAGGTAACGCCGCCTGACCCCGGCTACCGTCGCTTTATTTTGTAAATCCTCTTGCTGTTTCCTGCCGGGGACCGCCGAGAGACCGCCGAGTCCCACAGCCAGGCGGCCTCAGCTTTGGGCAAGGACCACAGCAAGGCACTGCAATGTGGTTTTTATTTCTCCAGGGATTTATTAAGGCACTGAGTAGTGCGATATTTAGTCAACTGAAATGAACACAAGGAGACAGACCAGGACCTGAGCGTTGCACTTTGAGAGTTAATGGTGAGGAGGAGCCAAAGCACGTGTACGGTAGCGGCAGTGTGCGCACCCAGCCGCGGCAGAGGCGTCTTCTGTCCGCTTCTCAGTGAGGCTCAGGCTCAGGGGCTCCCGTGAACACCTGAAGTTCCACTCTTTGGAGCCCAACAAGCACAAGCCCCGGCCTGGTGCCAAGTGGGAGCAGCGGTACCTGGGCCACACAGCTATATGGAGATTGTCCACGGCCTCTGCACAGCGTGGGGTACAGAGTGAGGCAAGCGGGCGGCAGACGGGAGCCTCTCGGGCGGTGCCTGGGCTCAGGGTGAGGCCCCACTGTACGGAGGGGAAGACAGCATGGCCACCTCTTCCTGGGCCCTGAGCTGTAGGCAAAGGGAACCCTTCTGAGGTGACTGGGTCTGCACTGCCCTCTTTGTGTTGCCAGCTCTGCCCAGAAAAGATGGGAGAGTGTGTGTTCAAGAAGAGGGAGCAGGCAGAGGGACAGGCAAGGCCTCAGCTGGAGCCCGAAACCTCCGGCTGCTCCTGGTCACTGGCAGTGCTGAACTGCCTCTCCACCTTCTTTTGCTCCTTGATCTTGGCACCAATATCTACCTTCTTCTCGAAGAAGTTTACAAGCACAGACTCTGTCAGGATGGAGGCCAGGATCTGCTCGAAGGAGATGCACCAGTCTGTGTCCACAGTGCCCCCAGTACGTGAGGAGGCCGTGAGGCTGCGGGCCTCCCCACCCACGAGTACTGTGTCATCTGTGAGGTCCTCACACTGCAGAGAGCCCGTGCTGACCACCGAGTAGGAGGACACGGACACGTCATCTTTGGTTTCATCATCAGACAGGAGCTGGCAGGGCGAGCCCTGGCCCTCACCACTGCCCGCCTCCGCCACTGCCTGGCCTTCCTGGGTTGCTTTCCCCGTGTGTGTGTCCCCGCCAGCTTTGGCCTGTGCGTCCCCTGCAGCGGGGGGCTGATGCGCCCATGTTGGGTCCTGCTGGGGTTCAGGTGTAGGTGGCTCGTCCTCCTCAGTGGCACCGCTGTGATCCCCGGAGTGGGCCCCATCCCTGGGCTTCCCGACTGCTCGGGCTGAAAACTTCTTCCCCACCTCGCCAATGCGCAGCAGGAGGCTGGCCACCGTGGCAATGGCATGGTATAGGTCCTGCTCCAGGGCATCTTCACTGAACATGTTGTAAAGAGTCTTGCACAGCTCAATGAACTGCTCCTTCACGAGAAAAGCAGAGCAAGAACAGGAATGGCAATGGATGGGTCATCAGGCTCCCGGCTAGCTGTACTGAAGACATAGGCTGCTCTGACCCAATGCTAGGATGTTGTCTCCCCAAACCTGTGCTTTACCACTGCTGTTTCACAGGTTCGTCACAGGTTAGAAGGACGAGGCTCAGAGAGGGAAAGTGACTTGACCAATCCCACACAGCTCTTACAAAGGGTCTTACTGTATAGTCCATGCCAGTCTTGAACTCACTGTGTAGCCCAGGATGGCCTCAAACTTGCAATGAACATCCTGCCTCAGCCTCCTGAGTGCTAGCATTATAGGCATGTTGTTTAAAAAGCCTTTCTTGGGTTAGGGATGTGGCTCAGTGGTAGAGTTCTTGCCTTGCATGCACAAGGCCCTGGGTTCAATCCCCAGCACCAAAAAAAAAAAAAAAAAAACCACCCTTTCTTGCTAGCCATGGTGGTATACACTTATAATTTCAACAGTTGGGAGGCCAAGGCAAGATGATTCCAAGGTCAAGGTTAGACAATACAGCGAGCCACTATCTCAAGGTAAAATAAGGGATATGGGTGCAGCTCAGTGTAGATCACTTGCCAACCATGCACAAAGCCCTAGGTGCCATCCCCAGATTAAAGCTGAGGCAGAGACACCTATTTTTCTTTTGTTTTTGGAGACAGAGTCTTGTTATGCAGTTTAGGCTGGCCTTAAACTCATGGTGCTTCTCTTACCTCAGCTTCCCCAATGCTGGGTGACAGGTGCCTGCCTGGACTTAGTGCTATCAGCATTTTATTTTTGTGGTGCTGGGGATGGAGCCCTGGGGCTCATGGATGCTAGGCCAGTGCTCTGCCATGGAGCTACACCCAGCCCCGTTAGGACCTTCTAAGCCCAGCCTTTCACTTGCCCCATCCTTCAGTGAGGCTGTGGGGTGATGACAAATGGCATGTTACTGTGGGTCTGCTGAGGACACCAGGGGTGGTGGTGGTGGTGGTGGTGGTGGTGGTGGTGGTCCTGGCCTGAGTGTGGGAAGCTGTGTTCTGTGAGGCTTACGGCGAGGTGGAGCACGGGTTGTGCTCCTGGAGACTGACTTCCTGGGGCTTCTCCAGTACTGACTCAGCCTCCACAAGGCGTCAGCACAGAAAGGCCTCCTGGGCTGGAGTGACCAGCCTCGCCTTCTAGAATCATCACCATGTGCACACGGGGAAGAGAACTCCCACCCTGAGGAGACTGCTGCAGTGTGGGGCACCAGGCCCCAGCCTTGGCTAGAATTCTCTGGAAACGTCCATTGCAGGCGATGACTGAGCCTACCTGGTTCATCTTGGGCAGATCCTTAATTGTCTCCTCCTGAACCTCCTTCTCCTTGGCCCACATGCGAAGGTAGTGTCGGTAGTCTGGAGGGCTGGTCCCCTTCTCCTCTGTGAGTTGGGGGAAAAGAGATTAACTGCTGTCTGTCTGCTGAGAACAGGAGGGCTAAGGGTGGCGGCAGGGAGAAGTGGGGTTGGTGTCACACAGTGAGCTAGGTCCTATTACAGAATACACCAGCATATGGCGATTCGTGACACAGGGCAACTTGGGCCCTGGGTCTCCCCCAACCAGCTGTAGTGGTGGCTCTAGGTTGGCGGGTTAAGACCCCAACCTGCCACTTCCCTAAGGTGGTGGCTGGTGAGAGTCAGGCAGCAGGAAGGGTGTGCTGCTGGGCACCTGGAGGTGGGTGGACAGGTCTGGGGCACCTGGTGTGCCTGGAGAGCCCTCAGTCCTTCCGTCCGACACATTTGTGATCTCCCCAAGCTGAGCGCCTGGGGGCGATGGGGCACACATGGGCTCCCCCTCAGCTCTGGGACTAGTGGAGAATGGTCTGTACCTTTTTTTCCCCGAACATCCTCATTTCCACTTCCTTCTTGCTCTTCCTGTGGTAGTGCTTCTGGACAACCAGAAAAAGAAAACGAATATGCAGGGACTTCTAACCCTTAAACCACTTGCGAGGCCTGGTCTGTGATTCTGCGGGAACAGCCCAGACCAGCCATGCCCGCCTCTCTGCCCAGCCCTGCCATAGCACGACAGGGGGGCCTGCTTGTTTCTCTGCCTGGCTACCCTGGCTACAGGCTTATCAAGCCACCGGCTGGCCGCAGCTCTGCGGCAGCGTGGATGCATCACATACTTGGGGCCCTGGGTCTGATGAAAGGCCAGTGAATACTCACTTCTGTTTTTCAAAAGACTACAAGCCTCAGCATACTTTTTTTTTTTTTAAGCAAATGATATGCACCAGGGGCAGCAAGTCAGAATTGTTCTGCTATAGAGCTTCTGCTGAAAATGAGCCACACTTAGGGGAAGGAGGAGGCAGGGATCTGATCATTCTCCCTGTGACGGCCACACTGGTCATGAGGATGACGTGTACAGAACCATACACTCAGCACGGCACTGTGTGCAGTGCCACGTCCACTGGAGCTGGCACACTGCTTCCTGCGAGTGAGCATGAACAGCTGACGGCTCGGGCAGTGACCACAGAGGACCTGGGCCGGTGTGGCAGGGTCCCTGCTTCACGGCCCCACACTGGGCATAGAGGGGGCTCCTCTTGGGCTCAGGCGTCTCTGTGAGAAATGGAGACCCTGCTGCCTAGGGCTGCGGCAGGCCTGAGGTCACTGCTGCCCTGCCCACCCAGCATATGCAGGATAATCTCAGAGCACCTGTGATTTGCCCTGGCTCCAGCAGAAGGAAGGTGCCTGAAGCTCTTTAGTTTGTGCTACTAGAAGTCAAGATCATGTTCCAGTTTAAGCAGGGGCTTGACACTGTCAGCAGGGTTCCAACAGATATTCTGACCGTCTCCTTCCACCCTCTGTATATTTGTGTGTGTGATACTGGGGATTGAAACCTGGACCTTTGCTCAGCCCTTTTTGAGACAAGGTCTCACTAAGTTGCTAAATTGTCCAGGCTGGACTTCAACTTGGGTCCTCAGCCATTTTTTTTGGACATGAGTCTGATAGTACAGGCTGGCCTTAAAATGTAACTTTCCTGCCTCAGCCTCCCTAGTATGGGATTATAGGCATATGCATATAGGTGTATGATATGTTTTCATTTTCCTTTTTGGGTCAGTTCCTTGGTGTGTATTGCTGTCCATGTGAAGCTACAGGGCAGTGCTATGGTCAGAGTTTTGCTTTGTTTTGTGGTGCCGGGGATTGAACTTGAAGCCTGTGCCTGCCAGGCGAGTGCTGTACTGCTGAGCTGTACTCTCAGGCCCTATGCCTGGCTTTACAAGGGTCCCACACATGACCAGCTTGACTGCCAAACCCCAGGGCCTAAAAGCCTCCCTTGCTCTGCATTGGAGGCTCCCACAGGCTTGAAATGTAGCACAAGGGTAAGTTTCAACAGGCACTCAACATACATTTCTCTGTAATGAAAACTAAGGTGGAACGTAGACATTTTCTGAGGAGAGTATCAGCTTCCACTCGCCTGCTGTCTTTCACATGGCTGCAGTGACAGCATGTGGTGTGTCTTTGCTAAGGGCACACACTCTGCCTATGGCCGCAGGACTGAAACCCTGTGTGCTGTGTGTCTGCATTTGCTGGCCAGCCCATGAAAGGCCTAGAGGCATCCCCTTTCCTGGGTCGTGGGTCTTTCCCAGCACCCATCCCACAGGACGAAGTCCTGGAAGGGTGCTGGAGCAAAGTGCCCCAGCATCAGGTGTCAGAAGATGAAGCCCAGAGGCCAAGGGGATGCCCTGACCTCCAGGGACTGACCTTGAGCTTCCCAGGGCAGGAAAAGATCCAGATCTGAAGTCAGAGGAGATGCTGGAGGCAGCAGAGGAGGCATGGAGGGCAGAGGGAGGAGGAGCCAAGTCCAGGGAGACAGATGCGAGAGAAACAGGCGTTGAGGGCACTGCAGCCGATGGGCCCCAGAGCAGCCCAGTGTGGCGTGGCCTGCACACGACCGAGCTGCCAGCCACATGGCCCCCAGAGGGCTGTGGTGGCCGCGGGGCCACAGTGGCGGCCTCAGCGTCCCAGCAGCGGCTCACCTTCTGAGGAGCTGTCCTCTGTGAAGTAATGGGTGGCCTCCAGGGCTGACTCCGCTTCCTCTGGGCTCAGAGCTGTATTTGGAGAGAAGGGAGTAAGGGTGGAAGACCTCATGAGCTCGCACCTCTGCAGCTCAGTGTGCTCGAACTGGGCCCCACACCCGCTGTTCCTAATGCCTGGTAAATACTTTTGTCTTTTTGAGACAGGGTCTCACTGGGTAGTTCAGGCTGGCTTTGAACTCACTATATAACCCAGGCTGGCCTTGAACTCACAGCAATCCTCTTGCCTCAGCCTCCTGAGTGCTGGAATCACAGTTGTGCGCCACCATACCTGGCCTTAAGCCTAGTACGTAGTTTTAAGGGTGATTAGCTCTAGTTCTTTTTTTTTTTTCCGGTACCCGGAACTGAACTCACGATCTTGTACTTGCCAGGCAGGCGCTATGCCGCTGAGCTAAATCCCCAGCCCCAGCTCTAGTTATTTCTTTCTTGACTTTGACACTGGGATTTTGGGGGGTGCTTGGGATTGAACCCAGGGCCTTATGCGTGCTGGCCAAGAGCTCCACCACCAAGCTCCACCCTAGCACTGGAAACACAAGACACCTGTCAAGCAGAAACTCAATCAGAGTGGCTGGGTGGCTGATGAAGCTGTGCCACCCTCTGCCCTGCTGATCTTGCTCAGCAGCTGCTTGGCTTGGAGGCATTTCTGGCACTCGCTCACTCACACATCAGCCACGGGCAAGGTGCTCGCCTTCTTCATCCTGCACCTCTCGGAGTGCTCCCCAGTAACACACAGGGCCTGCCCCGTTCTCCTGTGTTCCTAGTGACTCAGCACCCCCTGGGGTTGCAGACGTGTGTGTGTGTGTGTGTGTGTGTGTGTGTCTTTTCCTGGTGTGTGGAGGGAAACACAATGGCAGGATCAGCACAGCACATGGGGAGGTAGATGGCATAGCTGATGTCCACCACAGACCACAGGGTACGTGCTGGAGGCATGGGAGGCCAGGCTGAGATGGCTGCCAAGGTGGAAGAGCCCCATGAGGTTTCAGCCCTGGGTCCAGCCTGGGCCTCTGGGGTGCTGGTGGCAGTGCCAGCCCGGAGCGAGCTGTGCCAAGAGCCTTTTCCACTCTGGCGGTGGATCTCGGCCTTACCCCCACCCTGCAGTCAGGTGAGAGGCTCTGGGGACACAGCCAACCCCAGGGTTCCAGCAATCACTGAGGGCCAGGCCAAACAGGGCCACTCTGGGGCAGGCTGAGGACAGCACTGGGGACAGGGCAGTCCCCACCAGGGCAGTGTTCCAGGGCCTCATATTCACTGACCTGAGTTGGTTTCCTCCTGAGGAAATGGGGAGAACACCTCCTCAGAGCCCAGTGAGCGCCGGCCACACACGTGGAACCCATGACCGCAGCCCAGCCTGGCTCTCTGAGGCTTCACATTGGCTGCTATCAGCTGCCCACAAGAGCTGTTCTGCCTGAACCCCACAGGCCCCCATTAGGCTGCAGCACCACCTCCGGAAGACAGAGGACTTGGTCCCTCCTTATGGCCTTGGGGCGGGATTGGAGGGGCTGTGGTGCACCCCAGGCTGACCCTCTGGGAACTAATGCATGCCCAGGGTCTCAGTTCAATCACGCACTTCCACCCCGTCAAGTGTTTTGTGTGGAATCCTGTTCAGGCCCTGCCTGCACCAAGGGGATCCTCTTTCAAGTCCTCTCTTTGTGGCCCTGTAGGACCGCAGCGAGTCTGAGCCTCAGCCTCATGCTGACTCCCTCCTCTGCCCCTGCTGTGGGACCAGGGGCTTCAGAGATGCCTGTGCCTGACTGCATCCTGAACTCCCAGTTGAAGGCTTGGAGAGACGGCCACAGGCTCTCACCTGGGGGAAGGTGCAGCTTGTAGAGCGCCTTGAGCTTCTCCGTGAGGTCTCCATGGTACATTGCACCTGTGGGGCCAGGCATGGAGGAGGGCGCTGACAGGAGGGTTCGAGCCACACTGCAGACCCACGGCCTACGCCTCCCCTCTGGGGTTCCAGCTGGGCAGGTGAGCTCCCTCCTGGAGAGGTCCCTGCAAAGAGCCCTGCCAGGCATGCGCCACCCTCTCTGGGGCTGCAGGAGGGAGGAGCTCAGGGCCTGAGCTCCTCTCCATTGGGTGGGTGAGCTGCTCTTCTTGTCGAGGGCTAAGGCTCCAGGCTGTCCTCCGGTGTAGCAGCAGGAAAGTGTCTTGGGCTAGGCTGAGTGCCTGGTGTACTCACTCATTCCTGTCACGAACTCCTTGAAGTTGATCAGCAAGTCCTTGTTTTGGTCCAGGAGCCGAAACATGCGGCCCGCCAGCACAGGTGTGTGTGAGCCACAGGCCCAGGGCGTAAGGCTGGCAAAGAGCTCCTGGAACTGGCTGGCACCGATCCGGTACTGCTCCAGGAAGGGCAGACTGGGGTCGCGGCGGCTGGCGGCTGAGTGGCTGCCCCAGTACTGGCTTGCCATGTGCTTGGCCTGCAGGGGACATGCTGTAAGGCTGGGCCATCCACCCTCAGTTCCCTGCATTTGCAGAGCAAGGACGGACACCTCAGCGTCCCAACCCTGCACGGTGGGCAGTGAGTGCACAGAGGAGCCAGGGACACCTTGGGAACCACCCTGGGGCGGAGGGGTCAAGAGGGATCAGCAGGAAGAACAGAAGGGCAGTGTGGACTGGCTCTGCCTCCTCTTAGTGCTGCTCCCCGCCTTTGTTAGGGAGCCCCTGAGGTGTATGTAGAAACCTTTCTAGGCCAGCCTCAGGCCCTGAATCAGAGGTGGTGACCTGTTCCCAGTCTGAGTCACTCCACTCATCAACCCTGGGTCTTCTGCTAGAACTACTTGGAAAGAAATTCTTTTTGCTGGGGATGCTGACAAGATGACCCCAGAGCTCCTGGTGGCAGGTCTGCCGTTCTGCAGAAGTCACATCTGGAGGCCCTAAGAGTCAGGAAGCCTGTGGGCCTGTGGGTCAGTTGGGTCCAGCTTGCCTGGTGCTGGATCCCCACACTTCAGTCAGGTGAGCACTGGATTTCCTTTTAGACAGAGTTCTCTGTCTAACTCAAGGATTTAATCCTGCCGTGGGAGGTGCACAACTGCCTCTGAGGCTGCTGGGCAGCCCCCTTTTCTGGGCAGAAAGCAGCTGCACTGAGGTGTGCTCTGGGGATGAGAAGGGGGCACTGGTTCTGCCTTTGCTTGAGGCTGTCACCTTAAACACCATGTAAAGGTCCTCCAGCTCCTCAACTGAGAAACCAACGTCCCCCGGGATGGCTCGGACCTGCAATGAGAGAGAAGCAGGCTGTTCTGATGGATTCTCAAGTTCCTGCGGCAGTAGAAATGACACCTGCTCTGAAGGCATGCGCATGTGGATCGGGCAAGGCAGCCAAGCACAGTGGTGCCTCTGGCAGGAGGGTATGCCACACACTCACCCCATCCCACCTGCCAGTCGCTTCTCACCACCCGCTCCTTCCTGGGGCAGCACTAGGGTGTCTCTCCTGAGCTGAGGGGATGGTCATTTAGCTCCTTAACCTGGCTCCCTGCGAAGACCCCGGCCTTGGCTCTTCAGAAGGGCTTGTATGGCTTCCCATCAAGTCCCTTCGCTTCAGCTAGCCAGTCTGTCATTTCTGTGGCTTGTGACTAAAGGGCCCTCAGTGGGCTACAGAGGAGGGATGGGGATATGGAGGCAAAGACAGAAATACTGGCTTTGAGGTCCCAGCATGGGCGGCAGGGGAGCCTGACCCTCCAGGGAGTCAGCATCGTGGCACATGGGCAGCGACCATATGGCAAGGCCAGGCTGGGAGGACCCTGCCCTGAAGATGCCAAGCCTCCAGGATGTGGGTGAGGGAAACGCCTCCCACTGAGGACAGGGCGGGACGCCCTGAATGGGAGCTCCTGCAACGCTCGCTGTGCATCTCCACGGCTGGTTCCAGCCTGCAGAGCTTCACTGCCACAACACCGGTGCCCAGCAGCACAAGGGACAGTGTGCAAGTGGGGCTGTGCACCTGGCCTGGGAAATGTCTCCACCAGCCTCCCGCCGAGGCAGGCAGCCTCCTGCCAGCCACCTACCACGCTTCTCTTGGCTGTGTCCTCCAAGGACTGAATCACTTTCAGCCTCTGCTTAAACCGCATCTGTTCGATGTCTTCGGCCCTCAGGCAGCTGAACTTCTACAAGCAGAGGTGAATCAGTGAGACCAAGTCCGACTGGCCACAGGCAGAAGCCCGCCCCTCCCTACCACAGGGCCTGGCCAAGCTGGTGCCACTGGGTGCTGACCTCATAGGACACCTTCAGGAGGTCAAAGATGTCCACCTCTACAGGAGGGTCATCTCCGCTGGTTAGCAGGGCATGGAGGTGTGGAATAGGGAGAGAGATACTCTGCTTATTGACCACGTTATCCAGGTATCTGTGAAGGTTAAAGGACAGAGTTCAGGTCACCCACTGGCCACGGTGACGTCTCCCTCTCCTCTCAGTGATGCGTATGCCAACGCCTAGGTAAGGCGCCTGCTGAGGACCAGGAGCCCAGCACGGCCCAGAGGTCCCGAGCGCTAACTCTGAGGCTAACCTCAGGGGGTCTTGTGGGCAGGAACCTTTTATGTGCCCATGCCCTACTAGCTGAAGGATGACTAGATGTGGGGACTCCCTGCCCTGGCCAGCAAGACTCAAGACTGATGGACCGACTGCCAGGAGGGAGCTCGGGAATGGGCAATGGCAATGTCTGGAGTAGCCTGGGGAATGGGGCTTCTCCAAGAACAGTCTTGGGGACAGGGCTTCACATCCTCCTTGGCTCTCTAGGCTGAGCCTGCCCCTCTGGTGGGAGAGTGCAGCTGGCCCCTGGCCCTATCCTGCCAGCTCCTGGCTCCTCAGAGGCAGGCGTGAAAACTAAGGTCCGGTGGTAGCCTGGAGCTATCTCCGCTCACAGCAGGGAGGAAGGCACCCTGACAGGCCTGCCAGTACAGCTGGTGCCTGGGCTGCTGGCTCAGCAGGAAGGAGCTGTGTCCCAGGATGCCCACGGTGGCCGCCCTGGGCTGGGCAAGCATACCAGGTGCGGCCAGCAGGCCTGGGAACTCTAGGCATGGCCAGTGAGCCCAGAAGCAAGCGAGACACAGCAGGCTTGAAGGCCAGGCCGAGGGACTAGCGACGTCTTCGTACAGGGAACCAACTGTGACACGGGGCATTCCCCACAAGCCAGGGGAGGTACAGGGTCAGATGTGGTTGAAAGAGTCCTTGTGAAGCAGGTGAGGGACAGGGGCTGAGAAGTGGGTATGGGTCAGGGGCTGAGTTGCTGTAGGGACTGGCCAGGTCCCAGAGGCTAAAGGTGGTAGCACATGGGGCTGAGGGCACCAGGAGGGCGCCCTGCTGCACAATGGCCATGCAGCTGCTCTGTGGAGTGGGCACAGGTGGGCCACTCTACCCAAGCAGGGAAAGCAGCAGTGTGGAAAGCTTAGCACAACAAGGACAGCACTGTGCAACTCAGAGGGACCTTTCATGGACTCTGGACAGGCACCTCTTGGCCACTGGGAGGTGTCATCAGGATCACTGGGTCTCCCCCTAGAAATCCCCTGACCACATGCCTCTGGCCACCAGGCCCGGTTCAGACCCACCACCCTGTCCGATTTCCATCCCGGTAGGGATCACCTGCCAAGCACTGTTTGGGTCTCACTAGAGAAGAAAATCTGTTGGAGGAGCCTGCTGGGCCCAGGGGTGGCCTGGCACTGGTGTGCACAGTCACTGCATGCTGACTGATGTGCCCTGGGCTGGCAAGGGGTGGACTTTCGCTGCCCGCTTTCGGAAAGTGGGAGGCAGCCAGTGCGTTCACCTGCCCAGCACGGTCATGGCCTCGCCCTCATCGCTGCAGTCCAGCAGCTGCTCCATGTTGGCGTCCAGGACAGCCAAGGCCACCTGCAAGATCACCTTGATACCCTCGTAGAAGAAGCAGTCAACGATGACCACGGCACTTTCAAAGGGCATAACGCTGAGAAAGAGGGTCAGGAACCAGGACAGCGAGATGCTGGAGATGACTCCCAGGTCCTGCATCTTCTCCGAGAGCCGGGGAAGGAAATCCCTTGTGAGCTCTTCGAAGATGCCTTGGTCCACCAGGGCTCCTGCAGGAGAGGCGGAAGACCGAAGGTAAGCCCGTGCCCAGGGCTTCAAGCAGCCTGGTGAAGAACTCAGGGCCTGGAGCACAGGAGGCCCCTGGTCCCCGTTCTCCCTGGCCCTGCCAGCTCCACACACATCGAGGGCTGTGAGCAATCAGGAAGATCCCAGCAGTGCACCCTGCAGCTCTGTACTTGCGAGCAGACCCCTCACTCTACCAGCCCTCCCTTGGCGTCACAGGGGACTGGTCTCAGGACCCCAGAAGCAAACCCACAGGCCTAAGTCCCTGAGGTAAGATGGCCAAGTGTCGGTACAGACCCTGTGACACCCTCCCATAGGTACCTTAGATCACCTCTAGATGACTCAGGGTAGCACCACATGAGTGCTATGTTAACCGTCATTTTATCATGTAGTGTGCAGGGAGTCACAACTCCCTGGGAAGAGTCTGTCCACTCAGGACAGATGTGAGATTCCCCCAAGTGTCTCTGATCCGGGGCTGCCGATGCCAGGGATCCCAAGGGCTGACTGCACTCGGATCTCCTTTCGAGGAAGCAAGAATTTTTTCCCTAACAGCACCAGAATTGAAGGGTGGCCTTGGTGCCTTCTGTCCTACTGCTTGTGAACAGATGCAGATCGAAAGGACCTCAGGAGACTCCAAGACCAGCGTGGAGAACAGCAGACGCCAAGCACTGGCTTACATGGACGCACAGTGGGAGACACTGGAGAGTCTGCTCCCATCTGGTGAACTGACCTCACTGGATGGGAGTTCATAGTAGCTGCGGTTGGGCAACAGGTACACGGAGTAAACTATATTCTTTAGTTTTGGGATGTTTAAAATTTTGCATATAAAACCAACGAGGAAAGATGAGATGGATAATTTAGTCTCCAGGTGGACTTTCCAAAACCAGTAAAGTGTAAAATCCTTTAATTCTCACTTCAGCAATACCAGGGAAACCACAGTCTCTGGGGCCTGGGCTGTGGATGCAGATGGGGGTGGGTACCTGTGTTTGGTGGCCCACTTTCCAGCTGTGTGACCTTTTCTTTATCTTTTTGAGACAGGGTCCAGGCTGACTTTGAACTGACCATGTAGCCCAGGCTGGCCTCAGACTCAGTGATCTTCCTGCCTCAGCCTACCAAGTGCTGGGATGACAGGCGTACATACCACACTGGCTGTGCAACCCAGAGCAGCTCATGGGTGGGAAGTGCCACACCACGTGGAGCCTCTGGGCAGAGGCTCAGCCCAGGGCCCCCGGCACACTCACCCACCACCCTGGTGTTGTAGTAGTCGGGAAGCATGCGCTCGCAGAGGGCCACCAGGAGCCAGAAGGCCTCCTCCTCACTGCCATAGAGCAGGAGCACGGACGTCACAATGTTCATCGCCTGCCAGGCACAGACAGCAAGGCAAGGCTCGCACCACGGCCACCGAGTAAAGCTGCCTCCCCCCATGCTGGTCTCTCCCTTTCTCTTGCAGGAAACGATTTGATAGAGACAGCCAGCTCCTTCAGAGTGGATCAGGAGGCACTCAAAAATGGGCAGCGGATACCAGCACACGGCACTTCCACAGAGGGGTGTCTGCTTGTGGTGACTCAGGGCCATACTGACATTGTGGGCTGTGTGGCTGGGGCCCCTAGGGGCTGGTGGTCAGGGCTGCCCAATGGTGAATGCACTTTACCCTCTGAACTGCATATTTAGTCACTGTCAAAATGGTAAATCACACACACACACACACACACACACACACAATCCAACGCTTCCAAGACTCCGACCAGAAGCATGTAGAAGACAAGACAATGTATGGCGTGGGAGGGGGTGAATGACCTCATATTTAAGTTTTGGTTTTCTATTGTCAGCTCCTTCCTGGGGTGGGGGGTGGGTCCCAGGTATGTGGCCCCAGTGAGCCGTGCTACCTGGCAGTAGCCAATGGTGGGGTTCCGGAAGGCATAGGCCGTCAGCACCCGCCGCAGTGCGGCGATCCCCAGCTCATTCTGGAAGGCAGGGTGCTCGGGCATGGAGCGGTGGAGGTCTCGCTCGATCTCCTCTGTGGCCATGCTGTACTTCCCTGTGGACTTCTCTACCAGCTCGGCATAGTAGCCAGGGTGAGTCACCATCTCATTCCAGGCCCCTGGGGAGACACAGGTGGCAGCTGTTGCTCTCTTTGTCCTCTGGTTCTTGGCAAGCACAGGGCAGACTGGAGACAGGAATGCTCCCTGAGAGGACAGCTCTGGGGTCAACTAACAGGTGTGAGCGAAGCTTCCCTGGTAACTGCTTATCACAGCCCACTGCCCCAGAACCTGATCAGCCAGAGTGCCCTTCTGCAGAAATGCTCCCAGGGCCATGGGTGTGCATGGTGTTGGAGCCTGTCCCGAGGAAAGGTGGATCCGGGTGCCTCCCACTGAGGCACAGGAGTGCCACCCACCGGCCTCAGGTCCTCTGCAGACAATTGAGACCTTCTTTCTCCTGCCCTTCATTTTGTTTTACGTTGAGACAGTGTCTCACCATGTAGCTCAAGGACAAATGCCACCTCAGCCTGGGTGCGGGGATGACAGGCAGGCAGCACTTTTCCTGGGTGGTTGGGGGTGAGAGGTCACAGACCTTTGAGCGTGTGGAGCGCTCTCTCCCGCCCCAGCCTACTCGGGGTGGAGGGCTGGGGAGTGAGGGAGGGGTGTCCAGGCCTGACCCACCCGAGAACAGCAGCCAGAGCTCTCCTCGCAGACTCTCAGGGATGCCCTTCAGGACCAGCTGCCTCGTCTGGGCCGTACGGTACATGCACATGCCACGCCCATACTCAAAGAAGTGGATGTCCCATGCCTCCTCTTTCGCCTTCTCCTTGGCCTGAGGGAAAAGAACCAGGGCCTTGGGGCTGAAAGCCTGCAGGTGAGGTCTGCAAAACATCGTCAGCAGGTACAGGCTTCACATCAATGCAGGAGAGGGGCAGCAGGGCCCTACCATCCGCAAGCCCCTCGGAGCCTGGAGCCCATGACGAACAGCACCCATGCACTGGTCAGGCAGTTGCCTGTCCCAGAGATAGCCTAGGCCACCCTGAACCATCAGGGTGGGCCCAGGAAGGCAGTACCCACTGCGGGCCACGAAGGCACCAACCCAGAGGCTGACTGCAGCTTTCCTCCTGGCAGAGCGCTGGTGTCTGGGCCTTACCCCCTTAGGTCCTAGGTCCTCCATGGGCGAATGTCTCTGGAAGACCTTGAGCAGGCCTTGGGATGCGGTGGGCACCTCTAGGGCATTGAAACTCAGGCGGCCACAGAGGGGTGATGACGGGCTGGTGGGTGCTTGGGGCAGCTCCTGAGAAGCTGGGAGGGACTAGAAAATAAAACGGAAGGGGAACATCCATTAGCTGAGCTCCGTGGGGCCTGTGGTATGCACATCCATGTAGAGTTAGACAAAGTCCCCACGGAAGGACTGGGGTTTGTGGGGCATGGAGGCCTTGGAAGTGGCCCTGCTGCATGTGACCTATATCTGTCCTCCCTAGAGCCAAAGCTGTCCCCAGGGCCTGTCATGGGCACACGGGCTGCTGCTGGCACCCACCCCAAGCTCACTGCCAGCTGACTGTGCTTGGGCACTGTGCAATGGAAGCATGGGCCCCGCTACGGCACGAGGGGCAGCACAGGGCTCAGACCTGGCCCATCCACGCCCAGCCACAGATACTGGTTTGGGAGTGGGCGCTGAGTCTCAGGAGGTGAGGCTGCCAAGACAACCCACACCAGGACCTGCCGCCACAGGGAAGACAGCAGGGCACAGCGTAACACGGGCAACACTCCCAAGCCCGCCCTTCTCAGGCTCCTGACTGGTGCCATCCCGCCTGTGCTCACCCACCACCAGCTGTCTGAGGAGGAAGACGGCCTCTCTGGCTTCTCGCCCTGAGGCTCAACACCCTCAGCACTCTTCAGACTCATCAGAAGGGGTGTCTGGACCCTTCCCAGCTGGCCACTGCCTCTGAAACTCTTGTGGGTTTCTGTGCCTCTCTGCCCCACGCCTGGGGCACCCACGGCCCTTCACTCTAGACACTGGACTCCCGTCAGGGTGCCCAAAGTGACACGGTGGAGCCCTGCTGTGCTTGGTATCTCTGCTGTGCGACACTTTCCCCTAAGGGTCTGGTCAGGAATGGGGAGCCTGTTAAGAGGAGGGGGGCCCCTGCCCCACCCGTTTTGCCCTGCACCCCAGCAGGGCTATAGGACCCTACCTAGTCTGGGGTTTGCATGCAGCCCCTGGGGGAGGGGCTCTGGGAAGGCACCAAGTGGGCAACATGCTGCTGGCATGAGTTGACAAAGGGCTGATGCCTTCCTCTGGACCTTGGAACCTTGCCTCTGGCTCTTGTTCTGCCAACAGGGCTGTGGAGCAAGGTGTTGCCCACCACACAAGAGACGGGATGTGTGTTTGTATCTGTGTGTGCGCGCGCGCATGCGTGTGTCTCTGGAGCATCCGGGGCCTGGAAGGCACAGTGTGGTGACACCTGCCAACCCTTCCTCTGCTTGCACTGCTGGCCTGGGGCCCCTGACCTCCGGGGAGCCCAGTACTCTGGGAGTGACCGCATGGGGAGCCCATGTGATCAGGTGGCCAAAGCTGGAGCTGTGTGTCCATCCCAAGTGCCACCAGGAGGACGTCCCTGCTCTCAAGTGAGCACAGCTCCTTGGCTCCAGGGACCTGCTTCCCACTCTGCCGAGGCGGGTGGCTCCCCGTGCTCCACCTTGGGGCCTGGGCCTGAGCTCACAGGTCTGATGATGCTGGGACAACGATCTGGGCTCAGTGGCGTCACCCAGCTGCCGCCAAGGAAAAGTAGCAGTGCCTCCGTAGGGAATGCTGTGGAGACCCAGGGAGGGCACGGGCCGCGGCCAGCAGCCTGCCACATGGAGGACAAAGGAAGACACTGTCCCGGTAGAAAGCAGAGTCCAGGAAGGAGCCCGCTGGACAGCAGGCTGACCAGGTAACCCCTCCGGTGCATCCAGCCAGCGAGGGTCTCTGCCCTCTGCTCTCCTCTCAGGTCTCATCTGTGGCTACAGGACAGGGGCAGAGATCGGGGGACAGCTACCTAAAAACTCTGCTTTCTGCTGTTCTCACAAAGAACCTCGCTGTGACTGTGGTCTCGCAGGTGCACACGTGGCAGAACTTAGCAAACCGCTCTTCACATTGTACAGGTGTTACAGCA
>NW_004955408.1:689315-708233 GCF_000276665.1 Chinchilla lanigera | reverse complement strand
AAACCGCTCTTCACATTGTACAGGTGTTACAGCAGAACTTAGCAAACCGCTCTTCACATTGTACAGGTGTTACAGCCCGCCCTCACACCACTGCTCTCGGTAAGAAAGAAAGATAGGGAGCGCCGCTGGTTTCCACCCACTGTCTACCATGCTGCCCTGGACTGGTATTTTAGAAGTGGATTTGGGGCCCTTTTAAACATACTTTTAGGCCGGGTGTGGTGATGCACATGTCCCAGCACTCAAGAGGCTGAGAGAGGAGAATTGCTGTGAGTTCAAGGCCAGCCTGGGATACAAAGTGAGCTCAAGGCCAGCCTGAACTGCATAGCAAGACCCTGTCTCAAAAAGACAAAACAAAAAACAAACACAAAAAAACATACTTTTATAAGTTTTACTTTTTTAGTTTTTTAAGACAGGGTCTTGCTACAGTTCAGGCTGGCATTGAACTCCGCAGTAATCCTCCT
Source organism: Chinchilla lanigera (assembly GCF_000276665.1). Classification (NCBI taxonomy): domain Eukaryota; kingdom Metazoa; phylum Chordata; class Mammalia; order Rodentia; family Chinchillidae; genus Chinchilla; species Chinchilla lanigera. Next base: position 707,772 of record NW_004955408.1, on the reverse strand, counting down.
GCCTCAGCCTCCTGAGCACTGGGATTACAGGTGTAAGCCACCACACCGGTACTAAACATACTTCATAACAGGATGCTGGAATCCAGCAGGCAGGCCCCTGGCATAGACAATGGTGCCTAACTGTGATGCTGCTTCCTGCTGGAGCTCCCTGAGGACTTGGAGGTGGAGACACATCCCCGGGGGCAGAGCACTGCCCTCGCGTGTGCAAGGCCTGGGTTCACTCCTAGTGCCCCTCCACCCTGAAAATAAAAGGGTCGGTGACACAAACAGGCTCTCAGGCAATACAAAGTATCTTAGAGGATCAGAAATCTCAGTGCCAGCAAAGTATCCAGACTCCAGGAATGTGCTTCCTGAGTGACATGCTCCCAGGGACGTGCTTTCTGTGAGCTGAAGACCAAGCCCGAGGGCCCAGGCTGCTCTTTGCAGAGGCCCCACTGGGTTACACCTCAGGTGGGCGCACACTGATGCCCAGGATCCTGTTTTCCTAGTCAGGCCCTTCTCCTGCCTCAATAGCCATTTCACATATTTATCCAGAAAAAACTTCAAAAACCACTTGCCCATTCTCATTTCCTGTTTCCTCTTTCACTAGGCAAGCAGAGCAGAAGCAGAAGCAACTGAGGCCTCCACAGGCGGTCCGCCTGCCCGTGCCCAGTCACAGGGGCCTGAGCTTCTCCGCCGCTGCCCTGGCTGCACCCGCTCCTCTCTGGGCCTCTCTCCAGCAGCCCTCCCCTCTCCTCTGGCCTCCTTCCTCTCAGCTGCAGTCTTGCGGCCAGCACCCTTAAAACCGTTCCCGGTGCTCAGCTGGATGTTGTTCACGCGGAAGGCGGCTCTAAGGAGCAAGCTAACCCTGGCTCGCATCCTCAGGGGCTCAGTGCTCAAGGCCTAGCCCCAACATGGCAGTGTGGGGTGGTGGTGGGGCCTGAGCAGGTGGGATCGGGGCAGAGGGGAGGCCAGGGAGGTGCCCTCGATGGGGCCCTGGGACCCAGTCCCCTCCCTCACTCCGGGCCACAGGACGCACAGAGCTGGGCTCCACCATGTGCTCCTGCCACGGTGTCCTGCTGACAGAGCCAAGAGAAGGCCCAAGTGGCCACAGGCTACACAGACATGCTTCCTCCCTGCAAGCAAACGATGACCTCAGGTATGCAGTCCCAGTGACAGAAAGCTCATATCCCCCACAAGAGGGTGGCCCTGCTCTTCTCTGCCGACCTGAGCTCAAAACTTCTTGAAGGAGCTACCCTAAACTCACTGCACCCTTCTGCCCTCTCTCAATTATTTTCTGTCAGAAAGCATGTATGTGTGTGTGTGTGTGTGTGTGTGTATATATATATATATATACACACACACACACACATACATATATAGTTTTGTTTGTTTTGACACAAGGTCTCACTATACCAGGCTGGCCTCGAACTCACAGGGATCCTCTTGCCTCAGCCTCCCAAGTGCTGGGGTCACAGGTGTGCACCACCATGCCCAGGATATATTTTTATTTTAATAGTTAGATTTAGGTTAGTACCTTTCCATTGATCCTTTAGTTCCCTCCTTTTAAGACAATACCAGTTTGCTACTATAAACAACATGGAAATAGCCAGTAGTACTTTTCTGTCTCCTTTCCTCCTCCTTCCTTTAAAGTGGTTTATTTACATTTTTTTTAATTAAAAAAAATTTTTTTTTTAAGACTGGGTCTCACTATATAATTCAGGCTAGCTTTGAACTCATTTTGTAGCCCAGGCTGGCCTTGAACTTGTGGTGATCCTTCTGCTTCGGCCTTCCATGTATGCCTTAATCTCAGCAACTGGGAGGTGGAGGCAGGATTGCTGTAAGTGCAAGGCCAACCTGGGCTACGTAGTGAGTTCAAGGTCAGCCTGAACTATACAGCGAGACCCTGTCCCAAAAAACAAAACAAAAAACAGATAGATGTATGGGTAGTAGAATGAGCTTATCGATTGCTTTATTAACTAAATAAAAGTGTACCTTTTAAACCACTTTATAAAGCTCGCATGCCCTCATAATCCCAGCACCTGGGATCAAATGATCAAACTGAAAAGTACACCTGGGCTTGGGGAAAGTTAAATATAAACAGTTCTCTATACCATGGATTCAACCAAACACACGGAGAAAATGTGCAGAGGAAGAAAACTGCCTCTATAAGGAGCGTGCATAGATTTTCCCTGTCACTGTTCCCTAAGCCTCAGAATACAGCTATGCACACAGCAGTTACTTGTGTTGTGTTAGGTGTGTAAGTCATCCGGAGAAGTCCAGACAGGCAGGAAGACGTGAGCACCCATGGATTTTGGTTTTGGTATTGGATTTTGGTATTGTGGGGGTCCTGGATCCAATCTCCCATAGTTACTGAGGCACAGCTGATACTGAGGAATGATTATTAAATCTGTTGTATATAATGACGCTACAGCTATGTCTGAAAGGAGTTTTGGCTGGGGCTATAGCTCAGTGGAAGAATGCAAGTCCCTGAGCTCCAGCCCTAGCCCTGAAAACAAGAAGTCTCCCTGTCAGAAGCTCAGACTGAAAGGCCAGCAAGGCAGAGGCCACAGCAGTGACCCAACTTTGCTATCCACAGGGAAGAAGGTCCTCAGGGGCAGCAGGAGGGGGCTGGTCAGGCAAGTGTGGGTGAGGAAGAGGAAGGATGCTGTTGTGCAGGGGTGCGAGTGGCTAGTGCCCCGGAATGCAGTTCTCCGTCCCCTACACAGCTCCAGCCCAGCCCTGCAGGCAGCACAGCGAGGCCACTGCCCCCCGCCCCCCCACCAGGCCAGCAGGACGCCCTCACCTCTGGGGCTGGGTCCACAGTGCTGGCTCTCCCTCCTGCGAGGCTGCCCCCTTGCTGTTTGGAGGGGGTCTTCTGGAGGAAGTCCGAGATCCTCTGCACTAGGAAGTCACGGTCTTTCAGGTTGGCAAACAGAAAGGTCATTTTACTCTTGGTGCTGATGGAGAGAGGGCTGGGCAGGACACTGGAGCTATCGGCCTTTTCAACAATGGTCACCTGAGAAGGCAAAAACACAGGCTTGGGCATCTGCGTGGGGGCTCCCCCACCTTTGTGGCTGTGAGAGGGCCACAGTGGCACAGCATGCAAGGCGGAACATGGATTCACATCCGGACTGTCACCTCCTAGGTGACGCTGATGAGGGACTTGCATGTCTTGTCTGCTGGCAGTGACTACACTGGCCTTGCAGGCCTCTAAGAGGAGGTGATGTCAAGTGCTTGGACTGGCTATGGGTCCTGCTGGCTTCTCAAAGGGAGGGTGGCCACTGCCTCTTCTTAAAAGCTGTGAGCAGCCCTCACTGCAAGGCCTCCCAACGCACCTGTCCTGAGGGAGAACTTCCAGACAGCCTGTCCCAGAGCTCAGCTCTGAGCCCACCGAGATGCAGGCAGAGAGGCTGGAGGTGCTGGGGCAGACGGAGCAGGGTGGATGCATGCTGTGTGCACATGCATGGGCTATGTATGCATGCACAGTATTGATGGGTGTGAATGTGTATGGTGTGTGAACCTATGTGCAAGCATATATGTGTGCATGTGACATGTCCCTGCGGTGACTGTGTGCACGGCCATGTTGGGGTGTATACGAGTGGAAGGCTCAGGCCCCAGAAGGCGGCTGGTGACTATTCCCTACTGGAGGGCCCTAGGCAGAGTCTTGCTGGGCCCAGACTGATGCTGTGGACTCCCTGGGTGCTGTGAGAGGATGTGTCACTGTGTGGACTGTCCTGATGGCCCAAGTGGACGTGGGTGTCCCAGGTGGAGGCCGTGGAGAGGAAGGGACGGTTCTGGAGGAGTACTCCTGGGGCATCCTGGTGAGGCTGAGCTCAGAGTCAGGGCAGTTCCTGCTCCCACCTGCACCAAAGAACGGAAAGGCACTGCTGCCCAGGAAGGGTGTGTGAGACGCACTCAGGAGTGAAATCTGGAGCCCTGGGCCTGGCAGGGCTGAGCCAAGGCCCGCCCCAGCACTTCTCACCTCCCTCAGAGGGATGATGAGGTGGCATGCGTCCTCTTCCTTGCTGGCGAAGCAGATGTAGTTGTTGGAGATGAACATCTGGCCAGGGTTGTGCAGCTTGTTGAATGGCGTCCACAGGGTACAGCTCGTGTGACCGTCCAGCCGTTCGTCCCTGGGCAGCCGGAATGTGGCCCGATAGCACTCGTTCTTGGCTCGGGCATCCAAGTCTCTGAGGAAGCAAGGTGGGAAGGGACATACGTGTCGGAGTCAGCATGCCCTCGAGGAGGCCTCCATTTCCACACTGACTTCAGGATCCTGGGGTCCTCCAGTGAGCAGGTTGTGTCCAGGGATTTGAGTTCAACGAAAGATGCATGTGAAATGATCAAGACATGGGACATGCACAGGACCAGCGGGGAAGTGGCAGCACATACTGTGCCTGGAGACCTGACCGCCTGGCAAGAACACAGAGGCTGACCTGGCAGCCCACAACGTCCACCTGGCACTGAAGGGCAGGCCGTGCCCAGTGGTTCCAGGTCCTGCACCCCTCATGGCTCACACCCCACAAGCCAGGGGCCCTGAGGCTGCTGCTTCACATTGGGAAGAGCAAATTCCAGCCTGGAATCCAGACGAGCGCTCCCGCTGGGGAAGAGCAGAAGTGGGTGTCTGTGTGATGCTGTGGTGGGTGGCCTGGCCCCTTGTCCCTGTGCAGCTCTGTCCACACAGACACGCCTTCCTAGGGCAGTGGTGGTGAACTGCATGTTCTGTGTTCAAAAACGTTAATGCAGAGTCGTTTTTTTCTAAACTGAAACCTCAGTATTCCAGTTTAACTGCAGCATTGGCACTTCGCAATAAATAAGTGGGTTCTGGGTTGCAGCCAGTACTTAGTCTCTAAGCAGTTTGCACTCTTGTCCTAGGGGAGCCCCTGCCTGCCTGGGCTGCCCTGGCCCCACCTGGGCCTGACCGTGCACCTCAAGGGAGGCCACTGGGTAGGACCAAGTTCCAGCCCTGCTTGGCTTCTCTCTAGAAGGCCCTAAAAGCTACCACATAGGACACTGAGACCCTCACACAGCATTCTGGTCCTGAAGGTGCACCACAGGTCGACAGCACAATCTGTGGGTACAACGCAAGTGTGAATCCAGCAGTGCCCACCCTGGCTGAGTTCTCCGCTAGCCTTCTGGGGTTCCTATGAACCTGACGCCTTGAGGGCAGACAAGCCATCTAGAGGGGCCGGCCACCATAATCTACTCTACCAACCCCTCGGCCCGCATAGCAGTGACCTCAGGCCTGCGCATGGCCTGTCTCCTGCTGGCTTCACTCCTGGGCCGGCCCCTGGCTGTCAGGGTCCCTCGAGAGTCTTGAGGAGATGGTGTACCATGGCGGGTGGAGGCTTTGCACCGAGCCCACATTCACTGAGCCTTACAGAGGTAGCCTCCCCACCTCCTGACAGGTGCTCCCCTAGGCCCCGCACTGCCTGGCTCCCTGCGACTCAATGTCCCGGTCTGACACAATAAATAAGTCGCATCCTGAGACAGGATGCGAAGAGCACCTTCCTACTACAAGGCAGGGTGCCTGCTCCACGGCAGCAGGACTCGCAGGCCATCATTAGCCTTTCGGCGTACTCCACCCCGCCCAGGCTGCTGCTGCAACCATTCACCTGCCTCCTTCCACAGTGGGGAGCCCAGGAACACACACACACACGCTAGGCTCGCACATCACCACACAGTGGGCTCCAGGAAGGGCCATCAGACCCGGCCTAGGCACCCCCACCTCCCCCCCAGGGTCACGCACCGCTTCAGAGCTGAGATGTTCCTGTGCGGTCGGATGGGCCTGGGCAAAGCCTTGTCCTCCAGGAAGCCCTCGCTGTCCAGCAGCTGCCGCATGGCCAGGTTGGCCAGCTGCTCCATGAGCTTGAAGGTCTCGCTGATATTGAGAAACATGGAGAAGAAGAGCTCCTTGTCCCTGGTGTCCACACGGATGCTCTCAGGGAAGAGCAGCGTAGCATTCTTCTCCAGCCGTGTGACATCCACCCACTGCACCACCAGGCTCACTGGAATCCGGGAGGGACAGAGTGCACTGACTACGACTGGGCAAGGCGAAGCTCCCGACTTCACCTGTGCCCAGAACCCGCCCTGGAGGGGGCCATGCCTGACGCCGTGAGCTGCAGCTCTCCCTGCTGGTCTGGTGGTGCTGACACAGGGTTGAGAGGAGTGCCTAGGCCACTGCCTCTTGGGCCAGCCACGCTCAGTGCATGGGCACTGGGCCCCAAAATGCCCGAGGAGGTCCACAGAGGGGGACACATGAGCCAAGTCGCACAGAGCAGGACACCTGCCCTGCTATAGGTTCTCAGTCTTGACAAGCAAACAGTGAGGGCAGGAACAGCAGGGGACGCTATCTGGGGGGCGGGGAGATGTGGCAAAGGGCAATGGCTCTGACACTGGGTAGAACTAAAGGCTTGGGGGTGCTTTCCGGGTGACAGAGGCAATAGGGGGAGCTGATGCAGGGCAGGAAGTACAGCGTGCATCCTGCTGGGAGGGACCCGTGGCAGGTAACCGTGTGGAGAGCTCTCCCGGTGGGCTGTGCACAGAAGCAGGTGTAAGCCTGGCTCAAGTCTGGGGGTTGCTAAGGTGGCAGCTGGGTTTCAGGGAGCCCCTTCTGCTCGCTGTGTGTGGATGGGCACCTGGGGGCTGAGGAGACCCATAGGACACTGCAGTCTGGAGATGCAGTGGACTCTGGAGGTGTGGGCAGGGGAGTCAGGGCACGGAGAACAGAGGACCACAGGTGTCGGTGCAGCCGGAGGAAGGCATCTGAATCGCAAGGCAAGAGGGACAATGCACCTGGCCGCCTCCGCTTGCCTGGCTGTGCTCACCTTCCTTTCCCAGCAGGAAGGAGTAGAAACACAGGTGGTTGACAGTGAGGTAGAGCCAGCCCTGCCGGGGCACACGGCCCTTCCAGTAGCTGCAGGAGTAGTAGTTGACCAACTTCTCGCCCTCCGGCATCCCAAACTGCTTCCGCATCTTCAGCTCGGCCTCCTTGAACTTCCCAGGGTCCTCATCTCCCTGGGGCTGAAGGCTCTTGTTCTCCTCTGCAATGATGCCCTGCAGGAGACAACAGTCCTGGGCACGTTAGAGGGAGGCCGAGACTCTAGGGTTCTGGCTCGAGGGCCTGAGCACAGGTGGAGGAGCAGCCTCTCGGGGTGGTCTGCATCAAGGAGCACAGGTGACAGAAGCCGCCTGTGCAACGATGAGCAGGCTCCTGGACTACTGCGAGGGAAGGCTCCGGGATCTCCTTGGAAGAGGTGACACAGAGGGCATCTGGGAAAAAGGCACGAATGGACCTCCCCAGTGTCCTCCCTGTGGAAGCCCAAGCCTGGCTGCCTTCACCCTGCCGTTTCTCTCCCCACACCCTGTTGCTGGGTGGGTGCCACATAAAGCCCGGTTCCAACCAGCCATCCAGGCGCTCCCCCAGTCTCCCAGCTACTGTGAGCTATGTCATGTTCACAAGCTTCAGTTTCTTTTTCTCATGTCAAATTTGTCTTTTGGTACAGAGCTCCAGTCAAGAACCTAGGAGTTGGAGGAACAGTACTTTTCTTCCTGCTTGGAGGAAGTCTCGCTTCCTTTCTGCTGCCCCTCCTTCCCATCCTCCGGAGCAGGGAACCACCTGCTCTGTCCGCTGTGTCCCTGAGGCCCGTGTGACCTTCAGGGCCTCGGGCTGTCTTGGTTGGGGACCCAGCCCATGGCTCCCTCTGTCCCCACTGCTCCTGGAGGATGGCAAGGCAGCCCTGCTGTCCCCATCCCTGAGGGCTGTGCGGCTTCACACAGGCCATCCAGGGCACTGTTGTGAACTGGAACCTCCAAGACCCAGAGCCCCAAAAGACCAGTGCGTTTCACTATAATAGTTTTCAAAAATAATTTAAACATTTTATTTATTTATTTACTTACTTACTTAGTGGTACTAGGGACTTCACACTTATATTTTATCTTGAGACAAGGTCTTGCTAAGTCACTCAATTGCCCAGCCTTAGCCGGAACTTGCAATCCTGTCTCAGCCTCCCACCATGCTGGGAGTACAGGTATGCACCACCACACCCAGTTACATTCACCCTATTTTTGACCTTTTCATAACCAGTATGGATCATGGGGTTAGAATTTTCTGTTTGTCAAAGATAGAACTCATCTGTAAAAATATCACTGGCAGGATATTAAATTTCTGACTGAGTTTCTTTAATCCTTTTCAACTGGACATGGTGGTGCGCACCTATAATAATCCTAGCACTCAGATGCTGAAGCAGACCGCCTGTGAGTTTGAGGCCAGCCTGGGCTACATAATGAGATCCTGTCTCAAAACACCTACATTAACCCCAAAGTTTTAAGCTTATTCAGGTTTTCTTATTTAACCGTTAGGTCATGTAGCAGGTTGAACAATGCATCCCAGTGAAGAGTTCAGAGTCATAGGGAGGTGAGAACAGAAGGGAGGGCAGGACAGGGAGTAACTGATGAACCTCAAGATGCTGTGCTGCTGGAGGCGACAGAGAATGAAGAACAGGAGCAGGGTGTGGTATTTTATGCCTGGAATCCAGCACTCTGGGAGGCTGAGGCCCAGGAACTGGAGGTTTAAGCCCAGTCTGGGTAGCTTAGTGACTTAGTCAAGCCCTGTCTCAAAAAGGAAGAAAGTGGGGGGCGCACTGGGAATATAGTCCAGTGTGAAAGCCCTGGGTCTAACTCCCATATCACAGGCACACTATATTGTACAATCTTGTCCAACATGCCAGATTTTACCTATATCAATTCCGTCAGAAGGCTGTAATACCTGAGGCCTCAGGGCGAGTGAGCTGTAGCGAATGGATGTAACGCATATATCCCAATCTGGCAGACTTCAGTACGTGCAGCTCAATACAGATAGTTACTCTCATTTTATACATGCTACCTGCCATACAGGAGAGACTGCAGGGCATACACAGCAACATTATCTCTCGGCATTTGCAAAAATGGGAGTCCCTAAGACAATGAAAACATAGAATGGTCCTGCCTGCACAAGCAACAGCTTTTAGATGTTCTTACAACAGAAGGATGTTATTCATTCCACTGGAATTCCTTACAATCCTCAAGGACAAGGAACTGTCGCGCATGCACATTTAACGCTAAAAGGACAATTACAAAAACAAAAAGGGGGAGTCAGACATAATAAGCCACAAACTCGCCTTGATCTTGAAACATTTACGTGTAATTGTTTGGACCCTGTTGGTGATACAGACAGCACCCCGTGGAATCCCACTGGCCGCAAGTACAAGAGCACGGGGAAGGCAGAAAGCACAAGTGTTACGGCGATCCTGGTGTGGCAGCAGAGACCCCATTCCGTGCCAAACTCCACTTTAGAACTCTTTAAACCTCAGAGGAACTCACTCTTGTTCTCCAAAATCACATGCTCACTCTTACCCTGCACTAAGCAGTTTCCACTTGTAAGCAGTGCTACTTTGATAAAATGCTGTTTCTGACAAATGCTGTGCTGACCCCATGACTAAGACGACCACCATGTGATCAGATAAACTCTGCACTGCACTTTTCTGGAAATACCCCATTTTTATTTTTATGTTTTTCTTCCAGTACCAGGAATCAAACTCACGACCTTCCGCTTGCCAGGCAGTCGCTCTGCCACTGAGCTAAACCCCAGCTCCTACCCTGCTCTTTTTAGAAACTGGATCAACTACTATATAATCCGCTGTCTCCCTATCCCTGGGGTGGATGCCTCTGACAAGCAACAGCTGGGGTGGGGTATCAGCTGCGTGCACTAAATCCAACCCTGCTTGTTCCTATTTTTGGCCTCCGTGAGTGATTCTGGTTACCTGCAGTAACACTAGCAGATGAAGGGACCAGTTACTCTGCTGGTGGTGGTGGGGTTTGCTTGTGTTGTTGCAAGAAACGGACAGAGGGTGTGAGTGCCCTCTAGGAGCACGCAACCCTGGCAGAGTCCTCCATGGGATACACCTGTGCAGTAACGTGTCCCTGCTCTCCTCACCAGAGAGAGCCTTCTCCCAGATCACAACAGAAGGAAGCAGAAAGACTTGTCCACTGTCAAGGCCTGCACAGAATGTTTGGTAATCTCCTTGCTGCTGGGATTAATATCACAGCGTGTAAGGATTGCTGGGACTCTTGATGATTTGTCTCACTGCTTTGTCCATAGTCTGCAGACTACCTCTGGAGAGGAGAGCGGCAACACAGGGAACAGGCGCCACTGTGCTTCGCTTCACTTTGCTTCTGCTGCTGCTATCACTACAACAAAAACGGGGAGACGCAGACCAGAGACTGAGGACCGAGGCCTAACTGACCCTTCTCTGTGTGCACAAAGGAGAAAAACAGCAGGCTGTGTTCCTTTGGCAACATGCAGGCCTGCTAGCCAGTTCCAGGGAATGCGTCAACACAGCTGGGATCTGGTTGTTCATCTGGGCATATGCTATAGATCACAGGAGGCAGGTGAATCTTCTGCTACCCTAACTGCGTGCTCCTGTGCCCAGGTTAATAAAAGTGAGGTGTGCCAGATGCCTGGCGCTCTTTTGTCCACTAGAGGCAAGGAGCCGCTTGGCTTCTGCATTCCAGATGACTTCGGTGCCTTTCTGTCTTTCATCCTTGCCCCCTCCCCTTGGGATAAACTCGTAGGCGGGTTCTTAGACACTGCCACCTTTTCATCATTCTGATGTCTGCAAATATTCTTGGAAGCACACCTCATACAATTAACAAGTCTCCTGGAAATGAAGCATTCTGCAGACTAAGCAGACAGAAAGGATGCAACTCGTGCCAGTCACTATCACGTTCCCCTCTGCAGAGCTGAGAACAGCTGCTTCCCCGCTTATCAGGGGACCAGGAGGCACTGTCTCAGGTGTTCTGCTAACACGTGCTGCAAGAAGCATCTCAACACAGGCGTTGTGGTCCTGCACATAGAAACATACTACAGGGTAGATTCCAAGGAAAAGAATTGCTGGGTGAAGGGAATGTGTCTTTTAAAATAACACCAGTTTTCCCTGGGCTTGGTGGCACATGCTACAATCCCAGCATTCGGGAGGTTGAGGAAGGAGGATTGTTGTTAGTTTGAGGCCAGCCTGGGCTACACAGTGAGTTCAAGACTAGCCTGAACTATGTAAGTGAGACCCTCTCTCAAAAACAAAACAAAAATTAAAACCATATTAGTTTTAGAATAAAATATTCCTTTATCACAGTCTTTCATTTCCACCCTCTTCTGTCAGCAGAGGCCCTGGAAAACACACCTGTGTCTAAGTCACTTTCCAAGAACCTAAACTCCAAGCTAAGCTTCAGCCTTCAGCTCTCGGTCAGGAGAGGCAGGCCTGCCGGACCTGTGCTCCACTTTCTGCCACTCTGAGAAGTGCTGAGGTATTCATTTACAGGGAAGCAGCGCTGGTTCTAGCCTGTGGTCTGTGGGCCCCTGGTGGTGCTGCCTCATGGGGGGAATGTGTGGGGTACAGGCTCTTCACGTCATGGGAGTTGGAAAGCACAGAGAAAGGTACCACCGCCTCCCTCCCAGGGGCCCCTCTCCAAAGCTCCCCCACCTCCCACAGTGCTGGGGCTGGGGGCCAAGCCTGAGACACAGGGGCCTGGGGATGTTCTAGGTCCAACCACAGCAACAGGAATGAGTGCAACCGCCTTCCAATTCTAAGACAGCAAGCAGACACCACAGCTTCCATCCCTGCAAAATGGGAGTGAAACCTGCATCAAGCTGTCTGAAGATGAACTGAGACTCTCCATGCATCTGTTGGTATCCACAGGGATGGGTTCTAGGGTCCCCACAGGCCCCAGAATTCCCAGATAGCAAGTCCTTTACATACAGGATATACTGTCTGTGTTGTGACCTATACACACTGAGGTTATTCACAGTACTGTAATGTAAATGCCATGGAAACCGCCACTGTCTAGAGAGTCACAAGAAAGCAGTCGGTACTGTTCAGCACGCATGCGATTCTTCCCCCAAATATGTGTGGCCGCAGTCAGCCGAATGCATGCGACACGCAGGCTGAGGAGTGGGAACGGCTGGTGGAGGGAACCTTACATGAATCTTGCCCTTGACGAAGGTGGTGATGTCTTCCTCATTGTCAAAGATGGACAGTGTCTGCAGCAAGTTGTTTTCCAGCCACTCCCAGTGCTTTGTGATCTCTTTACGGGAAGAACCTACGAGCGGTTTGGTGACATAAAGGAAACTCATGAAACCAACAAGTCTTAAACACAAACGAAAGAAGAGATTACGATGGGTGACCTGTCTTGTTGTGTTTGCGAAACCATACTCTTTAAACTGTTTAGGAATCTCCTCCTGCTTTTCATTTTAGATTTGAGGCATGGTCTGAACTGCTCAGAATGGTTTGACACTTGCAATCCTCCTTCCTCAGCCTCCCAAGTAGCTGGGATTACAGATGTGTGCCATCATGCCCGGCTAATCTTTTTCTTCTTAAACATTATATGTATATAACAAAATTCATATACATGTTCCTGGTGAAACAAGAAAGACTGAATCTCAGTGCTATCAGGGAGGCAAAGCCTCCACCCCTCCCTGATGCCAAGAGTGACGATGTCAGCAGCTGCTAAGTGTCCTCTGACCTGGACAGTCTGGACACCTTCAAGGCTTTGCTTCTGGCTGAAAGAACTTACGTGTGCTTCACTGTGGAGGTGACTAATCCAGCACCGTCAGACTTTGCAGAGGTGGCTCCAGCTCTCTCCTGCGAGGCTGTGTGCCGACGCAGGTCAGACAAGCCCCCTGCAGGGTGCCGTTCTCCTGGGCAGCTGGGCTCTGCCGGGCAGGTGGAAACTGCCACCCTCTCAGCTTCCCTGCTGAGCTGCTCCCCTCTTTCTGCCCTACCTAGGAGGGCGTCCCTGTCCTCTGCAGGGGGCTGTTGAGAGTCCTCCAGGCCCAGGGGAGATGGAGAAACTTTGAGAAGGCAGCACAGTGCCACTCCCCAGTAGGGGGTGGCTTGCTCGCTGTCATCAAGGGGTTGGGAGGGGAGCAAAGACTGAGTGAAGTCGAGCGAAGTTTCCAGCCTGTCCTGGCCCTCCACACTACAGTTTTTGGAGATTCGCTTGTATCTGCCATGGAGCTCGAGAAGCGGGGACAACTGGCTGTCCTTCCTGGCTGGCCTGTGGCTGCCTGCTGGCCAGTTACTTGTGGCACGCACAGGCCCATGCACCTGGCGTGCAGGGAGCCTTGGTCAAGAAATACATGACAGTAAACTAGACTACACGGAACCCAGGCCTCACGCATGTGAGGCCCATGCTCTACCACTGAGCGCCATGCACAAACTCGAAGCAGGCATTTCTGCAGGGCACCTAACCTCCAGCTATGCTGCCTCCGCTATGGCAACACTCTTGTACCAGCTGTCATGGCACTGACCCTTCCGTGGCTGGGCTTTGCCCCTGCCACCTCTCCAGCCCTCAGTACCACTTGTCACTCGGTCACAGCCTGGCCAGTCTTGGTTAGGGCTGTTTGTGTCATGTTATCTGCTCAAGTAGTTCACCAGCTCAATAAGCAATTCCACCGGAAAGATCATCCCTGAGGGCCTGTGGGAGGATGGCCACATGAAAATGACTGTCCCACAATTACACAACTCATAGTAAGTCTCAACAGGCAATCAGAATTTCCCTGGAAGCCAGGCATGGTGACACATGCCTGTGATTCCAGCACTCTGGAAGCCTGAGGCAGGAGGATCCTAAGTTGGTGTCCCACCTGGGCAATTTAGTCAAGACCTTGCCTCAAAATAAAAACTAAAACAGACTGGAGATGTAGCTTAGTGGTAGAGCAGCCTTGAGTTTCATCTCTAGTACTGAAAAAATTTTTTCCCTGAAAGTCTCTTAAATGATTATTTTTATTTTCTATTTTTAAAAAATAGTCTTTTTACTCTGTTATGTAGAGACCAAGGTCTAGTTGGTAGGGGAATTTTTATCTGCCTTTTCGCCAAGAAGCCACAAATTGAATTCAGAAGTTAAATACTCACACAGTACAGCTCTACCATGTCATTTCCTTTTACACACTTTCCAACCAATCTAAACAGAAGCCACCTTCTTCATGCTGTTTGTCTGCTGCATTTTAATTATAAATGTTTATGCCAAAAATATGTTTATGTATGTGCATTTATAAGAATTATTATTATTATTATTATTTTTTTGGTACTGGGAAGCAAACTCAGGACCTTATGCTTGCCAGGCAGGTGCTGTGCCACTGAGCTACGTCCCTGGCCCAAGAATTTTTATTAAGAGTAACTCAATCTTCATTTAATATTAACCTACGCCATCTGTTAGGTAGCGGGAATAAAAAGGTTATTAGGTTACTAACTGCTACTCTTATTCTCAGAGGTTCCTGTGGGTTATTTCAATCCTTGGAGGCAGACACCATTATTTTCACTTTACAGGATGAGCCTGAGACACAGAGTTTAAGTCCATTATCCAGGGTTACACAGCAGAGCGTGACCAAACTGGAATGCCTGCCTGGCCACCTGGCCAGAGCCTAGCCTTGCCCTTGGCTGCTTCCGGCCTGAGAGACGTCTGTGTGCCCACACTGCTGGAGAAAGCAGGAGGCCCAGGCCCTCAGGGACATCCGGGCACGCTCTCTCCCAACAAGGAAGCGAGGTGGGGCCATGCATCCCTGGGGAGGTGCACAGGTAGGAAATGCAGGTCCTGCAGCACGTGGCCTGTCTGCGGCCAGGGTGTGAGCTGGGGTGAGGAGGCCGGCAATGCAGGCAGGTGGTCTCTGGACTCCTCAAATGCCAGCTAAGGTGCTGCTATTCACTGACTGGGCAGTGCTGGCAGGACAACGTCTGGTTTTGGGGAGCTGCTTCTGGGGCCCAGCCCAGATGGGGGGATGGGCCATGGGCAGAGGCCAAGGCAGGCTGTGGTCTGGGAGGTCAGGTGGGGTTGGTAGTAGGGCGCCTGTATCTAGCACAGGTCACCAAAAGGGACCCAGCCTGCAATGCACGCTCTTCTCCCCCTCCCTGGGACTGCGCCCGCTCCCCCTGCCCATCTGCTTCCGGAGAATGGACACAACTGAGCCAGGACCACCCCAGGGCTTGTGTTAACATAACCCCTCTCAGCTGGGTGTAGAGGCACACATCTGTGATCTCAGCACTCTGGGAGGTGGAGGCAGGAGGATGGCAGGTTCTAGCTCAGCCTGGGCAATTAAGGATTTAGCGAGACCCTGTCTCAAAAAATAAAAAGGGCCAGGGATGGGATGTAACTCAATGCAAAGGTCCTGTGTTCAAACCCCACCATCAAAAAATAAACAAATAAATAACTAAATATAAAAGAGGAAAAGAAGAAACAACAATGGAAAGGCACACACCAGCCTTCGGTCTCCAGCCCTCAGCGCCTGGGCCTGGCAGGCACACCCTCCCACTCAGGCTCTGGCCCGGGAAGCCAGTCCTCCTGGACCTCTGCACTGGTCCTCACCTTGTGAACCCTACTCAGTCCATCCACTCTCACAGATCACTGCTGGGAGAGCAGACAGTGCCCATGCCAACACTATGCTGTTCGGCCGCTTTGATCCCCTCAGCCCGCCCCACTGCCCGAGCTGGGGGGCTGCCTGGAGAGTCAGTTCAGCCTCATCACCCTCTTCCCGGCCTAGCAGGAGGTCGCGTGCAGCTCAGTGGCACTGCAGCTCCTGCTCGGAGGCCTTTGGTGCTGGGCTGGTGGCAGGTGCTCTGGACTGAGCTGGGGCTGTGTGTGACTAGTCCCGCTGGGCCGCAGCCTCCTCACATTCGAAGCAGAGGGGACCAAAGGACCTCTCTGGAGGCTTGGGAAATGCTGGCACAGAGCGCTGTTGCGAGCACGGCTATGCTGGGCCTTGTAGGGAGCTTCCTCCCACCCTGGAGGAGCGTGGCTCTGCTTCCTCTGGCCAACCTCTTGGGTTCCCATTACTCTGGACAGTTCAGTCAGTCCCATGACACTGAATCAGGGAAGGCAGAACCACCGCCTCAGCAGAAATACAGGGTTAGGTTCCTACTGCCTCTGACCCCAATGTTTTCATCAAATGGTCAACCCATTAACTTCGCTGTGGATGTCCTTGTTTTGTTTAATGGTACTGAGGATTAAACCCAAGATATTCAAACAGGCTATATCCCTAACCCATTTTAAATATTTTATTTTGAGATAAGGTCTCTGTGTGTTTTCTGTTCGTTTTTTGAGACAGGGCCTATAAAGCTCAGGCTGGCCTTGAACTCATAATGTAGTCCAGGCTGGCCTCACACTTGTGGCAATCTTCCTGCCTCAGACTCCCAAGTGCTGGGACTACAGGTGTGTGCCGCCATGTTCAGCAAGATAAAGTCTTGCAAGATTGTGAAAACTGGGCTCAAACTTGTGATCCTCCTGCCTCAGCTTCCCAGAGTGCTTGTGCCTCAGTTTAAAGACGGCTTATTTAATATCCATTGTTGCTCCACCAGCACTGAGCTTGGTCTGCGGCACCATGGCTCCTCCTGGAGGAAGCTGCCCTAACACACACTCTTTGTGAGGCATGCCCAGGCTCCCTGTGCTCAGGCAGGGGCGACAGTGCCTCAGTGCTCTGTGTGGGGACCACTTTAATTAGTGAGGCCATCATCAAAAAGCACAAAGATACAGGAACTCATCACTAAATGTGCCGTGGGAAGGACTCCTGCTCTTGACCTAAAACTCAGCCACAGACCTGCACCGTGGGGACTAACCTGGGTCACATCACAGAAACACAAGCAGGGCGGGGCTCAGCACTGACCCGAGTTACAGTGACATGTGAGCCAGCGGACAAACTGGAAAATGAGAATCCCTGGAGAAAACATGGCGTGAGGTGCGGACCAGCGGAGTCCAGGCTGAGCCCCGCAGTGCTTATGAGGGGCTGGGGTCCCCTCGACATCCCAGGCGCGGCTTTAACTCAGGGCACCTACCGCATGCCACGGTCCAGTAGACTTGCGAGTCCTGGGTCTGGTGGAGGATGCGGTAGGGGGCCACGCGGGCGCTGGAGTCCAGCACCACATCCAGGGTGCCCACGAGAAGACCTGCGGCAGCAGAGAGGCGAGGAGGTGAGGACGTGGCGCTGCGGAGTGTCGGCGCAGGAACACGCCTGCCTCAGCCCACACTCAGCTAAGGCCTTCCGCCGAGCCTGACCTCTGGAAAACTCCTTTCCTCCCTCTTCCCGGAAGCAGCTGCTTATTCCCCCAGCTCAGAAACACCTGGGCAGGTAGGGGCGCACACAAATTTGAGGGGATCCAAAGCTCATACATTGCTGGGATGACTTCTTTCAGAAATGTGTAAGTTCAGGGCTGGGGATACAGCTCGGTGGCATAAAACACCTGCTTGGCAAGCGCCAAGTCGTGAGTTCGATCCCCAATACCGCAAAAAAAAAAAAAAAAAAAAAAAAAAAAAAAAAAAAAAAGAAAAAAAGGAAAAATATAAGTTCAGATTTGAAAACAAGTTTTTTTTAATTTTTGACGGCACCGGCAATTGAACCCAGGGCCTTGAGCATGCTCAGCGAGCACTCTGCCACTCAGCTCCACCCCCCTGGCCAAGTACTGCATTTCTTTCTTTTCTTTTGTAGCTCAGGCTGGTCTCGAACTCACAACCATCCTCCTGCCTCAGCCTCCCTCAGTGCAGGGATTACAGATACTTGGCACCACACCTGCTCAAGTGTTTCTTCAGAATGAGAAAATAAGTCCGACTTACAAACATTCGAGCTGCGAACATTCACAGATCTGAACGGACCTCGCATTTGGTATATGCTTTTCATTGCATCTTTGTGTCAAAGGTGTGTAATCACCTTGTTGGATTTGAAATCCCACTTAGGAAGGTTCTCCTGGGTCGGAACTTGGTTGTAAATTGGGCACTTACTGTACAATATGCTCCCCCTGCACTTCTGGCTGAAAACTGGTTCTTCACAAGACATGGATTTTGAAACATCGTCTTCCATATCAAGTAGCGAAAGACAATGCAGTTTTTCTTCTGCCATGGATAGCAAACTTTTATTTTTAAAGATTTAAAGAGGTTTCTTCCTGCCTCAAAAGTCATGAACTGAAAAGGACATGTAAATTTTCAGAACTCTCAAATCTGAGAGAGAAAAATGTTCTGAGTTTTTCATCTCCTAGAGGAAGCATTAGAGCGTTTCGAGTTCTCCCTCCCATCACCGCACAGCCTGCGGGCCGAGGCGCGCACACCCGGCCTGTGACAGCGCTCTTTCTCGACGTCACCCTTTCCCGACACAGCCGCAAGACATGTTTGTCTTCTACCACTGGTCTTTTCCCCCTTGCATTTTCCGCCACGGTTTGTCTGATTTACTCTCTCGGTTAGTTAACCGCTCCAGCCGACCAGGTGTGGTGGTTCACGCACTCTGGGAAGCTGAGGCAGGAGGATCGCATGTCTCAGCCCAGCTTGGGGGAGTCAGCCACTTAGTGACACTGCCTCAAGTGAGGACGAAACGCGAAGCAAGGGCGGGGGGCGGAGCTCGGCGTGGCGGCCCGGGGCTCGGTGCCGGGGCACGCACGCTCTGCCAGAGCGCTCCGCTCTTCACGCGGGC
>NW_004955408.1:605306-688107 GCF_000276665.1 Chinchilla lanigera | reverse complement strand
TGCGGCGGCGAAGCCGACGGCCCGGCCTGACGCGCGGGCTGAGCGGGGCTGCTGACCCGCGCCGACAGGTGCTGGCGCTGACGCCCTGCTCCCCCGGAGGGCGCGCGGGACTCCGAGTCGACCTGCAGGGTGGCTAAGGGTGCGGAAGCCGGGGTGACGCTCTTCGCTCTCAGCATTGGGGCGTGCTTGCTCCCCGCTTGAGAGCAGGTAAACGGTGGCCTCGCCCTTTCCCTCCGCAGCTCTCGGACTGACCCGCACTAGGACCCCTACCGGCCCGTGAGAGCCGGGCTGCGCCCCAGGACCGGCCTGCCTCGCGGAGGCGGCCTTTGAGACCTGTCCTTCACACCACCTGCAGAACGTCGTCGAGCACTTCCTACGTGCTAAGGCTGCTTCTTCCTTTCTCTTCAGAAATAGAATTCACATTTCATAAAGTCACCCCTTTAAAGTGCAAAGCGTAGTGAGTTTTAACGACAAGGCTGTGCCGCCACTACCACTAATCCCACAGTTTCTCATTACTTCAGGTGGGAACCTGCACCTCTACCCGTCAGTCACCTCGGATCTCTCCCTCTCCCAACCCTGGCGACCACTGATCTGTTTTTGTCTCTGTGGTTGTGCCAGTTCTGGACGTGTTACATAAATGGAAGCATACAACTTGTGGCCTTTCCTGACGGGCTTCTCTCACCCTGATGCGTTTGAGATTCATCCATGCTGTAGCATGTGTCAGTGCAGCACTCCTTTTTAGTGGCTGGATAATATTTCATGGTAGAGGTAATGCTGTATTTTTTATTCAGTCATAAATTGAGGTACATTAAGCTGGGCGTGGTGGTGCACGCCTGCAATCCCAGCACTCAGGAAGATGAGGCAGGAGGGTCGCTGTGAGATCGAGGCCAGCCTCAGCTCCAAAGTGAGCTCAAGGCCAGCCTGAAGTGCATAACGAGAGCCTGTCTCAAAAAGACAAAACAAAAGTTGAGGGACATTTGAGTTGTTTGTACTTTGGGCTATTATGAATAGTGCTGTCATGAATACACGCAGTGTTTTTGTGAACGTATTTTTAGAGCTCTTCCATGTACTCTGTATCAAAGAGTGGTGGTGTTGATGTGGGTAAAGCTATGGCTGACTTTCTGAGCAACCACCCAGCTATTTTCCAAAGCAGCGATATCCTCTCTCATTCCTACGAGCTATGTGTGAGTTTCAGTTTTTCCACGTCTCATCAACACCTGTGTTTTTTTATTATAGTTACAGCGTCTCCAGAGGGTTGAAGAGATATCTTTTGTTCTGGATTTGCATTTCATTGGTGAATAATGACGCTGAACATTTTTTCTTGTGCTTCTTAGTCACAGTTTCTTTGGAGAATGCCTATTCATATATTTTGCCCATTTTTAAACTGGGATGTCTTTTTAGTTTTAAGTTGTAAGATTTCTATATTATTTTAAGCTGACTCCCATCAGCCCTATTGGATAGGTATTTCGTGAATTTTTTTGTTTTTGTGTTTTTGAGACAGGGTCTTCCTAAGTAGTTCAAAATAGCTTTGAACTCACTTGTAGCCCCAGCTGACCTCAAACTCACAGAAATCCTCCTGCCTCAGCCTCCCAAGCACTGGGATTACAGGCATGCACCACCTTGCCCAGTTGGTATCTTATGATTTTGAGATGATAAATAAAACAAATCCAGGCAGGTGAAGTGAATTGCAAGTTCACACTGGTATTGGGAGTGAGTGGCACTAATGTTTAGGCCTTTCTGGCTCCAGCTCTTGTCTTCACACATTGGACATTCAATTGCTGCTTTCCCGGCAGTGTCTGTTTCTCCTTCCTGAGCCACTGGCTGTTGCCCAGGGAACCATGTCTGGGCTCAGAGTGGAGCCCATGCTGCCGAGGCAGTGGGTGCAGCCTGTCTGTGGAGTCATGGCATCTGGTTCCACGATGGCTGTGTGCTTCCAGTGGTCCAGGCCAGTGATGGCAAACCTTTCAGAGCGCTCAGTGATACAGACTGCCCACTGTGGCACCCGTGCCATGGGCTCACCACCACTGGCCTAGGCTGCTCTGGGCCGGACCACTCCGGGGGAGGGGGCTCCCGGCACGCTGGGGCTGAGAATGGAGGTTCCCGAGAGGAGGCGCAGGTGGCCTGTGTGTCCTGGTGTCACTGAGGGGCCCCATTACCACCTCTGACACAGATATACCCCAGGCACTTGAGCTTTTGGGGGCCGCCATGTTCCTCTTCTACTTTAGCCAGTTTGGGTTGGGTTTTCTGTCACCTTCAGCCAAAACAGTCCTCGTTTACACCCAGTACAACCCACAGTACTCCACGTGGCCAGAGTTGCTTTTTCAGTAGGTTTTTATTGAAATGGTTATATTAGCAAATTCTGCACATACAGGTATACACTACTGACATATAGGTATATACCATACAATTTCACTAGTTAGTTATACTTACATCAACCATGTGGACCTAGGAATTGTGCTGCCTGGAACAGTTCCAAGGGTCGAGAAGATCTGAGTGTCAAGAAATCAGCTCACACTGTACTGGCAGGCATCTGAGTTCTAGACAAGGTAAGTCCTCCTAAGGTGAGCCCCCAAATTAAGCTAATGATCATATTTGCTTCTTGAATATTTGATGTGTGTTCTTTCTGGCAACAAGCTATCCAGTGGTGAATTAAAATCAAGTGCATAGTTTCCCTTTCATCCCTCAAGGTGGAAGGTAAATCATTCGCCACATTTCAGTATTTTCCAAGCTTCCCCTACCCTAAAGTACCTGTGCTATTACTTAGAAAAATAGTTTTGTTTGCCATCCTCTGAGATGTCGTGCATAGTTAGCAGGAACCCAGAACAGGAGGGGCTCTTTGAATGATCCAAATATGAAAGGGATAACTAAATTCTCTACAAGTATAAAAGCTACTGAGGGTCAAAAACAATCACACGTATGTAGCCTTTGCCTGAGCCAGCTCCTTCTCTCGTACAGGAAGAGGGTATTTCTGTGAGCTGGTGCTCTCCAACCCCCTTGTCTCCCAGTGGGGCCCTTCCTGTCTAGAAGCACAGTGGCCCAGTTTTCTTGGACAGAGATGTTGCCCCCATAGAATCCATCCTGCTCCCCATTTTGGCTCAAGATACTAGATTTTGGGCCAACACCAACGAAGGGAGCCCCGCTCCAGCTTGGTCAGCAAGCCAGGCTCAGGTATGGGGTGATGACAGGCGATGGTCTCCTGTGTGCTGCTCTGCAGGGTGGCAGGGGTCATCTCTGCACAGGGGTTGCCAGTCAGCAACCTTCCTCCTGGAGGAGGAACCTGCTCATCTGAAGGAAAGGCATCATCTTGGGATGTTATACTGTACCTGTCCTCCCTCCATTTTAAATAAGTGTCTTGGTTCAGTATCTCTCAGTCACTAGAAAACTCCTTTACTATCACACAGTGTAAAAACACTTGGACTTAATTGTGGATAAAGGGTAATTTCAAAAGAGAGTGAGAATCCACGTTATGTTGGGTTGAATTTGTGAAAAACAGCTCAGAGCAATCTTCTGTAACTCAGCAGTTGCCAGTAGCTATGAAGAGAGGTGGGTTGAGAAGGCGGCGATCCACTGATGGGAGAAGTGCGCGTGGAGTCAAGCCAGTTTGCTGGGCGACCAGTGCGTCCCTTTCCTGCACAAGTCGCTGCCCGACGGGAGGCTGAGTATGTGTCTGCCCGGTGCCATGCGGCCTGGGGCCTGGAAGCTGTGTGCCAAGGGATGCAGCAGAGAGGGGCTGATGATGGCCTTGACCCTCGGCTCTCCACACGTGGACGTGTGTCATTTACAGAGTGGCTCGCTGCCAGCCAGGCCTCTGCCCTGGGCTCTGGGCCGCAGTGATACTTTCCCAGCGCTTGCTGTTTGTGAGAAATCACTCCTTTAGGCCGTCAAGTGGGATCCACGCTGCCTCGCACCCAGGGCTTTGTGGGGTGTGACTGTGGAGGAGCCAATAGAAGGCGCTGGGAGAGCCCAGGGCCACCTGGAGGCCTGAGTGACTTGGCAGCCAAACTCTTCTGGAAGCGTAACACTTGAGTTGCAGGCAGTTCTGTCCTGTCAGCATCTCTTCCTTCTTCCCCATGTCACCGTAAGGAGATGCAGGAGGGAAAACCCATGGGACAGACTGGGTGGCCCCACTCTTGGGACACCAGAACCACATCTGGAGGCACAAATGTTAGCCTTGTAGCTGACGGTGCCCTCCCTCTCAGCACTGCAGGCTGGCCAGGCTTGCTTTGGAAAATGCAGGCAACTGCTTTCATCCTTGGCCTGCTGGAGGCCCCCCTGGCTTCGCAAAGTCCGGGCTTCTGGGTCATGCAGGTGCCCGCACCTACTGCCCTGCGGGGATTCTATGGCTCCGCGTCCCCTGGCCAGGGCCACCCTCCGGGGGAGCCTTCCCCATGCACAGCTTTGCTCTTCGTGGGAAGCAGTCAGGGACCCACACAGCAGATGCAGCTGTCCTACCCCTGCCCACCTCTCCATGTTTCCATCCCTAGAATCCAGAACCACACTGAAGGACACCGTGCTCATCCTCTTCCTAACGTAGCCTTTGGGAAGATGCGGCTGCAAACAAATCCAAAGCAAAAGCCCAATCCACACACCTCCTCTGAACAGCTGCCCTTGGTGGGCCGGAGGAGGAAAGGCGTGCCAGCCACAGTGGCAGAGCAGTCCCTCTGCAGTGATGACCGTATCTCCTCACTCCTTTGCAGTGGGGGCGAAGGCTGACTTCAGCCACGTGACTCCTGGGCCTGGCGCCCAGGATCCTGCCGCTGAGAGCCAGCCAGTCTGTTTGTGAAGAGTGAGTTATGCCCAAGGGTTTTCCCAGACGGCAGGCGACTCCAGCAGCCTCTCGTCCCTGCACAGCAGCTGCATCCCACACCTGGCTCTCATGCCCCAGGGCAGGTCTGCCTCCCTCTAGCTCCTCCGTCCTCTCCAGCAAGGGTGTGTGCACAGGCCTCTGTGTGGGGCAGGCGCAGGGTGAGGTGGGGTGTGGGGCCCCTTCGCCACTGCACGAGGCCACATTTAACACATGGCCTCCCAGGGCTTCCCTGCCCTCAGCGAACCTGCCTGAGATCAGTGCTGCGTCTCTGTCCTCCCTCCAGGGACCTGTAGCCCCAGACTTAGGAGTCCCCACAGGGCCTCTCCTGGGCCCACGGGTTCCCCGTCAGCCACCGAGACTGGAGACCTAGGCTTCTATTTTTGTCTCCTGGCTCCTTCCTTTCATCTCCTCTTCCTGTCAGCAGATCTACGTCTGATGGGAAAGGCCTCTCCTGCGCTGACCTTGAACAGGCGCCAGCACACGGGCTGGGGCCGAGCCTGCCTGCCCTCCTCGCCCTCTGTGGCTCAGCTGTGTGGGCGCGCATGTCTGTCTGTGCGCGTGTGCACTGGGGGTGGAACCAGCGCCTCTTCCATGATGAGCATGTGCTCCATCACCGAGCTGCATCCCTGGCCGGGGCTGTCACTGTCACTGTCACCGTGTCTACCTGCACTCTAAGGATAAGCACTGGTCCCACGGTGAGAAAACTTGATGACGGTCCAGGCCAAATCTAACCTCACCGCTCCAGTTTTCCCTTCTAAGTGCTACACCCTGAAATTCAGCGGGCTTGTTTCATGGCGTGTGTGAGCAGCACGCTTGTCAGGGTGAGGGCGGCTCTTGTCACGCACACCCCTTCCTGTTCTTCTCAGCAGAACCACTGCCCAAGCCCAACAGGAGAGGTTAACAGCAGGAGAATGTGTCAATGTTTCTTCAGTTAAAACCAGTGCCACTTAAGGATGCAGACCAACCAGAGCAGATGTGAGAGGCAACATAGATAGGAGAAGGGCTGTACAGCTCTCAGGACGTGTCGGATTAGTACAACTCAGCAACCTCGGGTCAGGACCTTCCTGATGGAATCCTTGGGGCAGCCAGGAAGTGCAGTTGGCCCCGGGGCCAGGCGGGGTTCAGGAAATGGCTTCACAGATGTCCTTCTGTTCCCAGGCCAGGCCCTGGGAAGAGAGAGGGGCTGGGAGATAAAGTCAAGGCAGCTGGGAGGTGGGGCCTGTGCAGGAGTTGGGGACTGGCCCCCGGTGCCTGTCTCTCTCAGAGCGCAGAGGCAGGGGCCTTGGACAGACGTGCTCCCCACCGCCACACGAAGGTGCCGCCCCCGCTCTCTGAAATAGCAGGAGGAAGGGCCAGGAGGGGCTCCTCCTCAGGACCGTAAGCCTTGCATTCTAACTGTCACTCTGACCCTCTCTACTCAGGTCCTGCAGCACACGTGGCTCTGCACCCAGCTCCAGCGAGGGAGCCGGCGGAGGGCTCGGGAGAAGAGCTGGAGGCAGGCCCCGCTCCGGGCAGACCAGAGGAGGGCACAGGGTGTGCCGTGCAGATGGCTCACTCTTTAGCCTTTCTTTTCTTCGAACAGTCCCGTGCTGGACGTGGTTCGGGTTACTGTACGACTTGCATTTCCTAACAACCACCACAGGGGGGACTTGAGCCGCTGGGGCTCATCTGTCAGGCAAGAACTGCTGCCTGCACCCGAGTCACGACTACTGTGGTCAGGGCTCTGCCCCTGACTGCTCACACGGGTGCCCGCTGGCAAGGGTGCCCTCACAGGGTGGCATGGCAGGCACCCCTGCGGCCCGGGTGCCCTGAATTCCTTTCCGCATGGCTGCCAACAGGGAGGCTTGGGTCCGGGCTAGGAGCACCTCCCCCTCTCTTCCGAAGCTGTGTCCTTGGGGAGGGAGGAGTGTCCTTCTCAACAGACAGGACGTTCTGTCTCTGCGCTGGGAGGTGGCCCCGATCCTCAGGAAAGGGTTGAGCTGGGATCTGGAGCACGACTCTGAGTAAATTCTCTCAGGAGCAAATACTTCCTTGGCCGCTCTATAATGACGCTGTCCCCAATTTGCCAGAAACTCTGTTATATCAATAGATTTTAAGGATTCAACTTAAAAAATATTTCTTCTCAAGCAATTTCATTCCGTTTCAGTAAAGAACTGTCCGGTGATGTTTAGTGTTCATGCCTTCATTCGACGGCACAAATCAGGAACTGCTATCGAGGGATCTCAGTGTTGGTGCAGGGAAAGTGTGGTGCAGGTGCGGCCAGCTTGGCAATCACCCCAACCCAGTTATCCCGTCTGCCCGACGAGCCAGCGCAAACCCAAGTGCACGTCTGAGCCTGGAGTGCTGGCACAGCGAGTTCTGAGCTCCCGACAACTGCCCTTCTTACCGAGAACCCAGTGGGGCAAACTCATCTTTCTCACGGATGCTAACACTGGAACTGCTTATCAAAAATATTTTTTACATTACAAAGACTATAAAAAGGAAAATGAATAAACAAAAGCCCTTGGTAGAGAGTAGAAAGCAAAAGCAGTTAAAACCTTAAAGATCTGCCTGTCCCGGCCTTAAAGCTATTAGGACAAAATGCTGCCGGGCACATGTGGCCACCACCCCGTTTTCTAACGGTCTTTGCGTGCATCTGGGTCTGAGGCATCTTAATGAGTTACAAGAAAAGATGCCGTACACAGAAAGGCGGCAAGTGTTCATTTCAAGCTTTCGCCCTACAGAGCCAATCGAAAGGGCCATCTTCGTAGCAAGGTGCCGAAGGTGTTCGCGCCTCTGGGTGGCTCACGGGAGGAGGAGCTCACTGAGCTATGCAAAGGATGCACAGACTGTGTGTCCGTCCTGGTTCCATGACTCATCAAATACAAGTTTCTCGTTGTGTTAACTTTGTGCCGTCTTGACCGTGTGGGAAGAGCACCTGTCCTCAAGCGTCCACCACAGCCTTTTTGTGAGCCTGAAGCCGGGGCTCCAGAGCCTGCCTCACACTGGTGCTGAGGCCAGGGCCAGGGACCGCTCGGACCAGTGAAGAGGAAGAGGCTGCTCGTGTGGGACCTAGCAGCAGGAAAGTGGTCAAGTCTTCCCAGGGTTCCAAACCATCCCGATGTCGACCTCTGCCGGCTGTGCCCTGTGGTCACTGTGCCCAAAGGGTCTGCTGAGCTGGGCTCCCCGTGCCACCTCCCCACACGTGCACCCCGTGGAAAAGCCCCACGGGCCGTGGGGACGGGGGCCTTTGGTGTTCAGTGGCTACAAAATACTCGTCACCTTACGTCATGCTCCACACAGACACTGGAAAATGGCAAGGAGGATGACTTCCTGCGCCCGAGCGCAGGGCCTGGTGCTGCCCCCGTCTGCTGGGGTCGAGCTCAGGCAGGAAGGGAGGGTCAGAGTCTCAACGGGGCACAAACGGCAAGGCTTCCTCTCAGCTTCCTACGGAAAAGGCCCCTCACGGGAACAAGAACAGGAGACAGATGACAAAACAGAGCCCATCAAAGCACTGAGACTCACACTGTGCAGGGCAGGGAGCGCCGCCTGCAGGCTCTAGGGCGCGTTGCAGGAGAGGATCACAGATTGTACTTGTAAAAGCCCCAGAGCCACCCTGACACAGAATAAATAGCACGTGATTATTTGGGGACATACTGGTGGTGCAGCATCAACTCCGGCCCCCCTCGTCCCTGGGAAAGGCCAGGCTTGCTGGGAGCCCACGTTCACGGCCAGCTTGGCAGGTGTTCAGTACCGAGAGGCTCCCCCTGGAAATTACACCGTCCTCAAAGCCTCGCCCTGGGGGGGTTCTGCAGTGTAACCCTGAACCCCAACCTGCGCTTGGAAGTACTGCCATTCTTCCAAAATGGAGGCTGACAGAAAGTACAAAGTAAGAAAGGCGATCATAAATCAAATCACAAACGAAGTGGCTCCCTCAGCCCATTTTTTAAAAATCAGGTTTTGTTCTCATCATACATGTCCAAAGAAGGCTCCATGGTAGAGAATTCACTTTCGTACACCAGGCTCCGAGGGGACAAGGAGTTTCGGTGAAAGAAGTGACCACCTGAAAGAGGAACACCAAAGACAGACTTAGTCAGCAGGCCTGAGCTCCCCTGCGCTTTACAGGACAGAAAGTGCACCGTCTTTGAAACAATCCAAATGTCTCATTGTCTTCGAAGCTCCTCAGATGTGTCCTTCACTCCGGCCCCTCATTCCAGAAAGAGAAAATGAAAAAATGAATGTATTCTTCAAGGTAAGCACACTTTATCTTAAACTACCTACCGCCTACCTTCCTACCTACCTCCCTACCTACCTACCTAACATTGCAGGTTCGGTAAAGGGACCCAGGGCCTCAGGCATGCTACATACGACCACTGAGCTACACCCCTGGCCCTTAATTTAGTTTTTTGTGTGTTTGGGCGGAAACCCGGGTCACACAGCCCAGGCAGGGCTCGCTGGCCCTGCAAGCTCAGTTTACACAGGCCAACCTGTCCTGAGCCTGGGAAGTTACCACTGCCCTGCCTGACAGCACTTCACTACTCGCCCTACAACCTGGAGAAGCCAAGCTGTGTGGGGTGCTGCTTCCAGGTTCTTTATGGGGTTCTGCGGACTGCTGTCTCTGGTTGTGCCCAGCCCACACCAGCTCATCACCAGGGCTTCCCGAGAAGTCTTCATAGCTGGAAGAGTAAGCTCTCCTGTTTTTCTTAAAGGGTGGCTTTATCATTCTTGGAACTTTACTTTGAAATATACATTTTAGAATCAGTTTGCTAATTCATTTTTTGAAAAGGGCTATTTAGATTTAGGTTTCAGTCTATAGGATAACTGTAAGTTGTAACTTTATAGTACTTACAGTAACTCAAGAAATGATATATTGTTTATTTTTCTATTATCTTTTGGCTTTTTAAGAGGGCTTTCACATTTTGTTAAGATTTTTTCCCCCTACATATGTAATAATTGAACATTTTATCTGATTTTAAATGGTAGCCTTTGGAATTTTCATTTTCTTTTTGCTCTTTCTCTCTCTTTTTCTTTTTAAGACAGTGTCTTGCTATGTAGTCCAGGCTGGTCTTGAACTTGTGGCAATTCTGGCTCAGTGTCCCTAGTGCTGGGATTACCAGTGTGCACCACCAGGCCTGGCCTATTTTCTTATTTAACTTTTGTGCATTAAAAATCTAATGCAGTTAGAAAATTAGGATACATTAAAGCTGCTTGCTATTTGCAGCAGGTTGGAGAGTAAGGTTACAGGTAAAATATGAGAAGTCTGATCTGACAACTGATGAATCCATATAATCCAATTGTACTAGAGTGAAAGATTTTAAAAAGTGCTACAGGAGATTTTCTGTTCTTCAGGAAGAACTAAACCATTTGAAATGGAAACGACTTAACTTTTTCTGTTAGAGGTAGTGATCAGCTGACACCGGATCTCTGGCAATTCCTCTGTGCCCAAATACATCCATCAGCACAGAGCTGAGGATATAGACACAGCTCAGTGACAGAGGGTGGTTTAGTGTCCATGAGGCCCTGGGGTCAAGCCACAGCTCCAAAAAATAAACATAAATAAAAAGGCCAGAATTGAACTCTATAATGTACAGCTGTTAACCAGTTTCCTTTTGAAAAACAACACCAGGAGAGGAATGTACAAGCAGCTAAATTCCAGAGAAGAGCATGACGCTGGATTGTTTTGAGACAGGGTCTCGCTATGCAGTTCAGGCTGGTCTTGAGCTCACTTTGTAGCCCAGGCTGGTCTCAAACTCAACAATCCTGCCTCAGCCTCCCGAGTGCTGGGATTACAGGTGTGCGCCACCACGCCCAGCATGACACTGGGTTTGTCAAAGGAAGCACACTTTTTTTGGTAACACACTCTGTTTCTTCATCAAATGATTCTGGTGTGGTTGTTACTGGCTACTTAATGTCATCAGGTAAACTCTTAGCTAAGGTACCGCCTAT
Organism: Chinchilla lanigera; assembly: GCF_000276665.1. Lineage (NCBI taxonomy): Eukaryota > Metazoa > Chordata > Mammalia > Rodentia > Chinchillidae > Chinchilla > Chinchilla lanigera. The sequence goes on along the minus strand of NW_004955408.1, from coordinate 677,375 downwards.
GGACAGACAGGTGCACCAATCGTATTTATCTCAATGAATACGCATAGCACACCCACGAAACTTCCACTGGAGGGAGAAACCCTACCATAGCACCACTGGCTCCTTAGGTGTGCCCCACCTATGCCTTTTCTCATCCCAAGGAAACTACAGTCAGATTTTTCACACACAGTTTAGCTTTGTTTTGAATTTTACACACTTAGAAACACAACACATGGTCTTTTGTATCCAAATTCTTATACACAATCTTTTGTTGTCACATTCACTGTGGCGCTGATTAGTGATGGTTTTTACATTTTCATTGCTGTGTGATATTCCTTTGTACAATTGCCACACAATGTGCTTATCTAATCTTTTACTGACACACAGTTGCACTGTTTCTGTCTGGGGCTGTTGTGATTATTGCTGCAGGAGTATCTTGGCCGTACCTTTTATTCCCCTGTGCACGGTATTTTTTGTTATGCCTAGGATAGGAGTGGCCAGGTCCCAGGGCATGTATGTGGTTGGCTTAAAAGAGGTGGCAGCTTTCCGGAGTGGCTGTTCTGACTGATTTGTACTCCCTCCAGTAGGTGAGAATTCTGAATGCTCTGCGTCTGTTGCAATACTCCACACTTGTTTTCAGTTCAGCGCTCCTGTTAGGTGTGTAATGGTGCCACATCGTGATTTTAATGTGTATGCCCTTGACAACCACATAGAAAGATGTTTTTCATAGGCTTTTAGGCTATTTGTATATCTGGTTATTCTGAAATGTCAGCATATATCCTTTGCTCATTTTTTATCAGGTTGTTAGTCCTTTTTTTTCTTTATTCTGAATAAGCTCTTTGTGAGTCATAAGTATTACAGAACTCTTCTTCCAAACTAGTGTATTCTGATGAACAAAATGTCTTAATTTTGGAGTTGTTTAAGAAATCTATGCCTATCCTAGGTTTTTTCTTTGTTGTTTGTTTTTTGAGATGGTCTTGCTATGTTACCCCAGCAGGCCTCGAACTTACCATCCCCCTGCCTCATCTTCCTGAGTAGATGGGATTCCAAGTGTGTGCCCCTGCACCTGGCTTCATCTCAAGGCTCTGAAGATATTTATTACTAAACGGGATGGGTTCTCACTATGTAGTTCAGGCTGGCCTTGAACTCACTATGGAGCCTCAGCTGGCCTTGAGCTTGTGGTGATCCTCCTGCCTCAGCCTCCTGAGTGGCGGGCTTACAGGCATGTGCCACCACTCCTGGCCTACATATTTTATTTTACCTCTTAGAAGCTTCATTGCCCTATCTTTCACATTTCAGTCTATGAACCATTTCAAGTTAATTTTTGAGTATGCTGTGGAGTAGGAATTAAGATTCATTTTTTTCCTTGAAGAGATGAGTATTGATGAGTATTTGATGGACCCAAAACCATCTCGAAAAAGACTGTTCTTATCCCTATTCCATAAATGCTTACCTTTGTTATGATTCATATGGTTGTTTCAGAACTATATTCTTTTCTGCTAAGCTATTTGTTAATCCTTGCATTAATAACACTGGTTTTTTTTTTTTTGTTTTTTTTTTATGGTACCGGGAATCGAACTCACAACCTTCCACTTGCCAGGCAGGCGCTGTGCCGCTGAGCTAAATCCCCAGCCCCTAGAACTATATTCTTTTCTGCTAAGCTATTTGTTAATCCTTGCATTAATAACACTGGTTTTTTTTTTTTTTTTGTGGTACCGGGAATCGAACTCACAACCTTCCACTTGCCAGGCAGGCGCTGTGCCGCTGAGCTAAATCCCCAGCCCAATAATACTGTTTTAACTGCTGTGGCTTCATGTTTTCATGAGTCCTTCTGCTTTATTATTCTTCAAGGTTGTCTTGTTTTTTGGCCCTTGTCTATACATACTCTAGAATCAGTGTGTGAAGTCTCTCACTGTCTTACACAAACACACACACACACACACACACACACACACACACGCACCCCTCTGTGGGGATTGGACTGAGTGTGTAGAAATTTATAGATCAATTTGGAGAGAATTAACCCCTTTATAGCATTGGGATTTTTTACCAATCAACCTCTGTTATATTCATGTATTTAGGTGATATATAATTACTCTCAATAATACACAATAGTTTTCTTGTACAAGCCTTGTACATATTCTTAATTCTTAGATATATTCACCAGTATGACATTATTTGATGCTTTTGTAAATGGTAATTTTTTCAAAATTTTACTTTTAACTGCTCATTTTGGTATATGGAAATATAATTGAGCCTGCGAAATTAACTTATTCATTTTAAGAGCTGATTTATTTAGGATATATGGCTTTTCTGTATATACCACTCTGTAGTTAGTATCATTCCCCTTATAATTATACCTTTTACTTCTCTTTCTTATCATAATGGTGAACACTGCTCAGATGGTGCTGTGAGACATAGACATTACCCTTATTTACCACCTTAGGGAAAAGCTTTTAGTATCTCATCAGTAAGGCTGATGTTTGCTGTAATTTTGAAAATACCCATTATTAAATTAAGAAAGTACCTAGTTTATTCTTTTTTTTTTTTTTTTTTTGAGACAGGGTTTTGCTGTGTAGTTTAGGCTGGCCTCAAACTCATGGTGGTCATCCTGCCTCAGTCTCCTGAGTGCTGGGATTGCAGGTGTGGGCCACTATGCCTGGCTTTTTGGTTACAATTCTTTTTTTATGTATCTACATGACTGTCCAATTTTATTTTCTTAATGTGTTGAACAGTTATGATTTTCAACCTTACGATTTTTAATAACTCCAATTTGATTGTAAAGTTTTTCCTACTTTATATTGTCAGATTCATTTAGCCAATATTTTGCTTAAAAAATGCTATCTATATTCAGAAAACATATTAACTTGTAATTTTTCCCTTGGGATGTCCTTGTAATGATTTGGTATTAAAGATATGCTGATCTATGCAAGGACTTGGGAGGTATTTGTTTTTCTGTTCTCTGTACAAATGTGTAAGCTTAGTATTACTTTTCAAACATTAGAACTTCCCAGTGAAACTATTCAGGCCTAAGGTTTTTTTTTTTTTTTTTTGTCCTGGGAATCAAACTCAGAACCTTGCATTTGCCAGGCAGGTGCTTGTGCTGCTGAGCTATATCCCTGGCCCCCAATTCCCTTTTGACAAGTTCCAAAGACCTTTTAATAAGGGGGAAGAACAGTCCTTTCAACAAACCATCCTGGGAAAGCTGCATATCCCCATGCAAAAGAATGAAGCTGGATCCCTGCCTCACACCATACACAAACATTGACTCAAAGTAGATCAAGTGCATAAACATGAACACTAAAGCTATAAAACTCTTAAAAATTTTGTGATCTTGAATTAGGTAATGTTTTCTTAGAAATGACACCTAAAGTACAAGTAACCAGTGAAAGTAAAAAGTTAAATTGAACTTTGTCAAAATTAAAAACTCAAAGATGGCAGAGCAGTAAACAGCAACAAAGCAACCTCTCTAAGATTCAGAATCCAGACACTGAAGAATAACAACATGAGGAAGAAAGGGAGGAAGATGGATCCCCAATACCAAGGAAGGATCTGAAGGGGAAATTGGAGACCACAGAGAAAGTGAAGAGACAGACCTCAAAGGGGCCGTCTGTACTTTGTCCTCAGTTCCTGGCTCATGGCATGAAAAAGGAAGATCAAATCTAAAGAGACACGGTGAAAAGAAATGACTCCAGAGCACTCCAGGGAGAAATGCAAGAGTAGAATGGTGGCACACACCTATACTGCCAGCACTCAGGAGGCTGAGGCAGGAGGATCACAGTGAGTTTGAGGCCAGCCTGGGCTGCATACCTGAACTATACAGTGAGACCCTGTCTCCAAAAAAAAAAAAAAGTGGAACAGAGCAGCGGATGCTGTGCACTATCACAGCTGGTGAGTCCTCCTGTCCAAGTGACTTCCGTGTCCCCTGCAGAGAGTCCTGGGTCAGATGCTGTTTTAGGGAGGGGCCAACTGAACCTGGGACAAAGAGCACCGGTGGGTCAGCTTCATCTCAGGGCTCCCAGTGTTAAAACCTCACAGTGACTGGGTGAGGGACAACCACAGGAGATGTCCAGGGTCCAGGAGCCACGGTCAGGCAAGCAAGACACACTCAGAGTGTTATAAGCTAAGTAACTCAGGCCCCAGCCCCACAACCAGAGGCCAGGATCAGCTTAAACCTCTGTGGTTTTGAAAGTACCAGAACTGGCACCCTTCCTTACTCCTGCTGCAGGGTGGCTGGGTTTATCCAGCATGGATCTGGGCTCTGTCTGCCTCCTTAGCCTACCAGTGAGAGCAGAGTCATGCTCTGCAGTGGACACCACAGAACTGTAGAGCCCAGAAGATAACCACAGCTTGAAATCACAGAGACATTTAATTTCTCATCACTTGTGGGCTCTGTTTTTTTTTTTTATTTTTGTTTTGTGTGTGAGTGTGAACATTGTTTTTAGTTTTGTTCTTGATTTTTCCTTCTTTCTTTCACTCCTGCCTTTTTCACTGTTTCCTGAGGCTTGGGTAATCTACCTTTGTCCTTCAGCCTTGCTTCTAATCTTCTTTTATTTCTCTATCTTTCCCTTCTATTCCTTTAAAATTTTCTTGCCCTTGTGTAAAATCACTCCATTGAGTGGCTATTTACTGTATATAATTTTCTGATTTGTCTAAGATTTTGTTATATAACCATAAATCTTGTACCTATGGTCAAAGGTGACAAATTAATAGTTCTCGCAGTGTGATAGTGAACTGACTGTGTCAACTTCAGTAAGAAATGACCAACTGAACTGGGTCAGTGTAGTTCTGGGTGTGAAGACCCACCTGAGAGAGGATTTTCACCAGAATTGTATAAATGGGGAACAAAGAAGGAAGGCTCGCTTCTGTTTCTTGGGAGGAGCTCAGTCTTCACGTTCATCTTGGACATCATCCCCTGGCTTCCAGCACAAGACTCTTTAGCTTTCCACTGCAGACCCTTTGGCCTCCTGATACAGACTTGCACGGTACACTACGGTGAGCTCCAGGACTTCAATTGGATCCTTCAGATCTCCAGCATGCAGACAGACCTTGGGCATTCTTCCACACTTGACTCTGTGGGCGGCCATTACAAAATCGGGTGATCTTGTGAATTCTTATATATTTGTATATCGTGCATTAAGTCTGTTTCTGTAGTAAGCACTGACTGACACAGTTGGTCATTTTCCAGTCTGTTCTTGATACTACTGTTATTACTGATTGTACTGCTTTAGCCAAGGTGACATAGTTATGATGAATTGATCTTCCTTGCATGCCAATATGAGATTGGCTGGAGGTCAAAAACAATACTGTAGTCCAGCACCAAGGAACTGGATGCTAGGTCAAATGGCAGCAACCTGTCATCCCTAATGAATCGAAGAGGCAGGATTCTGGGACAGAACAAAAGCCAAAAGCCAGCTATGCCTACAAGACATCACTGAAGAGTAGTCATTTCCTAAACAGGCCTTGATATCAGTAATAAAGCTACCACCATAGCAATTTACAAGCCCTAATAAAACAAACAAACAAACAGAAAATGAGAAAACACAGAAGCAAGATGCGACTCATAACTCCCAACTCATCCCAGGCAAATCAAGCGGGCATTGAGATAGAAGAAATTAAAAGCCACCCAGTTGAATTTTATGAAATGGTAGCAGCAGAAGTAACAAAACAGATCAATAAGTCTCAAACAAAACAGAAGTGCCTGCCTGGCAAGCACAAGGTCCTGAGTTTGATTCCCGGTACCCAAAACAAACAAACAAACAAAAAACCAAAAAACCAGAACAGATAATGAAGAGATAACCACCATAATGAAGGAAATGATTAGTGAATCTAGAGTAGAAACAGGTAAAAAATAGAGGAGATTAGGAAAGAAATGGAAGTCATGAATGTTCAGCACAAAGAACTTGTTTCATAAAGCAGACTCACCCTCAGCCCTGATTCTAAAAATTTTAAGTAACTGAAATGTCCATAAGTTGAGTGCTGATTCAATATACAATGCTCCTGTCAATACTGAAGAGAATGAGGCAGACTGATCTGTATGCACTGAAATAGAAGATTCTCCAAATGTTATGAAGGACCACACAGTCTATAGGTTCTGCTTTGGGAAACCTCTTGTACTCTATATTTTTAGTCTCAAATTTCATTATGTACTTGTTTTTGGATACAGTTCTAGCAACATATCAAATGGAAGGCAATCTACAACTTAAAATCATGAAGCATTTTGAACAGGTAAAGGAATTGAGTCAGATCCAAAAGAAAACAAAATTCTGAACAGCAGAGCCAATTAGAAGAAAACTGTACAGTTAAAATGAAGACTGGAAAGTCATAAAAGCATAAATCTTACCTGCTGACACGTTGTCATTAGAATACCTAGTAACAATATTTGTGCCATTCCATTCTGACACTTCTAGACTTCAAAGGTATGTTTTCTTCAGATATTTTAGATTAATTCTTAAAATACTGCTGGGTATGGTGGCACATACCTATCATCTCAGCCCTTGGGAGACTTAGGCAGGAGGATTGAGGCCAGCCTGGGCTATGTACTGAGTTCAAGACCAGCCTGAACTACATAGAGAGATCCTGTCTCAAAAAAATTTATTGAAACAACTATGATGCTCTGGATACTACATGTCCACTCTCATCAAGGTAGGTTCTTTTTCTATTTTCTTTTTTTTGGAAGAGCTGCAGAAATGTCTATTCTCCCCTACAGACTAAAGGAAAATTAGTACATCAGTGGCCAACAGTAACTTGTTTTTCAGTAGTAGCTTGTTTTAAAACTGTGTACAGGAGAGATTTTATTAGGTAAAGACACTATGTATATTCTGCTAATTGTTGTCCTAAAATATGTGTCAAAGAATATGCTTGTTTATCTGCCAAGTGTCTGAAGTGTGCACAGAGGACGCGGGTAGCAGACTGCTGGGAGTGGCAGGAGAAGGGGTCAGCGTGGGGAACACCACACACTTCCTGACCTTCTGCTACTGTTTTCATTTTTAACCATCTGCATGAGTAATTTATTTATTTATTTATTGCATGAGTTATTTATTCAGAAAAATAAAACAATTTCTAGGTATATGAAATGTGGGATGAAGGGGAAAATGTTTATGTATAATTTCATAACGGTCCTCCTAGATAGAAATGTCACTCATTTTACTGACAAAAAAGGGAAAGTGAGGCTCAGAGAGATTAAAAACTTTGCTCAAAATGATTAAACTAGAACTAGAATCTTGGTAAATCTGAACCCAATGTCACGTTAGCCCTCACTTTTGTGCTCCTAACATCTAAGTAACCTGGATTGTAGCTATATCACACTGCAAAAAGTGCCAACAATAATTTAAATCCCCTAACTGCAACCCTGTTGGCTGACTTCAGATCTTATACTGCCCACAGAAATGTCAAGTAAATGCCTTTTTCTAAGGCAATCAAAATTTAACTGAAATTGGAAAACCCTGAACCCTTTACAAAGATCCAATGCTACTTCTTTTCCATACTTTTAAGAAATATTGTACAAAACTTCAGTATTCAGTGGCATTTCCAACAAATTAAGTAACCCAAGGATCTGACAGATTTTAAGAACTGGAGAAACCTCACTAGAGAAGCCTCACTGTACTCTTTATGATTAATGTAACAAAGTCACCTACAAATCTGTACCGGTGTCTTCCTAAAGAACTTCAAGGATGCTCAGGTCTTCTCTACCCCTCAGTCATCAGGAACTCACTCTTTAGTGAGCTACAAAGTACCTGTGCCCAGCCCTGGAGAAGGGGCCCCAACCCCTCACCAAGTGCCCTTTCCTCTGACCTCCTCACATCGCTTCTAGTCTGTTTCCCAAAGTTTTGCACTGTGGGGAGTGATGAACGAGCAGGATTTTCATTCACACTTCCCTTGTGAGACAGGCATCTGGTAACAGAGGTGAGACCAAACCTCTGAGTCCCTTCTCGGGCTACACCAGTGCCTGTGGCCCCCTACTCTCCCACAGTGACACACAGCTCAGTGCCACCAGCGTGTGCTGCTGAACATGTGGCATGGGCACCGGAGCGACAGATCCGGGCACTGAACAGAAGGCGAACTGCAGGACCTTACCAGCGCAGCCTTCCCCTTTCCCTGGGCAAGGCCACTCTCTCAGCACTTTGCTGGATTGGTTCATTTTTTCATACAAGGAAGGAAGGAACAGACATTATTGAGCAACCCTGTATGCCAGGCACTTTCAGAAACATCTAATTTGCAAATTTTGTGTTGCTGATAGAGTAACTTTCTTCCCACTGGTGAGGACAGCCTGAGGCGTTAACGACTAACCCAGTCAGCGCAGCGAGGCCGGACCCACACTTGCACAAGGCTGATTAGTGTTGCTTGGAGCAGCTCAGAGCACTTTTTCCCTCTTCCTGCCCTTCCCTTTCCCCTTCCCTACTCCAATCTCTTCTCGTCCTGAAAGCAGAGCTCCTAGGGTTGTAATTTACCCTCTTTTTGCATGCACATTTCATGAGAAGGTTATTATGGGGTGTCCCCATTCAGGTGCTTGCAGTAGAGGTATTTTTCAGCTTGTATCCTAATCACCGGGATTTCAGGTAGTCAAAAGTAGCAACTGCCCAGACTTTCCCATTTGCTACGGATAGTTGTGAAGTGTGTAGGGCAGCAGGGCTGCATTGACTTGTTCCTGGACACCTCTGACCAGCTGGAAGTTGAGGTTTTTGACATATAAAGAGCACCAAGAACTTTAGACACAAACTCCCACTGATCAAACTGTAAGGACTGAAGTTTTGCCGCTAGCTCCTGTGCATGACTCATGAGGGTGTGGAGGGTGGCGCCAGCTTGGATGCTATTGTAGAATAATCCACTTGTCGGGTGACCAGGAAGAGCGACCCTTCCTTTCCATGCACTTGCCAGTGAATGTGGTTGAGGGTTAAGAGCTCACTCCAGCAGTTTCAAAGCAGCTTCATCTGGTCATCAACCTTGTCCACGTGTTTGGTGCCCCTGCAGACTGCAGGCAGTGTCATGCTAGTGGGGATGTCACGAAAGGACTCTGTCATAGATAGGAGGTGAGGCAGCATGGTTCAGAGGTGGGGCTTGGTGGCAGAATGGATGTTCGCCTCACAGAGATGGTCAGGTCACAGGGCGCTGCTTGGCTCTTGTGAGAATGGCTTCTAGTTTAAGTCTACTGGCTCAGGGGAGGGCTTCTTCTGTTGCTTCAGGGCTGCATCTCTCTTATACCGTGGCCCAAACTTATTTCTTCCTCTGTGCATTCAGCTGGCCCTTACCACGTCTAGCTTCATTCCAACACGCAGACAATTTTGAAATCAACAGTGAGGATGATGTTTTCTCTGTATCTTGTCAACTTGGCAGTCCTGGTTTTCTGTACGTGTACTTTTTATTACTTTGGATTGTTCGTGTAAAAAAGTCTCTTGCAGCTTCCACAGGTGAGACGTCCACACTGGCACTCAGATACTTTATCACCACACATGGGACAAAGCTCTTCAAGACCGTCATCACAGTAGTAATTCTCCGCTTTAAGTGGAGACACTTGCATGTTCCCTGGCATCTGCCCGTTCCCCATGCAGCTGGGCCAGTCCAGGGCTTCCACCTCCGCTTGGGGCAGCAAGACAAGGCCACCCCAGGCAGCAGAGGGGAGTCACCAGTCCGGAAACCCAGCAGCTGGGCACAGGCAGCAACTCCAGCAGGAAGAAAGAAGGGGTGATGGGTGCCTACTCACCCGCCTGCTCACCAGCCTGTGACTTTGTTGGAGTTGCCAAGCAGGCACCCCCGATCCCTGACAGTGAGGTGCCGGCAGCCTGGCACAGCTCATAAGGGCACTGCTGCCCAGGCCATGGATCTGAGCCACAGCGCTCTGGGCCGGCGGCAGAGGTGGCCATGAGGCTGGTTCTGTCACTGTGGCTGACTGCACAATTCTAGTGTGTACATCAGAGCACCATGAAGGAGACGTTGGTATGTGTGTTTAACTGGGGTGCTGGTGGGGATGAAGTACCTAAGAGGGATGGTGGAAATTGTTAAACCCAAAGCTTAGCAGTGCCCAGCGTGGCAGGGACTCAGGTGCTGCGTGCTGCTGCCAGGAGCCCTTGCCCTGTCCTGCGCTGCTTCTGCACACCTCCTGAGGAGGTGGAAGGGCTTGCCAGCCTGGAGCCCAGCTTCGTCTAGAAGCCTCAGCAGCAGGGGATCCTTCCCCTTCAGCACTAAGAGGCCAGAGAGAGAAGGCAGGCGGGGACACGGGGAGAATACGTCCCTCACACCACGAGCATCTGCACTGCTGCGAGAGCCCCAGGAGGACCAGGACTCTGGTCTGATGCCCCTTTCGTGCCGCTTTCCCTGCGTGTCTCATCAGCACTCCAGTCGGCTGAGGGACCTTTCCAACACCGTCTGGAGTGCGCTGTGCTTTCTGCCTCCGTAAACTGACCCTGCCTCCCAGATCCAACTTTTCTACAGTCAAGGAGCACATGGTCGGAGCCTCATTCTGGAAACTCCCTTTCTGAGTCTGTGGGGAAATCACGTGTGGCTGAGTTCTGAGTGACTCAGGAGCCAGGTGTCCCGCCATGCTGGCCTTAGTTGTGTGGCCCTGGGGAGAGCAGGCGTGGGTGGAAAGGCCAGCCAGGTGCGTGTCTGGCAAAGCACCCATTCTGCCCTGCACCACAGCCTCTGGGGTGGCCTGAGCAGCCCTGAGGCAGAGTCCATGGCGAGGAAAGCCCTCTGCCTCTGCCCAAGACCTGACATCTCTCCAGAAGACTGGGGTGAAAACTTGAAAGGTAACGGAGCTGGGCAGGTTTGTGGGTTTGCTAGCTTTGTTTACTGTAGCCTCACAGGGACCGGCCAGGCTGTTGCCACTGACACGACGCACAGCGTCTTACTCCTGGGCCTGCCTTCACCCTTCTGCCTCAGCCGGGCCTTGCCTCAGCTGCCGCCTGGCTCCTGTTATTCCTCCCTGCTTGGATTCACTGGTGTGCCCCCTGTCCCCACAGGGCCTCAGAACGTCTGAGCCTGTGCTGTGGAGAGGGCACGGGTGCACTCCCACGCCTCTGCCGTGCTGCTCGATGCTGCCTGTGCTGAGCAAATCCCTCCAGGGCTCCTCCCTATGGATTTCCAGACTTCCTGTCACTTGCCCATCTGTCTCCTCTGTTGCTTGCCTGCTGGCTTGTTTGTTAAAGCAGTTTCTAAACTGCAATTTTCTCCATCAGCACCTTTATTTCCCTGGGTTTTAGAGACTTCATTATTAGCCTCAGGAAGCAGTGTGTATCCAACTGACACCTTCCAGATGTACCAGCCTCCTTGCTCCCCACTGGGAAGCCCAGGCCCTGACAAGCACCGCAGTCCAGCCCGGAACTTCTCAGCCAGCTCCGCTCAAGTCCCAAGCCAAGCCCAGCACGAGCCTCAGTCTTTCCTAGCACCACGCTCTGCACACACAGACCCACACGTCCGGATGCTCCATCTCCTGCCCCGCACTTGGTGAGCTTCCCCAAGGTAAAACGGAGTGGGGATTGAAATAGAACTGTGAGTCAGACTCTCTGCACTGCAGTCCAGCATCAGTATTGTCAGCAGTGCAACCCAGGTTATTCAATTTTTCTAAGCACATTTCCTTGTCTGTTAAAAAGGAAAAAAAGCATTGTTGCAAGGATTAGATAATACATGCGAAGTGCTTAGAAGAGTGCCCAGCACAGAGTAAGCACTATATGTGTTACAAAACATAATGTATAAATACCACACATATATTACTATGCACATACCAGAGAGATACTGTACATCTGTGTGCAGAGCTAGCTCCCAAGCTGTTCCCTTCACTCAAATCTTTTGTTTCTCCCCAAGGCTCATAATTGCTGAAGGAAGGGCGGGGACTTTCTGTAACCTAGCAAATGCTGGTCCAAGTGGCTCAGGACAGGAGAGCAGAGTGGGTAGAGCCACTGACCAGGCTGCTCGTGTCTAATTCTGACCTGACCACTCACCGGGTACAAGTGGCCCTGGACAAGGTACTCGAACCTCTCCAACCACCAGTTCCTTCACTGCGCAAACAGGAAGACAACTACGCCTGTCTCCTTAGGATGTGGCAATGACGAAATTTTAATACAGGGAAACAATGACATGTGTGGACTCAGCAGCACTGTGCCTGGAGCAACCTGAGTGATCTGGAACTGCTAAACAATAGTTCATAGTTTCTTCCTGTAAGCCTCATAGCAAAGACCTGCAATAGCTATTTCTCTTTCACACAGCATCTTCATTCTTTGTTCTATATGTTGCTATTAAGTTCTGTTCTTAAACTGTCTTGATATGGAGCTTAGTACAGTATAACCAAATGCTTTGGAAAAAACCTTTAGAATCTTTCCTCAACTCCTTGAAAAGTCTACAGTTATATCCCACCTGACTACAGTGAGATGAGATTTAATTCAATCAAGACTTTAGTGGCTACAGGTAAGATCAGGAGAACTGATCAGTGATGCAGACTCTAAACTGTACTCTTAGTGATGTGTAGTTTATGTAAATACTAATCCTTGACATAAATTATTCTTAAAAACTTTTTTGGGGGGTAGAAAGCCAAAACAAAAACAGCCTCCACCTTATGCACTGCAAAAGCTTCTTCAATAAAGGTTTGAAACCCCAAAACATTACATCTGTTCCAGCCTAAATTTTGGGGGCAGTCACTAACTTTTGACACAGTAAACAAGAAGTTATGCAACATCATAAAGTTTCTATTCCCATCATTCCTAAAATCAACTGCATTTTGGTGTTACTTCTGTCTCCACTGCTAAAGAACAAAAACCCACACTTTTACGGCGCACATGCATGTGTGCGCCCATACACACAGCGCGCCAGCTTCTTGTCTGGACAGTGACTAATTAAACAGGAAAACCTGTTATTGGCTGAATCTCTAAGCCACAAAACAGCAGGTTCAAATTTTAATAACTGATGACATCTTTCCCAAGACTGATAGCTCCATCCTGTTAATTTACTCATTTCATTTTTTAGATCTGGGGATTGAACCCAGGGAGTGCTGAGCTACATCCCCAGCCAGACATTTAAAAAAACCTCTATCTTGAGACAGGGTCTCCCTAAGACACTAACTTTCCCAGGCTACTGTCAAATTTTCAATCCTGCCTCGGCTTCCCACGGTGCTGAGATAGGTGTGTACCATGCCCAGAAGTACCTGTTATTAAAAAAAAAGCCTTACATAATCAAAGATTTGAACTATCTGAAAAGAGTGAAAGTACATTAAACCACAAAAACAGTAAGTTTCTTGATGACTGTTGATGAAAGAAAAGAATGACTCCATATATAGGAAAGGAAAAGAGAAAGGAGAACTGCTTTGATTTTTACTGGAATAAAACTAGATGGGGGAGAAGCTACACTATTGATTTATAAAAGTAGTGCCAGAAGAGAAAAAATTTGTATTGAGGAAGATGTCAGTGCACCAAAGCTGTAGCTAGAGAGTAAGGTCACACACTTGGCATTATGAAATGGCTGGTGGACCACGGAACCGGCGAGTCCCACTGGATAGAAATGTAATGAATCACTTGTGTAGCTTTTTAAAATTCTTTAACTTGGGCCAGGGAGATAGCTCAGCATCACAACACCTGCCTGGCAAGTGCAAGGTCCTGAGTTCGATTCCTCGTACCGCCCCCCACAAAATCTTAACTCCATATATTTGACAACACAGCCCAAAATCTGTGAAGCAAAAACTGACAGAATGGAAGGGAGAAACAAACAATTCAACAATAGTAAACATATCAATACTCACTTTCCATAATGGATAAAACAACAAGAGAAAAGACAAACAAGGCAAGAGAAGAATGGAACAACACCACTAACCAACCAGGCCCAATAGCCTCCTCGGGCCACTCTACCCAGCAACGGCGAATATCCATTCTTCGCAATGCATACGGAACTTCCTCCAGGATGGAGCGTAGCAGCATATGTTAGGTGACAAAAGAAGTCCTAATACATTTAACATGATTGGGATTGTACAAATGATGGATTTACAATGAAACTGGAAATCTATAACAAGAAGAAAATTTGAAAACTCACAATATGTAGGATTTAAATAACATACACTAAATGGCCAATGTGTAAAAGAAATCACAGGGGAAATGAGAGATAAGTGAACTAGATCCTAGGGCATATCAAATTTATGGATAGGTGAAATGACCTAAGGGAAATTTCTGGCTATAAACACCTGTATTTAGGTGTGGTGGTACATACCTATAGTCCCAGCTACTTAGGAGGATGAGCTCACAAGTTTGAGAGAAGGGTGGGCAACACAGTGAGACAGGTCTGAAAAACAAACAAATCTCTAACCTATAACCTAATCTCCCACCTTAAGAGAAATGAAAAAATAAAACTAAACCTAAAATTTTCTTCAAAGAAAAGTCCATGACTAGATAGCTTCCAAACATCTAATGTCAAGTCTTCTTAAATGCTTTCAAAATACAGGAGATTACACTTCATTTTATGAGGCCAGAATTTCAATGATCTCAGCCAGATTAAGACCTCACAAGGAAATTACACACTAATATCTTAAGATGTAAAAAATCCCCCATAAAATACTAGTACACTGAATCCAGCAACATACAAAGAGGATCACACACTATAACCAAGTAGGATTTATCTCAGGAATGCAAGGTTGGTTCAACATATAATAAAAATCAACATGTTATATATAATATCAATAGATAAGGACAAAACTTCACCAGATCATCTCAAAAGACATAAAAGAAGCATCTGATATAATCCCTACCACAAAACATGGATGTGTGGTCACATTTTTTTTTTGAAACAGGGTCTTGCCATGTAGTTCAAGCTGGCCTCAAACTCACTATGTAGCCCAGGCTGGCCTTGAACTTGCAGCAATCTTCCTGCCTCAGCCTTCCAAGTGCTAGGATTACAGGCATGAACCACCATGCTTGGCTTGTTCACTACACTTCTATTTGACAATCTACTATCTGAATTTCTGACCCGGGACAATTAATCAAGAAAATGAAATAAAACAGCATCTAGATTGGAAAAGATTAACAAAAATTACCCTTCATATACAAATGACATTATCTTATACACAGACAATCCTAAGGAATCTAATAAAAGAGATTAGTGAATAAGTTCAGCAAGGTTGTAAGATAAAGATCAATGTACAAAAAAATAATAATTCTGTAGGATGACATCCTGGCACATGCTATAACATGAATGGACCTTCAACATGATACTAAGTACAAGAGTCAGACATAGAAGGCACATACTGTGTGATTATATTTACATGAAATTCCCAAAATAGGTGAATCTATAGAGAAATAGAGTAGATTTATGATTTCCAGGACTCGCAAAGAATGGGTTAGTTACTGTTAGTGGAGGTAGGAGGTTTGTTTTTCTGAGGTGAAGAAAACATTCTTGAATTAAGATGGTTGCACAAACTTGTGAAGATACTTAAAGCTACTGAGATGTATACTTTAGCAGCCTAAATTTTATGGTAAGTAAATTATATTTCAACTAAAAAAGAACAGAAAGAACAATGCTTCAGCCCTCTGTCAACATGATGGCTGCAATTAATCAAAAGGGATGTTATCAACAAGAACATATTCTCAGGTACGCTGAGGTAAAGGCTGAGAATTTGCTGCTCAAGAAGTTTACAAACATCCCTCATCCATCAAGCATACAGTTTAACAAAGTACTAGAATATCTTGCTTACCAATAAAACCAAAACATTTCCTTTATATATGTAAAACTGCTCCCCAACTTGTTCTTTTTTTGGTACCAGGAATTGAACTCAAGACCTTGCACTTGCCAGGCGGGCACTGTGCTGCTGAGCTACATCCCCCGGCCCTCCAACCCTTTTGAATTTCCTCTCTTAAAACGAATATTACACGAAGTAGAAAGAGTACCCTGGACAGATAGAACTTATCAGTCAGTGAATACTGTGGAAGTTCTTACACTCATCCTTCCATCTCACAAATATTTACTGAGCACTTACTACATGCAAACCACTACCCTAGGCATGGGGAGGGGGACGATGTGGGAGTGACACAGTTAAAAACCCTTAGCTGGGTGTGGTGATGTACACCTGTAATCCCAGTACTCAAGAGGCTGAGGCAGGAGGATCACTGTGAGTTTGAGGCCATCCTGGACTACATCGCAAGGTCAAGGCCAGCCTGAACTACACGATGAGACCCTGTCTCAAAAACAAACCAAACTAAGCAAAACAAAACAACAAAAAATCCTGGTGGAGCCAGAGTAACCACAAAGGAAGGAAGGAGGGATTATCAGAGTGACTGTCCCCCTGAAGAAAATAAAATGGGTAATTCGGCGGGATTTCTGCTTGAGGTTACTGTGGCGGGGTCTCCATTCTTGCACTTTTTTGGGCACAGTAGGAGACAACATTAAATACGAATGGAAACAGCGTCGCTACCCTCTCTCTGGGAGTCAGGCGCATTCTGTCTCCGAAACATACAGGTAACATTCAGGTACCTCATCTCCAAACCAATTTTAGGAACACAATAATACTCAGTGGCACAGTCTTTTTATTTTATTATTTATTTCTTTTAATACAAAGCTTTGGCATTAGCAATTTTATGAAAAAATAAAATGTACTAAAAATAAACGCTTGTGTGGCATGATTGGTAAATGATGCACAAAAATAGGTTCTTTTTTCCTCAAGGCAATCAGTCAGAAAGCGGTTTTTTTCTTCTTCAAAACCATTCTACCCTATGGAATAAAAGGGAAAAAGAGGTCATGAATTAGTTAAAGGGTAGTTGTCAATCTTTAAAATAACAGGATTGCTGCTAACTAGTGGGTGGTCTGAGACTGTCCCCTACTGTTTCTAAGCCCTTTTAGTAAAGCAGTACACCATCAGCATGTGCCTGAAGTCAGCAGTCTGAGATTCATAACTGAAGGGGCTGTTATCTTAGAAGGGTTTTATTATTCCCAAAAGGAATGCAGGAACAAGTATAAGCTAACAGAAACTTGCTCAATTACATAATTTACAGCTTCTGGTTTGAACTAAAAGCTGAGTGCGCTGGAATCTGGGCTGCTTTCCTTAAAATATGTTCCTCTTCTACCACTCAAACAAGCTTGGCACCACTTATTCTAAACTAAGAGTTCAAGATCATAGACTTCCAGGATATATGGGTCTTTCATCTAAAAATTCTGTATGGCTCAGGTGTGTGCATGCATTTATTTCTGTCCCTGACACTAGCTGCTAAAAAGTACCTGAGTCTTTGGAAGAGTTTCCTGCGCTCTGCGTCAGGTCACCCTGCCACCTTCCCTGAGTCCTGCCCCAGAAGTCCTGGCCAGTCCCTTGTACTCGGCTACTTCACGACCCCCTCCACAGTCTGGTCCACTTCTGCAGTTCCCCGATACGTCCCCAGCTCTGATCTCTTTTCTCTGTACTGAGTTCCAGATATATTCTTCTACCACCTTGAACTGTGGTTATCATGTAATTCTCCAGAATCTTTCAAATTCATTTCCTCCCACTGCCTGATTTGCTCCTTCAACTCCACATTTTGACCTAATCTACCTTCCTGCTTCCACTTGCTACCACTTCTAAACTTCCCTGCCGCAGGAAAAGCCTCAGACACTGCCCATCCCGAGAATAAAGAACCGTAGATGCATCAAAACACAGGCCTCCTGAACCCGCTCTGCTTTCTCCTCTCTGCGCCCTGATCAGGCCCTGCCTGGTGCCTGAGTCACTGCCTGTGTGGAGCCTCTGTTTAACGATCTCTGAGCAAAGCTGCGATCAGAGGTACCCTGTGGCCTCTCCCTCTCTCCTCACACTGCCATCCGTCAAACTCCCACAAAGGGAAGACCATGCTCCCTGCCTCCATTCCTATGAGCTTGGTGCCCAAGAAGCACAGGGAAAATGACATGAAAATGAATGAGGAGTCCTTCAGCTTTTTTTAAACTCTGGCACAAAGGATGTTTCCAACTTTACGCATAGCGTTACGCTTGATTATTTACTGTAGTTCATGTTTCAGAAACCACATTGTCTTTCTCGTATTTCCTTAGAAAAAGTGGATTATTAGATAGGACTTTTTAAGGGGTGAAGCAAGATCTTTAAATTTACCTTATTTTGCTACTGTTTCAAGAGATTATAAATGAATGCAACCATAATGTGGAAGTGCTTCTGGAAAAAACTGAAAGATCAAAGGTAGTAAAGAAGTCTAGTTAAAGGTCCTAACTGCCTTGAATACTCTCTTTGGCAATCATGTTTCTAGACACTAAATTTGCCTTCTCCAACCACAGTATTTGGAGCTCTTGAATGCATTTCTGGAGCAGTCAAAAACAGGCTGTGCAAAGGCAAGCTGGACTCAGAATTCCAGTGTCCTTTTTCCTGTAGTATCTTTCAAGAGACATTCAGTCCCTCTGAGCCTCAGTTTATTCTTTTGTGTCTAATGTCTTAGAGTGACTAAATGGAGAAATAAATACAAAGAAAGAAGAGGATCCACTATCTAGCAATATATCTCAAAGAGAAGGTACAGTATCTTTAAATCTTTGCTGGAATCACTGCTAAAAAGGTATTCTCATAAAATAACAGATGGTGCTAGCATGAGCAAAAAATAACTGGCTAAGAACTAAAAATTTAGAATTTTTTAGATCAGTGTTTCAGAAAGTATATGACACAACCTATTGAAGGCTTATGAAATCAATTCTGATGTTCAGGATTAGCATTAACAAAAACAACAAAGTATAGGATAAATTATATCAGAGAATATGTAAGAGAATTCTGCATGGCATTGCAGTTAGGAAAAAGTGAAATTTGTTTTAGTTATTTATGTGGGAGTTCTAGGTCACAATGCAAAATATATCTCTTACTGTGGGAAGACGGCAGAAAGTAAGTTTGAAAAACACTGCTTTTTCAAACTCAGCGTTCTAAAAAAGGCAACTGGAAAGCAACACAACCCTTGCCCTCAGGCAGTGACCCTTCTTAGGAAACAATTTAAGAGGGACACCTGCCTCTTGCTGTACCCTGTATGTCACAGATGGATAACTGACTGGTAGAAAGTTCTCTCTTATATTCAGTGGAAACCTTCTCTGTGATGTCACCAGAGCTTTAGGACTACAGAGTAAACACTGGCTTCTGTGTGTATGGTCTGGTCAATACGAGGCTATTACGAGTATTACATCAGCACACGTAGATAAAAATCCAATACAAGAGCAAGTCCTTGGTGGGCAGTGCATAAATCCGTAACTTTTCCCATCTTTAAGGGTCCCTCAAACAACTGGAAATACCTCTCACATCACTTCTGTTCCATCTTTTCTAAGCCAAGCATCCCTAAGACATTGAATGATTCATTTTTCAGCCTCCAAATAATCTGTCATTGTTCTGAAAAAGAGACCTGTGTAGAATATTCAGTACAGAGTAAACAAGAAGCAATTCCTCTTAACTAGTCAACAGATTTCTACTACACACCTAAACGGCAGAATATCACCAGGAGTCTCACTGGAGACATCAGAGCCTATAACTTGCTAATAAAAACTCAAAGCTAGAGCTTCTTTTTCCTCTTTTTTTTTGAGTGCTGGGTGGGGGCTGGGGATTTAGCTCATTGGCATAGTGCCTGCCTGGCAAGCGCAAGGTCATGAGTTCGATTCCCGGTACCAGAAAAAAAAAAACCCCAAAATCGCTTCTTGGCCTTTTGGCTAAGATCAAGTGTTGAGTGCTGGGGATCAAACCCAGAGCCTCATACATACATGTCAGGTAAGTGCCCAATCCCTGAGCTACAACCCCAGCCAAGTTAGGGTTTCCGGATCTTGGGTTGTGCTACAGAAACATCTGTTCCCGTTACTTTCTATTAGCCATACCAGGTGCACTTCGTTCCGGCTGAGACTGCCTTGAAGAGTCAGGCCATGATTTCTATGAATTGAAATTCTGGGAAGAGGAAAAGGGCTCTGAGCATACCTAGTTAAACCTCCCATTCAACTTAAAATCTCTCCTACATCACCCACACCTTTGCTCAAGTAGAAATAATAATGAAAATATCGAGACTCAAATATAAGCTGATATTTGTTGGGATTTCCCAAGGTTTATCTGAGTAAGTAGAGCAAACAACCTGTGGGAATTAAAGCTCAATAATCTTACTTATGTAGTACCAAGAAAGAGAGGTATGTGAAACTAATACCTACGATTTACCTTGCATTTATCTGCCTGACTACCATCCTGTTTGTCTTTGCAGTCTCAAAATTCCCCAGACTTGTGTGCAGTGTAAAACCATTTTAAGGCACCATCAGTCGCAGTGTGGTGCTTGAATAGATAGTACTTCCTCACTGGAATGGCCGTGACTCTGAGTGCACGCCTCTGACTGACTTCAGATGCAGCCAACAGCGTCAGCCCTCGCAGTCCTGGAGCGAGGCAGGGTGGAGCACTGCTGCCCTGCGTGGGCTGCTCCTCGGCGGTGGCAGAGCCCACAGGGCTGCCCGGGTGAATGCAGAGTGAAGCACTTACTGAAACTAATCTACAAGCCAGCGACTACGAGTACTGTGAGGAAACTAAACAGTTCTAGTCATGTATGGAGAATGCAGGCTTCTGTCAATTTTCAAATAATCACTAGAACGTCAAAAGGTCTTTAGATCTGTTTATATATAAGATTCTCTTCTAAATGAATGAGGTTCCCTGAAAATGAAACCAGGGTGCTTAAAATGAAAACAGGAATCTCATTATGGTTGTAAGTTCCTTACTAATAAAGGCAGGTTGTAAAGAATTCATAAGTGAATAATTATGAACTTATTTTCTAAAACCCTTTTCTGGAATAAAATCAGACAGGAATGTTTTCATCAACACATTTGAGACATCGGGTAAAAATGATTATTTATTATCTTTTCTATTACCTTCTAGAAAAAAAGGCCTTTAAAAATTAAGTAACTCATGCTTATTGAAAAAAGCAAAACAGCAAAGCAACACAAAAGCACAAACTGGAGAGGAAAACACCACCCCAAATTCTAATCTAAGATAATTACCGTGAGTCTTTTATTGATCACCCTTTCATGCACTCACAAGTGTGTACACGCATACCCACACACACTCTCAAGTTCTCTCTCTAAATGGAATCATGAACATTGTCCTTCAGTGGGTTTGACTGAAGGCAGACAAGTAATAGTCAAATGAGTAACTGCAGTATCAGGCCTCTAGAAAGGCTAATGAGAAAGGGTAGGACTAAGGCATGGATCCTAGGATCCAAGACTTAGATTCTGAGTCATGCAGGCATTTATGCATGAAACTAAAGTACTATGACCCCAGTACTTGGGTTTCCAGTCTATTGAGCATCCTTTTTAATATCTGATGCATACAGTGGGCATCTGGCAGATTCTAGCACCAGTCAAGTGACCATTAAATTACTTAATAATTCTTTACAAGTGCCCAGAACGTCATTATTTGCTTGTACTGGCTATTACTTATTGGTAAAATTTTTACCAATATTATTTACTTGTATTATTATCACAATATTTACTTATATTATTTTATTATTTAGCCTGATGGGTCAGCGTGGGAGTAAGTAAAAGAGGTGGTTGCAGGCAAGATAAATATTTCTCTCTGAACTGAGGTATGAAACAAGCACTACAGACCTCTATGGTTCTGTATCCTCTTTCATGGAAGAAATTAAGTTCATTTGCCAAGGGATAAAGGCATAGGGCCACCTTAGCCACAGAACTTGGACAGAATTGCAGCAATGTGTTTGGCTAACATTTATTGAGCACTTATTATGTACCAGGCACTGTGCTAAGCACTTTATATATCCTAATTCTCACAAGAAACCTGTAATGCAGTTATCTTCGTTTTATGGATGACTGAGATAAGCTTCAGATAAGCACTGCCCAGGTTTCACAACTGAAAAATGGAGGAGCTGAGGGTCAATTTCAGGTGAGTCCAGCTATAGACTCTGAATAATTAACACAGCGCTCTGCCGAAGGAAACTACATCAGGTGTCCAAACAGAAGAACCTTGCTGCTGACCTACTGAGTGAGGCAGCAAGACTCATCCGAAGGCTGGAGAATGTCATGGCCAGTTAGCAAGCACCGACCCAAGGGATTGGAGCAGAGACGATGAAACCACGTCACTGCAAGTGGAAGTCAAGTGCCTGCTGCGTCCACATCTGGACGGTGTTAAGTAAGCTGCACGAGACTTTGGTTATTACTGATCACCAGACGTGCCAGGACGTAACTAAAGATGGAGCACAGAGTCCACCAGGGCTGATTTGGGTTTAAATGTGGGCAGTACCCAGTTGCACTCATCTCTAATTAGTTTTTACAAATACTGGTAAAAGAAAGGATTTAGAGTAAGGCTTCAAAATTTAGAACAAAACCAGAAACCCTTCCTGTACCTTCTGTGGGAAGCTACTTTTGGAAAATCAACTTGCTGTAAAGGAATGGGTCACTAAGATCTTTAAATGTTCCCTTGACAAGTCTTGCTTAGCTGATTCAAACAACCCAGGTTTTGTCTGGTCTCCTTATTTGGGTGGGGATGTTGCTGGCAGAGGCCTTCACAATTTACGATCTGCTAGAATAAATGAGTGAGCAAATTTGTGTAGCTCAAATTATTGACCTGCATGTTTTTCTTTTTTTTTGGTTTTTCTCCGGTACCGGGAACCGAACTCACAACCTTGCGCTTGCCAGGCAGGCGCTTTTGCCGCTGAGCTAAATCCCCAGCCCCTGACCTGCATGTTTTTCTTGACACCAACTTATTCCTTACATGTGGGCTCCACCTTTTCAGTATTTGGGTTACTGTTTCTGGAGAAGCCGAGAAAATAACTGTAATAGTCAGGAAGTTACCTTACTGTAGATTGCTTACTGTATTATAAATAATGGTGAGCAGTGGTCAATAGCTTTCTATCCCTTTAACAAAATGGGCCGTGACAGTCCTCTGATCCAAGTTTCATCCTCTGAAGAATATCTCCCCTCCAAGCGACACTCAGCTTCCACCTGCATTCTTGGTCCTGAGAACTCCCTGCAGCAAACTATCCCCACGAAGTCACCTGACTCTTCCTTTTAGTTTGGTGGAATTTGCCTTCCCCTAACCTACTCTCTGGCCTTCATTCTGTCCTTTAAAGATAGTTTATACTGATTTTCCCTTCTTCCAGTCTTTGTTGACAGAAACAGCAGGTCTTCTTTCTGATGGTCTTTCCTGCAGGCTAAACATTCTTGATGCAGTTAAGGGTGCTGGTGTTCCCCCAGAGCTGGCTGTGTAAGACCTAGGTAAAGTCTGTGTAGCCCACCCAGAGAGACGCGGCTCCTGTCAGTGATGAGGATCTGATACTCTTTACACACCACGACTACACTGGTTCCCTTGGCATTTGTACTACACTGTCAATTCATTCTAAGTTTGTGGCTACTGAAACCCTTACATCTTTTCTCTTAGTGACCTGTTCTTGTTGAACACAGTGAACTCCCAATCTGTGTAGCTGACTAAAAATACATGCTCATGAAATAAGTTACTTTGCTAGCTATGATCCATTAGGATCATGGTATCATGGTATCTCCATTAGGAAGCTGGTGGGAGCTCAATTCTCATCTCCTTAATGAAAATTATTCTACATATATTTTGGGACCATCTGGCACATGCAATCCAAAAAACAATTTGTTACTTACTCATTAGCATTCAAGCTAGCTGTGGCTCTGATGATCATGTAGCAGAGTGTAAGAGCACTGAGGAGGCCAAAACTGGCAATAATAAACCATTCTTCTGTTGACAAAGGAAAGGGAGGAAATCACTCTGGGGAGAAGGCTTAAGTCAAATCGATGTCAACATTCCCTCAAATGCAACGAAGCAGACGTCAACGGAGGTGTAAGCCAAGACTGGCTCAAAGAAGTGAAGCAGGAGGAGGCTTGCTAGAGAGCTACTAACTGGAGAAGGTTAGTGGAGGCACTGGTAAAAGGTGCAAGGGAGAAAGAAAGCACGGCCCGACCGTTTCTTCCAGTGCAGGTCATGAGGTACGAAAGGAGTGTGGCCACCACCAGGTGCACAGAAAAAGTGTGCATATAAAGTTGCACACGGACATTGGCATCTTCATTTAATGTAATTTAAAGGACAGTAGAGCAACCACAAGCACAGCCGTCTTTCAAGCTTCATTTTGCCACCTCTGTGTGGTCGCATCACTCACTCCCAGGCAAAGGCTCAGAAATGCGGAGCACAGGCTCTCAAGGTCTCGCGGGTATCCCAAGCAGTCTGTGAGCCGGCCTCCCGTGGCCTTCACCTCCACATCCTCTTCCTCTTAGGGTCTACTTAGGGTATTTACATTAAAAGGACATCTCCTTGGTGTCTGAAGAAAATGGTATCGGGTCCCACTGCCGGCAAGCAAGCTGGTTGTTCTGGCTTCATGAGAAAGAGAAGCGGAGGTGACTGGCAAGGTATTGGGCCAGCACCGAGTAGCGAACCTCCGCATATGGAACCCTAGGGCTTCTCTCTAGTGTCCCTGTCTCCACTCGGGAATTCAGTCAAGAAAACATTCAAAAAACAGTACTTATCAAGAACTTCTGAAATAACCCAAGAACCAATCTGACTTCCTAAAAGTCTTAACTATAAAATATTTCCTAGAGTACACACTAACAAGGGGTGGTTTAACAAATTACTACTCAGTAACCCCCCCTCCCCATATCTGTAATAAGGCAGAGAAGCAGTATTTACACTTGGAATGTTTAATGTTTAGACCCAAAAGGACCTAACATGTTGCTCTGTGGGCAGTACTGAGGACTGAACCCAGGGGGCGCTCTACCACTGAAGTATATTCCCATCATGTTTCATTTTTATTTTGAGAAAGGGTCTTGCTAGGGTACCCAATTTAGCCCTGACCTTGTGATCCTCTTGCCTCAGGCTCCTGAGTGGCTGGGATTACAGGCACACCCTACTGTGCCTGGCATATAGATATTTCTTAGTCTGTATTTCATGAATCCTAAAGCTACATGCAAAATTGTGTGTGTAGAGGCATTTTTCTAGAAGTTCACTGTACTTCCATTAGATTGTAAAGGCTAAGAGTTGCTCTCTAGGGCTCTGGGGTGTTGGGTTTGTTCTATGAGAGTATCTCTGCCTCAATTAGTTTATATTATCAAAATGCTTAGTAAACACTTTAGTGCAGCCATTGTCTCATCATTAGAGTGAGGCTTTTTATTTAGGTCAAACTGAATGTTCAAGAACATGTACAAAATCCACCATTTTATCATGTATTTTAGATTAAAAATATATATTGACATTTAAAAAAAATCAAGAAGTGAGCGAATGGCTATCATCATCAAGGAGATTAACAAAGCACTTTCTCCTTTTTCTCCTTTCTTTTTTGTAACGAAGCATGCGTGCTACAACTGAGCTACACCCCAGCTCTTCTCAGATTCTTTTACATATGATAAGCAGACGAACACTTAGAACTTCAATTATCTCTATATTTGTGAGTTCTGAATACACATACATGTGTGAACTGGTCATCTCACTTTAAAAGTCAGCGTTCAAGGAGAAGGGCACACCCTCACAGCAGCAGCCGACAGGCGCAGGCCTCTCCACAGTGGCCTGCAGGGCCGGCCTGCCAGCCCCACCCCCTGCTGCTCATGTAGCACAGTGCCGTGTACACCGTGGGTGCTGGCTGATGGCATCGCGGTTGCTATGGAGCTACAGGGGCTTGTGGGGGGAAGGAGAACTAGCTTGGGTCTAGCTTAATCCAGTGAATTTTATTTATGGAACCATGTCTAAATTCTGCTAAAGGTAATTAATTTGGCACATGAAGTAGTATTTCTTTATCATCAAAAATGTAAGATATCCAGAGAACGTTTCTACATTAAAATATAACAGTCTGTACTTAATGTAGTAGTAGGTGCTCAATAAATGTATGATCAATGAAGGATTTACAAGAACTCATTAATAAACAACTTCTGTCTCCTTTATTATTTCTAGGTCACATTTATTTGTTTGTTTGTTTGTTTGTACCGGGAATCAAACTCAGGACCTTGTGCTTGCCAGGCAGGCGCCTGTGCTGCTGGACTATATTCCTGGCCCTAGGGTCACTTTTTAAAAATGTAGATAATAAAATCTAAATGCTGGAGTAAGGAAACTAAGAAATGCTATTGAAACAAATCACTGCAAATAGTAAGAAATGAGCCAAACTAGCAAAGAAAATAGTTCTACTTATAACTGAATGGAGGTTCCTGGAGTTCAGACAATAGATAAAATAACACATGGGGAATCTAAGGGTAATCTCTGGCTGGTTAAAAGCATGTCTTTCCATTGGACAGATTGCAAGAGTCTTAATATGTAAAAGGAAAATTACTTTATAAACCTATCTCTCCCCGTTTTACTGACTCCCAGTGGTAAGCGGAGTCCCATCAGCTTCAAGGCTTGAGGCTCTAGGCAAGCAACAGCACGAATCAGAAAAGGCAGTGCCAGAGCGGCAACAAGAGATGGGTGAGAGGTTGTTAGATGGAAACTGCATGGGGAGAATGGAGGTGAGGAGGAGCTGACTGGTTACAGGGTGAATGCCTACAACGCCCACACACGCTGCTAGCCACGCACGCCTCCCCACTCACACTGCGCCTGGGCACTGCCCTCAAAACACCTGTGCATTTCATTTCTGCTGTCAGCGCTTCGACAGTCAAGGCCTTCATAACTAGCCTCAAACATTTTTCTTTAAAGGCGGACTGTACTTTGGCTCTTCTCCCATCTCATGCACAGTTGCACCAAAGGGTTAAGTACCAAGAAACCAAACCGCTGTAAGAAGTAGGAGATAATGTGAGCCATGGACAGACCATCTCAACTGTTCCTGCAGCTGTGAATTTTTAGGCTAAAATTCTAGCAAGCTGCCTGCACCCTGGGAGATGGGCAGAACCAGTGCCTAGTTTGCAGCATGCCAGCACTGCTGCTGGCCTGTACCACATTCTGGTGTCTTCCTTTAACAGGCCTGTTTGCAATGCGAAGATTTCAAAACAAGCTTAAGAAACAGCTACTGAGACAAAACTCTGGATGACTCCTCTTCAATCCAGTTATTCCTATTAATGACACACCAATACACCGGCTCCTTATGGTAAAGAAAGCTCTGCAATTCCAAACACCTGACTTGACAGACGTGCACACTGCTTTCTCCTTTTAGAGCTGCTGGCCCAGGGCCTCAACTCCTCATGACAGCGCATGCTCAACAGAAGCAGTGATGCTGCCTGGTGCCTGGGGCCACTTACTTGTTACTGCAATGTTGATTTCTCCCGCTCTGGGAGTGAGCTCCCCATCCTGAGGAAGAGGTGAGATCCCAGAAGTTCGAAGTGGCTCCAGACCGAGGGCGTTGTCACTGGCAAGGTCACCTAGGGCTGATCTTCGGTTAACTGCTTGGGTTCTGGTGAGCCTTTCCATATCAAATGCTACGTGATCAGTACATGGCAGATTTGGCTGCAAAATATTTCCAGATTAAGAATAACTGTAAAGAATAAAAAGTTCTTTGATAAACTCCTAAATGACATTCCACTGCAAAAACTTCGAAAAGTTTTATTCATGAGGTTTCATCTCATTTCCCTGCCCATCTATTTTTTTCTTTTCTAACCTAAAAGGTTTTTTCAAAAGGACAAGATAACCTCCTAAAAATGGTACAAAGGAAAACCACAATTCACTGAGTAACTAAGAAAATGCATCTTTGTAAAGAAAGGACAACCTTTTGTGGACATGGCTCACAGGCAGAGACAGTCAAGATTATAATGCTGAGAGACATTCAGCTTAAGAGACAAACAGTATTACTTTGGCTAATGTTAAATGTAAGAGATAACATAAAAATTCCTCTTCCACCCTGTTAACTTCTTGAAAGTGTCCTATTTACCTGGTACTCAGTTTTTAAATATCTTCTATCTTTAGACCCACGTAAGGCAGACAGCAAAGGGCAGATTAAAACTGAAGACTTTTAACAAAGAGAACCCTTCTCCACTGCTGGTGGGAATGTAGACTGGTACAACCACTGCAGCAATCTGCGGAGGTTCCTCAAAAACTGGGATTGGAGGTCCCATTTGACCCAGCTATTCCCCTGCTGGGTATTGTCCCAGAAGAATTAAAAACATCATACCACAGCAATAAATGTGCACCTATGTTTACAGCAGCACAATTTTAATAGCTAGATCTTGGGAACAACTCAAATGCCCATCAACTGAGGAATGGATAAAAAAGATGTGGTCTTTTTATACAATGGAGTACTACTCAGCCATACAGAAGGATAAATTGGAGACTTTTATAGGTAAATGGATGCAATTTGAGACCATACTCATAAGTGAAATAAACCAGATGCACATGTGTAAACATCGTATTGTCTCTCTAGTGTGAGAAGCGTAAATAAACCAGATGCACATGTGTAAACATCGTATTGTCTCTCTAGTGTGAAAGAGTAAATAAGATCCAAACTGTACAACAGATATTGTAAAATGGAAGAAACTTCAAAAGGAAAGAAACTGGGATGGGGGAAAGGAGAAAAGGAAGGGAAAAACAAATAAAAATATGTATATAAAAGGTAGTTAAGATAGTTATACTACTAATTTCTCTTAGTTCAATGAAAAGAAAGGCTTGTGCTAATATTGTTTAGACAATTAAGTGCTTACAACTTGTACTCTGAGTAACTAATTTAAAGATAACAATATGCAAGGTATTAACCATGGTTGCCCTCTTATTATCTTTTTACTTTTTTATTTTAAAGAGTAAAAGAAGAATAACATAATAATAGGGGTGGCTTACCAAATTACAGACAAAGTGGTAGGAAATTATCTATGGTTATTGTTTTACATACTGTTATCTATAAGATAGTTTCTCAGGAAAATAAATAGACAAATAATAGTGAGTTACAGACAAAAGAGGTAGGAGATGCCCTCCTATTATCTTGTTTTGAAATTTTGTTTTTTTTCTTTAAGATAAAAAAAAGGAACAAACAAACAATCAAAAAACCCAAAGACAATGATCCCTTTCAAAACCTAAGCACTTAATCCTGAAGGAGAGGTATGTAACTGGTTGGGGCCAAGGTTTACCAATTAAAAACTGTACTTAAGAATCTTCCAATCTAACAATATGAATATTTAGTTTCCCTAGCAACCTCTAACTCTTTCTGCTTATAGCTGACAGCATATGAAAAGCACAGTTGGGAAAGGCGGCTGAGAAAAGTTTATACAGAGAGAAGTCACAGCCAAGCAAACCCAGAATTGAAGGATTCCAGAGCAAAAGAATTCTATTTTAGATCATACAAAGTTCTATTTTAAAAAATTATAGCATAGTATAAAACTGATGCTTTCAAAGACACCAGTTAGAAGAGGCTTGTTATATTTAAAGAACCATGATGGCTTATTGTACATTTTAGTAGGATCTCCATTTAAAATGGGCAAGTACCAGTACCTAAAAGAATAGGCAAGAGGCAGTGACTAAGTGTGCTTGGATTTGACTAGTGTCACACAATGTAGATTCTCTATTAATCAGTCTCCCAGTCTCTCTGGGAGATTCTCTATTAATCAGTCTCCCAGGGGAGAATTGCTACACCCCAATATTGGGGTACTTTATTTTTTTTTAAGGTCCTCACTATGTTGCTCAAACTCCTATGCAAGTGATCCTCCTGCCTCAGCCTCCTGAGTAGCTGCAGCATGTAGCAATAGAGGCCAGGGATGTTGCTGCAGCCTGTAAGGCACAAGTCAGCCCCTATGAGAAGGAGTTATCTAGTTTTAAGTGTCAGTAATGTAGAGATCCAGCAAGCCCGAGTTAAGCTGTTTCATGATCTCTGGAGAAGCAGGCAACCATGATCTGACAGCATAATTCAAACAGGACTACTCAGATCTCCTTTGGGTTGTAAGGTAAAATGAAGAGCTCATCTGTTAGATCAAGCTCAGTTTTCTGTCGCATGAGGAGATCATTCATCTTTTTTTTTTTTTTTTGAGACCAGAAAATATTTTATCTTCCTTCAAAAAGCAAAGCCCTGGATATATACTCCTTTGCAGCAAGGGAAACAAAAGTGACTCCAGCATCTCGGCTGGTCAGGGCGGGCCTGGCTCTGGGACAGCTGACCTCATCTGTGCCGCTCACCTGGCAATGCCCTTACCAGGCTGCTCAAGGTTCTTCAAGGGCTTCAGTCACCATGTGCCTTTGCTGCCTGCAACTGACCAACACCCAAGAGACCACAGGCAAACTTAAGAGGAAGGAATATCAGTGAGGACATAATTTTATGGTTTTATATCGCATCAAATGCAGAAAAACAACTACAGGACCAAAGTAAAAGTCTGTGACTGATTTGTGTGTGTGCGGCGTGCAGCTGGAACCCAGAGCCTGACACAGCCGGCAGACTCGCGCCACTGGCCACACTGCCGAGAGACTAAACAAAGGCCACACGTCTGCGTCCCTGTGTCAGTTCTTCATACACCCACCACCCACCGGAAACACACGTTTACAGTAGACTAGTACAGTTACAATCTTCTTTTCTGGACTTTCTAGACTTTGAAATAATCTGGAAGGAAGGCAGTGCTGAATTAACAAAGGTACATGGCAAAGAGTCAGTTTATTTTTGTGTCACTATATCATATCTCCTATCATACCAACAGTGTTATATTGTATTACACTGTACTATACTTAGATGTAATACTACAGAAAAGTAACAATGAAATAGGAAACATACCACAATTCCCAGGGCCTTCAAAATATTAAGTTTGCACATAGGACAGGTACAGTGTTCACTAAGCCAAGGATCAACACAAGATTTGTGGAAGACGTGCCTATAAAAAAATGGAGAATTACACCATCAATTATATATAGAAAACCTATTAGGTCAAAATGCAAAAAATGGAATTTTTAGTTAGTCTATTTTTCCTTATTTTGGCATTTATTGGTAAGTTACAAGAGACAAAGAGGGGGATTAAACTTGCAGAAAATCTTCTGAACCCAGTCTCATATATTGATAACACTGTGATAAGAACTGCTAAGTGGGGTATGGTTGCTTGGACTTTATTTTTGTAGGGCTGGGGATGGAACCCAGTGCCTTGTGCATGTTGGGCAAGCACTCTATTACAACTTAGCTAAGTGCCCTGCCTTAAAAAAAAAGGGCAGGGAGGGTCTCACTATGTTGCACAGACTGTCCCCATATTCCTGGGCTCTAGGGATTCCCCTGCCTCAGCTTCCTGAGAAGCCGGGACTACAGACAGGTCCATTGTGCTTGACTTGGACATCTTATTCATCAAAATTCCAAAAAAGACTTGAGGAAACCTAAACAATTTATTAAGACTAAAGAAATCATATCTTGTAAGTTAAGTTTTCTGTAATAGTTAATGTAAAAAAATGGAATTTCTAACAGATACTAAGTCACAGTTAATTCAAAAAAGTTCTCTGTATAATTACTGATTTCAGAGACCTCAACCTATGTTTAATGACTGTAAAAGTCACAAGGCAATTGGAATTGTTGAAAGTGGTAAACTGACAGTTCCAATAATCAAGTAACCCTCAGCAAGTTTCAGCTGAAACTCTGAAGGGGCAGGTGTGGGGATTTCTTCTCAAATTCTGGGAAACAGAAAGTCACACCCTGTGACAGGACGTAAGTCAGTCCAGGAGGAGCCTGCAAGCTTAGGTCAGAAGCTCGTGCTCCTCGGAAGGGAGCTGCGGAGACCACTCTCCAATCTCGAGCACCCCCACGTAAGTGTGAGGGCTGCTGCCAAACCCAACGGCAGCCCTGGAGCTGGGCCGAACAGGCAGGGGTGGGCGCCCAGAGACGCACAGGCAGGAGGAGACACCAGTCCAAGTAAAAGCTATCTTGAGAAAGATGCCAACGTGGACTATGGTATGCCTTTAAAACCTTGACTGTTAATTTAACACATAAATGGTTTGACTGCTGGTTGAAAAATGCAGTTTTGATTAAAAAAAAAAAGGAGGCTGATAAAACTCACCCCCCTCTTTGGGGTAAGAATAAAGACCCATCATGAAGTCTGAAAGTATCAACTTGCCAACGACCCATTTACCAGAACCTCATCGTTCCTGAAGGCTCTCAAGCCCCCAAGTCAGAGGCAAGGCCCAGTGTGGCTCACATGTGTCATGTCTGCTTCTTGTTGCTGGCACCCACCCGTGGGAGTGCTCCAGAGTGGGTGATGGGCTCCTTACTGCAGGGATGCCCTCAGCTCTACTTTTCAGCAGCAGTCAGATAGAACAAGGCTTCCCAACTTGCTTTAGGGACACAGACCCCTGCGATCTAATATAAACGACAGGACCTCCTCTAAGAAGTGACCATGGTGCGTATTTCGGATGTCTCGCACGCACTTTGGGGGTGTGTGGGTGGCTTACAGACCTGGCAGCGGCTGGCATGGCCAGGAAGTACTCTGGTCAGGTCTGTCAGTGCAGGGTGGACAGTGGGACTTGGCTGAGTGATGGGGAAGAGATAAAGTTGTGTGATTTCTGACCAGAGTCGCTGTGATGCTGGGGTGGGAGCATTTAACCTGTCAAGGAAAAGCCCTGGCTTATACAAGTTTAAAGGGTGGCTCTGGCCAGTGTTTTTGCTTTTCTACTACTGGTTATTCTGAAAGAACAAAGTGGTGTTAACTCTCATGTTTAATTTCTAACAAGACATAAATCAGTGTTCGCTATCTGTTCCTTCAACCTTGAGCTGCAAGTGGGTTCCTCTTATGCTGGTCTTCGTAAGTAGCCGCTTCATTCTGCATTTGGTGATCTAAAAGAACGAGTGCCTTCCTCCCTGTTTCGCTGCACATTAGTCTCCTCTGTGCTGTCAAGCACTGCAATGAAAGGCAGCGAAGACTAACTGGTTTTTAGAGACAAACTAGGAAAACCTCCCTCCCTGAGCTAACTCACAATCGTCCCTGAGGGAGGGCAGAGCAAGTGAAGTAGAAAGAATTACCATATGTTATGTACAGGTACCAACTGCCATCGTGAATGAAATCACTACATACCACAAACACATACCCTAGAAGTTAAAAACCCCATGTTCCTATCCCCTTGCTCCAAACTAACCCCCAAGGTATTGTTAAGCAGGCAAAGTGAAGTTAAAGTTTTACAGGAAACCCCAAGGAATGATTAGAACACCCTGCCAATCCCAGCAGGCACCTTCTCACTAGCCAGGGGGCTGCTGTGGACAGCACAGTGGGCCAGCGAAGTCTTGGAAAGAAGCCCGGTCCCACTCTTACAATCAAAGACTCCAGTAAGAGAATCCACACAAAAGCAGAAAGGGCCTGGCACACTTAGGGCTGAGCGACACTGAGGTGAGGCAGCCCGTGTGCTGAGGGGCGGGGAACTGTGAAAAGGACAACCGGGGAGCCATTACTCCTGTAAGACATGCTTTGGGATACAGAACACACAACATATGGAATAATGGAACAGGCAAAACTGGTCACACCAAAGAGCAGCTCCTCCCCCTTTCTATTTGCCACAACCAGAGAGGTCAGAAAATGGGGCCTGGGTGGGCCAGCAGAAGTCTACATTGGGGGAAGGGGTGTATTTTCACAGCTTCGAAGCCCCTGGGGGCCCTGTCAAGGACCTGGCAGACAAAAGGACCCAAGATTACTAAGGCTCAGTGACAAGAACTCCCTCCCCTCACCTGGACTGGTGGCAGAGGCCATGGATGCCAGCCCTGTCCCCGAGGTAGGGTGCCCGGCAGCTCTTCAGCCAGCCAGTGGCCAGCTGCCTGACCCATTTCAGCTCCCAATGGGCACCTTAAACACTTGTTCATCCAAGCTAGGGCACTCTACTTCTGAAATGTTATTTTTACCTACTAAAAATTTCGAGGCTAACCTTTAAGTAAGGTGGCTGTTTCTCAGTTTCTAAGACACGTTGGCTAACATTCAAAGGATGATCAACTGTAATCAACTGACACAAGCAGGAGGTCCCCAAAGCAATGCCAACTGCCATCTGTCCACAATAAATTAGTGCGGCAGAGGATGAAAAGCAAAGGTCAATGCAAAAAAAAGTCAGCAACCCATGGGAGGCTTGATATATATAGACAGAAAGGCTTAGTTCAGGCCCCTGGTGGGCGCGTTAGAGACGAAGGACAGACAGACACAAGACATGAAGCGACCCACACCCTGCAGTGAGGTGAGGAAGAGGCAGTGAGTCTAGACCCTGCAAAGGCGGGGGGGCAGAGACTGTGAGGGCAGAGACTGCAGGGTGGTGTGTGGCAGGTGATGGTTTCAGAGCTTTAAAAACTGGAAAAGGAAATGCTTGAGCATGACTCAGTGCTGATGAGCAGTGACCAAGGATGACACTGGAAGGAGCAGACAGGGCAAGGTCCCCAAGGATGTGAGAGCTGGCAGAGGTAAAAAGCTCAGCAACAGAACAGAGGGCACTGCCTCCACCTTGATAGGAGTTTGTGGTGAGCGGGAAGGCAATCACGCCTGAAGGCCAGGGATGGGAGGTGAGGGGATTCTGCCCCTTACCCTCTCTGTGAAGTTGGCTCTGCCAAGAGGGAGGAATGCCGCAGTGAGTGCAAGTGTGTAAGAAGGAACGTGCCTGAAGAGCTGAACGGACAGCGCAGCTGGGGCAGGAGGGCTTGGGCAGCACTCAGGGCCCAGACTCCAGCCAGTTCAGAGCCCCAAGGGAAGACACTGAGGGTCGCAGCTAGTAGCCATGGGAGACACAGGGAGCTGTGGGAAGTGGAGACTCAGACTGCACTGGACCAAAGGAGGGCAGGCTACCCTAGACAGACAGCCTGTTTACCACGCGGCAGCAGGAGGTGAGAGTTAATGCAAAGGTACTCGTGAGGCATCCACTGGAAATAACATGCCTGGAGATGTGCGGTAGGAACATCTATATGCAGACGTCCTCCAGAGCTGTGTGCAGATGTCCCCTAGGTCTGTGTGAGGACGTTCTCCAGGTCTCTGTGCTTCTCATTGGAGGCATGGGTCATCTTCACTGTGTGGTGTGGGTGCTTTTGCCATCCAGCGGGCAGAGGCTGAGGGTACTGATAAACACCTGGTCCACAGGACAGTTCCTCTCACTCCTTGCCCCACCAAATGACCTGACTCCAAATCTCAGCAGTGCTGAGGCTGAGACCTTCAGTGTCGGACAAAATTGCCACAAAATGTTGCTCAATGTGGAAAGTTAATTTTTATCGCACCTGATGTTTTAGTAAGCAGGGTAAGTGGTAGTTTAGAGAAAGCTGTGATTGCTGAGACTTGAAAGTAAGAATAACAAAGCTCAGGGGAGAAGTCTGACAGAGCAGCAGGCATGGTATGCCTTGTCAAAGACAAGGACCAAGACAGCAGAATGAGGCCGTAACCAGGGGCACCAGACAGTCTGCTAAGTTCACCAAAGTCTCTAACATTCAAACACAAAGCCTGAGAAGCAGTTCTCTGCTTTCCCCCACACAAACAGTTATGACCAGCCAAGGGCCTGGACTCACGGAGGGTGTAGCCTTACGACATGAGTCACTCAGGAGCACATTCAAATGCTGTTCTGCACTGCGGTGTGTTTCTGACAGCCCCTCACTCATCCTGATGCATGGTCAGATTTGGAGAGCTCTAAACTGAGGGAAAGAAAGCCCTCAGAATGAACTGCAGAAGCCAAGGCTTTAGGGATGAAGGGAACTAGAACAAGCCTCCAAGAATCTATTTCAGGTCTGCAGAGGCCCCCTGAGGAAGGCACTCTCAGGTCAGCACTGCCCAGGAGAGGCCCCCTACTTGGGATGGGTGGTTCCAGGAATCTAAGGCTGAGACAGAAGACAGAGGATTTGTAAAGTTCTGGTTTCCTCCTGATCAACACAGGCATCTGCTGATTACCCTGTGTAATGTAGCCTATTGATCATCTGCTTAATTTGTATGTGTGTATGTGTTTCCTTTAGCCTCACGTTTCAAAGAATGTAAATGAAGACAAGGAGGAACAACTGGTCATTATGTAATTTAATTTTCTATAGGACAGCTGACAGTTTGACAGATTTTCTCTGGATGTTAACTAGAATGACCTGACCTCCAGAATCTTATATTTCTGCTTCAGGATACAGAATTCTTAAGTTCTATGATTTTTTTTTTTGTGTGTGGTTTTTCTCCGGTACCGGGAACCGAACTCACAACCTTGCGCTTGCCAGGCAGGCGCTTTTGCCGCTGAGCTAAATCCCCAGCCCCAAGTTCTATGATTAAAAGCAAACAACTTCCCCCTGCAAAAAATTTTCCTAGGTTCAAAATAGATTACTTTGTAAATATGTGAAACAAAACTCATTTAGAGACAACTATTCACTATTATGTTATTCAACCACATGTGCAGAGTGGGAGTGTTTGTGTGGAAGTATTTGTGGTACTGAGGGTTGAAACTAGAGACTTGTATTCTAGTGCTGAACTATACCTCCCCAGCCCAACACTGTATTATTAGAAGGCTGAGTTATGTGGATTTTTTTTCTTTCGAGACCGGGCCTTGTTATGTAGCCCAGGTTGGCTTTAAACTTATGATGATCCCCAGCCTCAGCCTCCTGAGTGCTGGGATTACAGGCGTGTACCACCATACCCAGTTTGTTGGATCCCTTTTAGAGAAGAGAGAAGAGAACAAAGAAAAAGTCTTTGGTTTTAGGCTTCTCAGCAGGTGATTTTGCATTTTTCCAATTGATGGTCAGAATTGCGTGTCTTAATATTTCATATTCTCCAGCTTGATACAGCACCACGGTAGAAATCAACATGCTTCTAAAGAAAATGTGCTTTTTTTTAGGCACCAAGGCTGCCATGGACGCCCCTGAGAGAGGTTTGCCGTCGATGGAAGAAGTACCAGCAATGAATGCTGACCTTTCTATTGGCTCTGCTACTTCTGAAATGTATCCCTCAAACATCTACTATGACCACAGTACTGCTGGCAGTGGTGATGCTTTGGAGGGAAGGGGTCTAGTGGGGTCCTGAGGCCATGCATGGTGGGGGATTTCCTGTGGGGCTCCTTTGGTAGTTCTTCAAGAGGGCTGTTAGAAAAGGAGCAAGCCTGGCTGCCTGGAACTCTTTCTGCTCCTGTTCAGAATGTGACCACCGTGCTCTCCAGGGCTGCCACTATGATGAGATATCCCCAGAGGTCAAACCAATGGGATGGACTGGCCTCGCCTGACCCTGTACTTTGTACCTCCCACACTGTGAGCAAAACAAACCCCTTTCTCATCCTAAGTAGCCACCTCAGTACTCTGTTAAGGTAATGAAAACCTGACAAACACAAATGGCAGGGAAACACCTTCTTTAGATGGGGGGAGCAGTGTGATCTGTTCTGGCTTAGAGCAGTGCACAGCAGGGATCAGCACCCCATGCGGCAGGCCACGCTCCAGGAAAAGGCTTGCTCCCAGTCCCTCGAGCCATGGGGCCCACAGCCTGGTGAATACTGTAGAAGTCTCACACAGGGCACAGTGATGGACTCTGAAGGAGGTAGAGGAACAGGAGGCCACAGTAATCCTGGAACAAAACTCCCAAGTTACAAGCATCTAACAACTACGTCACGTGTGCTTCCTGTGGGGCAGCGCCCGTCAATGGTGACCACAGCCTCTCACCGCAAACCACATGCAGTGGCCATGGCTGTGGCCTGCCAGGACAGCTCTCAGGAGCAAGTGGACACCTACTCTGAAGAGAGACATAAAAAACATATTCATGTCATTCTTTGCAAAACAAGGAAGCTGACATACTTGCAGGGGAGAATCCGAACGACATCATTCTGTTTATAGCTCTCTATGCAGACTGCACAGTGATCAAAGTCTGGGTCTGTTTCCTGAAAAGAAGAGCACAGGACACAAGTTACACACCACACCTGCACACATGGAGGAGGCAGTTCAGCCAAGAATACCCCTGTGGCAACCGTGGTAAGCAAATGCTCACAGAGCAAAAGCTATGAACATAACTTAAAAAGCTTTCATTTGCTTAACTATATTGACCCAAATTATACCTAAGCCAATCTATTCTGTCTTGAAATTATATTGTAATAATCAATGGTAATTCTGTTTATGAGATGCCTTAGAATTTTCAGACCACAGTTCTAATGTTTTTCAAGAGTCACATTAACTATCACCTTGGATCACCATTACATTCCTACCCTCCATTCCCACTGTGTTGCTGGTTTGTCTGAGTACTTTTCACTACAGACTCTGCACAACCTGGGTCTTCACCAGGCAGCTCAACTAGTCACCTGCCCCCCAGTACGGCCTCCTGCAAGCACCCGGCAGGCTGCTGTCCAGAGACCACTCTAGGAATAGCAGCTCTGCATGGGTGAAGGGAGAGAAGGCTGGAAGCTTCTCTGGTCTTTACCAAGAGTCAGGAAAAGTCAGTCAGGTGCTTGGCCACCAGGTTAATTAA
Organism: Chinchilla lanigera; assembly: GCF_000276665.1. Taxonomy (NCBI): domain Eukaryota; kingdom Metazoa; phylum Chordata; class Mammalia; order Rodentia; family Chinchillidae; genus Chinchilla; species Chinchilla lanigera. The sequence goes on along the minus strand of NW_004955408.1, from coordinate 639,239 downwards.
TTTTCTCCTCCTAAGGCTGCTGGAGTTTCAACAGAGTTGCCATTAAATAGAGCATGTCAGCAACCTAAGTGGGAAAGGTGAGACTGTTTGCTGTGTCATTGCCACGTGGAATGAAACTCTGTGGGACACTCTTGGCAGGTCTAGGGGTGCAAACTAAGAAGACCTGTTGGCTTTAATAAGTAAAGGAAGGATTGTTTTGCGCTAGCCTGGGGGACAAAGGAAGATGGGTAGGTTAGACAGCTTCAGGGACTTCACGTTACAGTAATGTCAGGAGAAGGCCAAGAAGACATTTATACTGGTTACCATTCCTCCAGACGGAAGTGCAGCTATTTTGATGCTACTTGTATTTTCTTTTTCTTTCCTTAGTGTATTAAGAAATAAAGTCTCTACCTCTGGAGCTGTGTCAAGGACAACAAGATATGGTGGCATCAAAGCAATGGGAATAAAAAGGGGGCAAGTCCAAGAGCGCAGGAAAACTTAGGAAATGGACAATCTTTTGAAATCACCCTTCCAGTGCTCTTTGCTAACAGGTCAGCGATGTGTGTGGGGCAGGCGGCAGATTCAGATGCAATCTTCTCATGCTGGTGACTCTTGAGTATGCTACTTGCAGGATCTAATTATATCAAAGTGTCATTTTGTGCTTACAGAGAAGCAGAGCTGGAGCTCTGACTGGAATCGTGGGTAAAGGTCTCAGCCACAACCTTCTGTCACTGCCTCTCAGACCTGATCCCCAAGCATGGGGCCCAACCCTGGTGAATTGTGCTCCTCTTATTCCAAACTGCTTTGACTACCATAGAGAGAGCACCCTGTTAAGTGATGCACTCTAGAAATGTAGGTCTTCAGTTCAAACCTCAAACAGACACAAAGTGGTAAGAAATATGAAGACAGCACATGACTCCTAGCTATTTAATGCACGAAGTAGAATTCTTGGAAGATGTATGCTAGGCTTCAGTGGAAGAAAGCTGCAGAAAGCCACAGCTCGAGTAGCAGTAGTTAGGTTCTTGACACTTCAGTGGTGAGCACATCTGAAGTCCAGCCAGTTAGGGGGCTGGCTGAGGGGCTTCCAGATGGCATGCTTGGCAAGAGCAAGGCTTTGAAGAGACTGCAAAGTAGTTCATTACTGTACCTTATCACCTTTTTTTACTGTTCTGGTTGTCAGTTTACTGATGGCTTTCTTGGCTGCATCTCCAAGGCGACGCTACAAAAATGGCAAATAAAAACAGACATTAAGTGTTAAGATCTATGAATCACGGTCTTTATTTTTAAATAATTAAAGGTATAAAGTCTCTAATTTCCTATATCACTCTGTCACATCATATAAGAGGATTCTAAAAACAATTACAAAACTGGCAACGGTACCATTTATTCAATATTCTTGCTAAATAAAAAGTGTACACAGCCAGGCATGGTGGAGCACACCTGTAATCCCAGCACTGGGGAGGCTAAGGCAGGAGGATCACTTTGAGTTCAAGGCCAGCCTGGGCTACAATGTGAGTTCAAGGCCAGCCTGAACTGTATAGTGAAACCCTGTCTCAAAGAGATAAAAAAAAAAGTGTATACAGTGAAAAAGGCAGGTATCATCACAATCACTTCTGCATTTTGTATTAATAAACATGTGATGTATTACAGCATTACCATGTCTGCTTCTGTGCTACCCTCCCCTGCTCTACTAGCTTTCAGGTTGTGCTCCCGGGATGATCACTCTTAGGGGTACAAGCTGTCTTAGCAAAGACATTCCACTGCTCCCTGAACCCTTCCCGTAGCCTCAAATCTGAGAAAAGATGCAGTACGGCTCTCCTTTCGGGCCTGTCACCACCTGCTCCTCAACCTGAGGAAGGCGCGGCTACTGTCCCAGGGCTGAGTTAACATTTTGCCAGACATTGCGACACCACAACCCAGAGGTGAAAGGACAGCGAACTCTTAAGAAGCTATCTGAACTGGGGAAAGACCTGTAAACACATTTTAATTTAACTCAGAAGAAAGCCTGCCCTGGGCGGAGTGGCAGCCAAAGGACAGTAGGGGAGGGCAGGGCAGAGGAGGGATGTCACCGAGTCTTTCCAGAGGTTATGCAGGAGCCAAGACTTGGACAGCAGGGAGGAAGGAGTTTGGTATGGAGGAGCACAGGGAACAGGGACTCTGTAAGGAACTGTCCAGTACAGACACACGAGAGGCACAGGTGTGTGCAGGAAAGCACACCTCAACCTTCCTGGTGAGCATCAATTTTACTAGAAGTCAGAGTCTACACCGGGATTGCAGCTTCAAACTAGGACAGTCTCTTATTCAGACCATAAAATCCCTGTCTACAGAATGTCATGTCTTGTTTTTTTCTTTTCTTTTCCCTCTTCTTCCTTCCTTCCCTCCCTCGCTTTCTCTTGCTTTTCTGGGTACTGGGAATTGAACACAGGGCTTTCACACTGAGCTACATCCCTAAGTACTTTTAAAGATATTTTATTTTGAAACATGGGCTTATCAAACTGCTAAGTTGCCCAGGATGGGTTGAGTCTTGTGATCCTCCTGGTTGAGCCTCCCAAGAGTGCTAGGTTTACAGATGTGTGCCACCATGCCTGGCTTGAGAATGTCTTTTGACAATTGGTTTGTTTAAATTAGGACACCAGGTTGAACACTGCCATTTGGGTCCTATGTCTCTCAAGCCTCTTTTAATCGTGAATCTTATCTATCATTCTTTTAAAATAGCTTTATGGAGATATAACTGGCTTAAATTGCATATATGTAAATGGCACACTTTGATGTATAATTACACTTTAAAATACCATGAATCTTAAGTCTACACTTTTATTTTCATGTAGTGGGTTAGCGACATCTTCTAAATTTCAATACATTTTCATTTAGTTAAATGTTTTTCTAACTTTCATTTTGATTTCTTGTTTTGGTTTTTTGTTGTTGTTGTTGTTTTTCTTACTTTTTTTTTTTTCTTCCGGTACCAGGAATTGAACTCACGAATTTGCACTTGCCGGGCAGACGCTTTGCCGCTGAGCTAAATCCCCAGCCCCTTTGATTTCTTCTTTATCCCACAGGTTATTTAGAAGTTAATTCCCAAATGTTTGGAGGTTTTTCAAGGAGCTTTTCATTACTCATTTGTTATTTAATTTTAAGTGGTCAGAGAACATATGTTGTGGGAACTTGAATCTTTTTAAAGTCATTGAGACTTGTTTTATGGTCTAGAATATACTTCAAAAGAATGTTTTTACTGAATGGAGTTTTCTATAAATGTCAAGCAGGTCAAATTAGTTGATTATGCTGTTCAAGTGTTATGTATTTACTGATTTTTTTTTTTTGGTCTACAAATTCTTCCAATTATTGAGAGAAGGGTACTGAAATCTCTGAGTGTAACTGTGGGCCTGTTTATTTTTTACTGCAGTTCTGTCAGTTCTCACTTTGCTTCTAAACCACTGTTACTAAGCTCTGCAGTTACATTTAGGACTACAACATCCTCTTGGCAAAGTGGCCATTTTATTAAGAAATGATTTTTATCCCTGGCAATAGCTCTGCTCTCAACTACCCTGGGAGATTCATGTAGCCACATCAACTTTATTTTGTGTTAGTATGGTATACCTCCCCCCGACATATTTTTTAACTTACTTGTATTTATTTACTTCTATAAGCTTTTTTCTGTGCTGGGTATAGAGCCCAGGTCCTTAAACATGCTATGAGCGTTCTACCGCCAAGCTATATCCATAGTCCCTTTATTCCATCTCTCAATTTCTGCCTCTATAGGGGTTATAATAGTAGTGGTAAGGTTACATTTAAGTCTATTTGGTGTCTCTTTTTCTATTTTATGTTTATTTTTCCCTTTTTCCTTTTTTGGGTTGAGAATTTTTAGTGGTTCCACTTATCTCCTTTGTCGGCTATCATTGTAACTCTTTGTTATTTTAGTGGTTGCTTTAGAGATAATGTATTCATCTTCACCACAACTGAACTTCAAGCACCTGCACTACATGTTATAGTGTAAGGGTTTTACACAGCATCCCTGGATTTCTTCCCCTTTGGCCTCTGTACTATTTTTTCACTTTGCTTGCACATATTCTACATACCCTATGACACCTTGTTATATTTTATACTAGTTCTTGACAGGGTATGATTAAGTAGCTCAGGCTGGCCTTTAATTCATTATGTTGAAGTAAGAATATCACAAACTCTGCCATCTTAATCTTTATAGTGTTGTTTTGAGATGAAGTTTTGGCTATGTAGCCATGGCTGGTCTTGAACTTGTGGCAATTCTCCTGCCTCAGCCTCCCAAATCCTGGGATTATAGGCATGCCTGCCTGCCAATCTTTATATAAAAAGACATCTTTTTTATTTATTCCTTGGTTAATGGGCACCTGGGTTGTTTCCAAATTCTAACTACTAAAAATTGTGCTGCTATAAAAATGGGTGCACATATATCACTGTGGTATGATGTTTTTAATTCTTCTGGGAAGATATCCAGAAGGGGAATAGCTGTGTCTAATGGGATCTCCAATCCTAGTTTTTTGAGAATCTCCACACTGATTTCCCCAGTGCTGTACCAGTCCGCACTCCCACTAAGAGTAGAGAAGGGTTCCTTTTTCCCCACAGCCCCTCCAGCATTTATTACGGGTTGATTTCTTGATAATAGCCATTCTTTCTAGGATGAGACACGATCTCAGTGTTTTAATTTGCATTTCTCAAATGACCAATGATGTGGAACATTTCTTCATATATTCATTTGCTGTTTGTATTTCTTTATCTTTGTATTTCTTCAATGTATATTCATCTCTGATGCCCATTTTTGGATTGGGTCTTTTAAACTGGGAGGTCTTGGTTTTTTTTGAGTTCTTCATACATTCTCACTAGTAAACTTTTGTCTGAGGAACATCTGGCAAACATTTTTTCCCACATTGTGGGTTGTCTCTTCACTCTGTTGGTGGTTTCTCTTGCTGTGCAAGAGCTTTTTAATAAGATGAGATCTTAGTTGTCGATTCTATGTGATAGTTCCTGTGTGATCAGGGTTTTTATTCATGAAGTCTTTGCCTACACCAATGTCTTCTTTACCTATTCTATCTTCCAGCAGATTTAATGTTTCTGTCTTAATACTTAGATCTCTGATCCATTTTGAATATAGTTTAGTGCATGGTGAAACATATGGGTCTAGTTTTAATCTTCAGCATGTGCAAAGCCTGTTTTTCCAGCACCGTTTATTAAAGAGGCTATCTTTCTTCCAGTGAATGTGTTTGGCCCCTTTGTCAAAGATAAGGTGGCTGAGTATGTCTGGAGTTGTTTCTGCATCTTCTAGTCTGTTCCACGGACCTTTGGGTCTGTTTGTTTTTTTTTTTTTTTTCCAGTACCATGCTATTTTTATCACAGTAGGTTTATAGTATAATTTCAAGTCAGGGGTTGGATGCCCTTTGCCTTGCCTTTGTTGCCCAGAACTGCTTTTGCTATTGTAGGTCTCTTCTGGTTCCAAATGAATTTTAGGAGTGTTTTTTTCTGATTCTGTGAGATATGCTATTGGAATTTTGATAGGAATTGCATTAAATATGTATAACAGTTTTGAAAGTATAGCCATTTTCACTATATTGGTTCTCCCTACTCAAGAGCAAGGGATATCTTTCCATTTACTGATATCTGAATCAATCTCCTTTTTCAGAATACTGTAGTTTTCAACATAGAGGTCTTTTATATCCTTCGTTAGATTGATTCCTAGGTATTTCACTTTTTTTGGATTGTGCAACCAATCTTTAAAACTTCCTTGGACAACCCACTCAGGAACGTTCCTGTCTCTCAGGGGTATTCCTATTGCTATTCCCCATTCCCCTATTCCTATTCCCCGTTTCTTTTCTCCAATAAATTTTCCTACTTGTAACACCACCACCAAAAAACCATCAAAAAAAAAAAAAAATCCCCTTTCTTAAACTTGCTCACTGGACAGCTAAGTCTCCATTTCTCCTTCCGCCAGCCCCTGGAAACCACCACTCTTTCTGTCGCTATAATTATTCTTTGTATTTCAAATAAAAGAGGAATCATACAAGTATCTATGTTTCTGTGACAAGTACATTTTGCTGTGCTGTAGAACTTCAAGGTTTCTTCATGTGGATACCTCAGAACACCCTTCTGTGCAACATGCCCTGAGTAATATTCCACTGTCTCTCTACACCCGTCTACTTATCCACTCACCCACAGATGGACCCAGGCTATGTCTACCTCTTGGCTACCACAAATGATGCTGCTCTGAATGTGGGTACATGTGCTGGAGTCTCTGTTTTCAATTCTTTTGGGTGTGAACCCAGAGTGGAATGACTGGATCATATTAAATTAACGTTTAATATTTGGAGGGGCTGCTGTGCCGTTCTCCCCAATGGATACGTCTCACATATCTATCGGGGGTCTGCTTCACTACAGCCATCCCAATAGTCACTGCAGTTCTCACTTGTGTCTCCTTAATGATTAGTGGTGCTGAGCACCTTTTCACATGTTTACTGGCCCTCTGTGTGCCTTCTTCAGAGAAGTACCTCGGGGTTCTTTTGCTTGTTTCTTAATTAGGTATTTTTGTTGTTGTTGTTTTTGGTTGTTAATGAATTATAGAAGTTTATATATTCTAGGTAGTAATCTCTTGATTTACAATAATATTTTTTCCCATTCCATGGGCTGCCTTTTCATTCTCTGGATCAAGTTCTTTGTTTTTTTTTTTTTTTTTTTTGCGACTTGGTCTCATGATATAGTTCAAGCTGGGCTTGAGCTTATTATGTAGCTCAGGCTGGCTTTGAACTCAAAGAGATCCAACTACCTCAGCATCCCGACTGCTAGCATTACAAGCATGCGGCACGATGCCCGGCTACAATGGAGGTTAAGAGTAGGAAAATTTATTGGAGAACAGGAATGGGGAATGCGGAATAGGAACAGCTCCTGAGAGACAGAAGGGATCCTGAATGGTTGCCCTGGATCATGTTCTTTAATGCCTGAAATTTTTAATTTTGTAGTCCAATGTATCATGTTCTCCTTTTGTTACCCATGCTTTTGGTGTCTGTTCAATAAATTAATACCAAATCTAATGTCATGAGGCTTTTCTCCTTTTAGTTTTATCTCTTATGTTTAGGTCATTGGTCTATTTCAGTTTTTATTGATGGTATAAAAGTTCAGTTCATTCTTTTAGGTGTGGACATCCAATTTCCCTAGCACCACAGCTGAAGACTTTTTACCTCAATGAATGGCCCTGGCCCTCTTTTTTTTCCCTTCCTCTTTTCTATCTTTATGCCAGCACCACAAGGGCTTGACTGTACCTTTGTAGTGCATTTTATATTTTATTTTATTTATTTATTTTTTGAGACAGGGTCTTGTTATATAGTCTAGGCTGGCCTTGAACTCACTATACCCTAGGCCGGCCTCAAATTTGCAGTGATCCTCCTGCCTCAGCCTCCCAAGAGCTGGCATTACAGGTGTACACCGCCACCTCCACCTGTAGTATATTTTAAATTCAGTTTCAGATCTTCACCTTCTTCCTTCTTTTTCAAGATTGTTTTGGCTATTTCGGATCCCTTGAGATTTCATGTCAGTTTTGGGATGGAGTTCCCACTTTGGCAAAAAATTCCATTAGGATTTTGATAGGGATGTCACTGAATGAATCTATGGATTGCTGCGGGTAGTTCTGACATTGTAACAATTTGGAGTTTTTCAATTTACAAACATGAGCTGTTTTTCCATTTACACACTGAGCATCCCTATTCTAAAACCCCAGTGTTCTGAAATGTGTTCTAAACATTTCAGGTTTTGGAGCACTTTGGATTTTGGAATAGGGATGCTCAACCTGTAAACTCTACGATGTAAATATTCCAAAATTAAAAAAAGAAAACAACCCTCTAAAATCTGGAACATTTTGCTCAACAGTTCAGATAAGGGATAATCAACCTGCATTTGCACCTTCTTCAGTTCCTTTCAGCAACATCTTAGTTTTCCGGGTGTAAGCCTTCCACCTCTGTGGTGAAGTTTATTTCTAAGCATTTTCTTCTTTTTGATGCTATTGGAAAGGGGATGGCTTTCGACATTTTTCTTACTGATCACAGTGTACGAGCTACATTTTGAAGACAGATGAATTAGATACAGCTGTGAGAGAAGAAAGGTGTTGGCGATAATCCTGCAGTTTCTAGGGCAGCATGGAGTACACAACACCTGCCATGGGAGGGTGCAGGGAGGTGCGTGTGGAGGAACAAGCCAGAGTCCTGTTCTGAGTACCACACACCCTGTCTCCTCAGTCCTGGCGACCACCACGCGGCCCACCCCTCGCCGGGGAAGTTTCCTCACTCAGGGCTGCCTGTACTCTGGCGAGTATGCAGTACAGGCATACTCCGGGGGTTTGCTTGCACCTGTGCATTGCTCTCCTTCTTGCCGCTATGTTCTGCAAATGCTAGCTACCTTGTTCTCTCTGGTCCACAGCTCTGTTGTCTCAAATGAAGGCATTCACTGTGGCTCATTTGTGCAGAGGTCTAGGAACTTGCTTAGGACGCTGAAGCTGAGTAATTGTAGGCTCGGCTCATTTGTTTCCAGTTTCTCAGGGATCTCTGGCCTTAGCTGCCTGATGTCTAGGGTCTTGAAATGGTTTCATTTTTTGTTGTCTTTTTCTTTTAACTCTTCCGGGCAAGAAGGGTAAAGCGAGCCCATTACTTCATCTTTGGCCTAAGCAGATGTCTCAATCATATTTTTAATTTAAACATCATTTTTGGAAGAAAAATCTATTTGTCTTCTAGAATGTCCCACATTTAAAATCTGGCTAGTGGTTGCCTCTTGATGTCAATCCTCTTGGTTGGTGTCACTTCACTTGTTCCCATTTCTTATACAATGGTTGGGAGATTCAGGCTCATTTGTATTGGTTAGAATATCACCAGCCAAGTACACTGATACTAAGTTACTGATACTAAGCATAAACCTCCCATCAATCTTGTGTCTGATTTTTGCAACCATTGGTTACCTTGAAGGAAATCCATCATTTCTTTAACAGTTATAAAAATGGTGATTTTCTAACTCTATAATTCATTTATTACCTGGACTTCTATTTTAAAACGTTTCTCTCATCAACTAGCTAACTACCATGCAACAGTTTGTATAGGAAAAAAAATCAGAAAATAAACCATTTTTTAAAATGTGATTTTTAGAGTAACAAGTGGGCCCTCTACCCTCTCCAGTTTCAATCACTTGGAGTTTTTATTCTTTGGATGCTCTAATTGCCTCAACTTTGGGTAGGGACAGCTCCTTTAAGATGACACTGGGGACTTCTGAATATATTCAAATAGTTTCCTTGCTTTGAGACATAAGGTTTTTAGGGATCCTAAGTTCCTCTGAGTAGAAGTGGCATTTAAAGACAACCTTAGAGCCGTGTGAGGGTAGAATGGGGTGCAGCAGTAATTGCTTTTTTTGTGGTGCTGTGGAGCAAACACAAGGTCTCAACCCTGTGCTCTGCCACTGAGCTACAGACCCAGCCTTTAAAATGGTGATGTGCTAATTCCTTTAGCATTTGTTTATTGTGTACACCCCGCACCCTCTCACCCTGTAAGTGCATGGTTTCAAAGTCAGAACTAGGGGCAGGGAAGACTCATTTCCCTATGTGTTCTACCGTGTTTCCTTTCCTTCCACTCCAAAGTAATAACTCTTCTATGCTTTACTTTAGCCTTACACTGTTTTGTTTTGAAAAGAAAAGCAGATACATGTAGGTGTGCACACAGCTGGACAAGTGCGCTCTATGTACATCCAGCGCTATGTCCCCTTTCCCTCTAATTCACTAGCTATACCAAAACAGCTCTGCACCTTGCCTTTTCCTTTATCACATGCCCTAGAGGTCAGTCCACAGAAGCGTACAGAGACCTTTAGAACTCCCTTCTTTTTATAGCTACAAACTGCTCCACTGCACACAGGACTTCACTGCAGAGGGCACTGGTTTACTCAGCTAGACTTCTGTGGGCAAGTTCTTTGTTACTAAAAAAAAAAAAAAAAAAAAAATCACACTGCATAGTCTTATATCTGTCATTTTTGACTGTTGTAAAAATGTTAATCTTGTCATCAGGACAGACTCCTACAAGTGAGGCTACTAAAACAAAAGCCAACTGCATACTTAGCCAGCACTCAGAGGATAGGCTCCTGCCTCTGCACCACAAGAGCCCCTCACCAACACAGGAGATGTGGCCCCACGGCCTTACCCAGAGCATGGTATCAAACCAGACTATTTCTTTTGTCAAAATGATCAATTAAAAAATGACATTTTGATGTGGTTTTAAGTCTGATTTAACTTGGGAGTGAGGCTGAAACATTTTAGCATTTTAAGCACTGCTGTATTTTCTGGTGCCCTCTCTTTGTTGTTTCTGTCCAATTTTTAATACCAAGTTTTCAATCTTTACACCTCAGGAGTGTTGGTCCTTGGTTTATGTATCAAGGACTTAAGTCCTTTGTAAATATAAGTCATCTCTGCCTTGTTTGCTGCTCATTTACCTTTTGTAAAGTCAAAAGCTAAATGAGCAACAAAGGTAAATACAAATTTATCAATTTTTAAACTTTTACTGAATTTTGAGGATAATTTAGGAAGTTTTTCAAGTTCTTTTTGTTTTTTTTTTTTTTTTTTTTTGAGACAGAGTCTTGCTATGTAGTTCAGACTGGCCTCACTATATAGCCCAGGCTTGTTATGAATTCAGGGCGAGCCTCTTGCCTCAGCCTCCCAAATGCTGGGATCATAGGTGTTCGCGACTACACCTGGCTCTAACCCCCCATTATAAAGGACATTTTGGGTTGTGTTTTCTTCTAATGTTTTCAGGTTTACTGCTCATAAATACCCTCTTCCTCATTTAAAATGTGCCCTGGTGTACAATGTATGGGACCTAAAATCCAATTTCGTGTTTCTCCAGTGGTGTCCCGCTTTGAGATGGGGTCTCACTGTGCCGCCAAGGCTGGTCTCAAACTCGCGAGGCCAAGCCCTGTACCTTGTGATTCTTCCACCTCAGCCACTCAGGCAGCTGGGTCTACAGGCAGGTGCGGCCACACCTGGCTCAGCGGTTCCCTATGACTAAAATATCCACCTTTGCCACTGATTGGGATGGTGTTTCTATTATATACTGTAGGAAGTTCCCATATGCAGTTAGGTCTATCTGAGGATTTTATATTTTATTCTATTGGTCTGTTTAGTCACAGGCTGGTTTAACTTTTAACATGGTTTTAAATAAGCTTTACTATATATTATAAAACTTGGTGTGGCTAGCCATCAGTCATTGCTTCTCCTTTTCAGTGTCTTTCCAGCTATTCTTAGCTGCTTACTCTTCCATGAATTTCAGAGTTTGTCTATATTCAGAAAAATATCTGAAGGTATTTTTATTATGATCAGGTCAAACTTTACACAGTTCTTAAGTTCTTACTTAGATTTATTTACCAGTCTATCCATCCATCCAGTCACAAATAGTGCCTTCCCTTTCATTTTATTTTCTATCTGCTTATTTCTCCATATTAAATTTATATCCTGTGCCTTAAACATTCTTTTTAGGTTGTCCCATCGATTCTTTGGGGGTTTTTGGATAATCACATTACCTCTTCCAAGTTCCTTCCAAGTGGTTTCTTTTGTAACTGCCTAGTTCAGTTCCCTCAGCATCTGTGCCAAAAGTAAAAGCTTTTACTTTTACTTTTTACCAGTCAGAAGCACCTTTCCTCTGTCCCTTAATGTCCAATACCTTCATGTAGCATTTTCCTTTGAACCTGGATGTGTATTACTATCTTCCTCTGGATTATGTCAATCTTTAAATCCTTCTGACATTTCCCATCATTCTATGATGGTAAACTTCAGTTAAACACATACATATAAATTTTTTGTCTTTTATTTTAAATCTGTCTAAAAGATATCGCCCCTTAGTTCTAACACTGTTTGTCTCCCACTGACTCAAATACCTAAAAGTATAATTTTTCTTCATGAAGAGCACTTTTTTTTTTTTATTTTTTGTCTTTTTGAGACAGGGTCTAGCTATGCAGTTCAGGCTGGCCTTGAGCTCACTTTGTAGCCCAGGCTGGTCTCAAACTCGCAACGATCCTCCTGCCTCGGCCTCTTGAGTGCTGGGATTACAGGCATGCGCTACCATGTCCAGCTTAAAAGCACTTTTAATTAAAGTCTCTCACCACCTAAACACCATCAAGTCACTATTTTTCAAGGAGGTAAGAGCATTAAAACTTCCTTTGGTGTTTGATGGTGATGACAATGATACAAAATAATAGTATGTGTAGTCACTAAGATTTATTTAGCATACCATGTATAGTTCTAGGTACTGCTATAAGCCCTTTACATGTACTCTTCACAATTATTTTATGAGACATCAACTACATTTTCGTCATTTTACAGAACATATTGATGCAGAGAGATTATCTAATCTGCCTAGATGACAATTTAGTAGGCCCTATGCAGATCTGCTGAATCAGATAGCACAGGAGTACACACATATGTGTATCTCTGCATTTTGGGAATTTGCAATTACAAAAAGTCTTCACCACAAAAAAAGTGTTTCCACCTGATTCTTCTGTATACTAAAGTTTGAGACTGTGAATCTGAGAAATATATATTTTGTCTGTTTTCCGGTGGCATTTGACTCTTCTTGTTTGTTCGTTTCTAGTTCAGCAGTTATGTAGTTCAGGCTGCTGCCCTTGAACTCACTGTGTAGCCCAGGCTGGCTATAACTTGCAGTGATTCTCTTGCCTCAGCCTCCCACATGCTAGGATTATTCAGCAGGCACCACCTTGCCAAGTGGCATTCAACTCTTAAAATCCTTGGAAACTCCTTGGTAAAGTAGTAAGTGTCTTCTGCATGTTTATAAGCTGACAGCCAGCTGGCAACCCTAGTTAGCTTCAGGGTGGTCACAGTTAAGATCAAGGCAGGCTTGGGGCAAAGAGTAGGGTTTTTGAACCCTACCCTTCAAACTATAGGGAAGAGAGACAAGGTGAGGGTTAGGTTGATCACCAATGGCCAATGATTCAATCAGCCATGCCTACATAATAAAGTTAGCATAAACCCACAAAAGGACTGTGTTTGGAGAGATTCCAGGAAGCCAAACATGTGGAAGGTGGAGGAGGGAACGCGAGCTCCATGCCAATTCCCACATGCATAGTTCTTCATTTGCATCCTTTTAACATCCCTTATGCTAAACCACTAAATGTAAGTAAGTGTTTCTCTGAGTTCTGCAGCTGCCCTAGTAAATTACTCAATCCCCAGCAGGGAATCAGGGGAACCCCAATTTATAGCTAACCAGTCAGAAGCACAGGTTAACCAGCCTGGTGTTTGTGAGTGGCACTGAAGTGCAGTCAGTCTCTGACACTGACTTGAGATCTCATGCTCCTGCAGATAGCCAGTGTCAAAACTGAGCCAAATCCCTGGTACTGCTGGCATCCAGGCTGGAAGACTGCTTGCCTGGTGCGCGAAAAACCCCACATGCATCTGGTAGCAGATGTGTTGTGTAACTGTTAAGAGAAACTGATTTTGTTAAATATCCTCTCAGAGAAAGTCACTAAACAAGGATAAGCTACAACTCTAGTTTCCAAAGCATTTTCCTATCATGCTCTAGCCACTTACTCCTCTCTCTCTCCTCCTTCTCCTTCCTCCCTTTCCCTCTTCCTCTGATCATCAAATGCAGGGTCTCTGCACGCTAAACAAGTGTTCCACCACTGAGCTGCACCCTTAGCACCCTCCTCTGCATCTCTGCATTTGACCTATGCCGCTTCTACCAGATAATAAAACTCCTCAAGTTTTCACTTTGCCACACAGCAAATGTTAGAAATGACAAAATCACAGGAATGCATCATTTTACAAAGAAGCAAATCCAAGCCCCACAGAGAACAGAGGTGATCCCCCTACCATTAAAAAATGTATTGGGACTAGATCCTCAGTCCTGGCTGTGTAGCCCAGTCTTTTTTCTAGTGTAAAATGTTTGAAAGGCATTCTACATTATAAAATCTCAAGGGACTGATGGTCAGGGGCCAAATATTATCTTACTCCACTTGGTGAAATCTGCCCAATATACCTATTTGAACCCTCTTCTGTATTTGAATACAGTGTCAAAAATGTTTTAAATTGGTAGAAAACAATTTAAAACAACTCATGTTGCTTAATTTAATAGGAATAATTGCTCAAAGCTCAATGATTCTGTCTACTGAGGACCAGTGACTGATGAAACTCATTTAGGTCAATAAGCAGAACTCTCTCCCACAGACACAGAAGTAGGTCTGTATCAGCATAGAGGAGGATTTTCTCTTTCAGACGAGATTGGGCGCATTTAGGGTGGTATGGCCACAGACGGGTTTTCTCTTTCAAACACTGGTGAAACCCAGGTGTTGTGAATATAATTCTTCCCTAGTCATCTGCACCATTCTTCTTTCACTCTCTCATCACTACTACTATTTTTATTTCAGAAGACGTGTCCCTGTCTCCCAAGGGCCATCTGCCTGTGCCCCATAACTCTCTGCCAGCCTTAGCACCCTATTCCTCTCTGCTCTTCCGTGTATCTTCCTTCAGTGGCCCCTCCCCTCAAGCCTCTTGTATCAGGAAAAAGTCTCACATGGCTCCACTGTTAGAAAATCTTGGACTGACCTCTGACTGCTTATGCAGTAAGTCTAAACTCCTCAGAATGTGATTCAGGCTCTTCATATTCTAGTACTACTTAGAAAACAATGTCCAAACTCCCCGGAATAGGATTCAAGCTAGGGCTGCTTAGAGAATAAGGGCCCAGTTCCTCAGAATGGGATCCAAGGCCTTCATATTTCACTCTTAATTTACTCACCCTCTTCCCCACTATTCCCTAGGCTTCACCATTCACTTCTCTACTCTTATTTCTCCATGGCGTTATGGAAAATGATCTCTGCCCCAAAGGAGTAAGTCTTCTACCACACAGTATCTTGACTGCACCTGTTTGCCTTCCCAGAAGAATGTGAAGGCATTCTTTAATTCCTTTATGTACTTACTAAGTCAGTGTGATGTGCCATGCCCAAAGGATCTAGAAATGTCTTCAAAATACTCTTATTTAACAGTATATTCTGCTTAAAAAAATTAAATCTTAAGTGCTTTCTATACAACATTCAGAAGACATAAAGTCTCTGTACATGGGAAGTGTTATTTATTTATATAAATTGATCATAATAGCAGAACATGAAAAAGAAGACAGTATTTACAATATTTAAATAAGCTGGTAAAATAATAACTTCTCAGCATAAACACCTGTTCTTTCCTGTTGTTCTGGAACTGTTAGACTGTAATAAACATAATAAACAAAATTTATTCTACTATCCAACAATGACAAAAGAAGTCTGCTTTTTTTTTATTATATAATTCTTTCCTAGAGGAAACATCTTGATAGTATATCTAAAACTTCCACACATCCCCAGTTTGGAAAGAAAAATTTTGAATCCATCATTTTTCAGAGATTAAATGCAAAGTATTTGCTCTCCTCTGACACAGGGACATCCCATGGACTTCCACACTGACAGGCGAGTACATGCTTCAGTTAGTACCTCTTAACTTTCTAAGATGAAAATGGGCAATTAATTTCATTTCAGTAGCCTTGAGACATTTATAAAGTCTATGAATTCTGTATATATAGAATCTGTCAAAAAATGTATGCACACTTCAGGAAAAGAAATAGTGTTATGTTTTTTCAACAGATGGTGTTACCCTCATATGGGGGTATCCTAGGAAGGATGGATGGGTATCGTAGAGGAAGGAATGTTGTATATCACAAAAAACCCACTACACTGCTGGCCCTTAGGGAAGAAATCAAAAATGTGTGTGCAGCAATTTCAATGACCAAGGTTACCAAGCAGCAGTTCCCTGTACTAATGAATATCTGGAAGCTCATGGTCACCATTTTGAGTACCTCTTGTAATTGCAGAGGCCAAAGGTAACTTGTATTTATCTCATGATATCTCAGTAAATTTAGTATTAAAATATTTATGCAAGTTTTTTCTTTTCCTGGTGTGTATACATTTTTTTTGGTGAACTCTGTATGTTAAAGCAAGAAGCTCTTGCACATTTTAAATATGTTAGAAATTGTATGCATTTCCTCAGGAAATTTTCATAAGGAATTCTAAACTGAGGAGTCCATTAGGTTGGAATTTTTTTACACTTACTCTTTTCTTCAATAGAAAATAAAATTTTACTATTCTATTTTAGCAATCAAATTGGATGACTCTGGTATTAATGATGCAGTATTAGCCAGGTGGGGTGGCACATGCCTGTAATTCTAGCTATTCAGGACGCTGAAGCAAGATGGTTGCGATTTTGAGGACAGCTTGGGCTCTGGTCTCAAACTGGAAAATAAGAAGGGCTAGAAATGTAGCTTGGCGGTAGATTGCTTGCCTGGTACGCATGAGTTCTACATGGGCTCCTGCACTTACATTTCTGAGAAAGTCACTGGGTACTCTTTCAATGTAAAAGTACCAAGTACTTAGCATTTTGTGTAAAATAACTACAACTGATTAATCTGAAGGTAATATTTACATTTACCGTCAGCCATGTGAGTTATTTGTGCCTAAACACAATACATAGATGTACTGTAACAGTTTCATGCAAAGACAATATACCAGTTAACTAAAAGCCAAAGTAATATTGGATTTTCATGTCACACGTAAAATAGTTTCAAGTGTGAATATGAAGATGTGAAAGGTACTTACAATGCATAGCCTTCCCTAGTAGCACATTCTGTAGAAAGAACTGCTTCACTGTAATAGTTTGCAGCAAAAATCAGTCTCTCTAAACTCATTGTATTTTCTTTGCTAATAGTTCTGCCTTCTCTTTTTAAAATAGCCAAAGGTTTCAGCCAGTCAAGTTGCTGCCACCTTCTTATTAAACTTTAATAAGCTAAGCTTTTTAAGCCACATAAAAATTTTATCAAGCATTTCGCAATCTTAGGAAAGAGCAAAGGAGGAAAAAAGGTCAGAACATCACTTTCCACTCTCCACTGTCTGGAAGGGATGCTTTGGAAGGAGCTGCAAAATAAATGCTAGCAAACAAGTGCCCCTGTCTGTGGCCTGTGCCAGACGGTGATTATGCCTCTCTTTCATCACACACAGGCCCCACACTGGGTGCTCATTAAAGCACCATCTTCGAATAGCAGGCTCCTGGGACAACCAAGAGGTTTATTCAAAGGTCCCTGGATACTCTACAATCAGCATATTACTATAGGTTTTTTAAAATCAAAAATAACATTTCAGAGTAGCCCCTGGCTATTTTATTTTATGGTTTTTTGTTTACCGGTACTGGGAATCGAATTCACGACCTCCCGCTTGCCAGGCAGGCGCTGTGCCGCTGAGCTAAATCCCCAGCCCCTGGTTATTTCACTTTAAGTGTTTCACATGATGACTTTTTTTTTTTTTTTGAGACCCAAGAAAGGTCTCACCATCTTCCTCTCACTCTGGTTCCACCACTGCCAAGAGAAGATGAGCTCCCACCCAGCTCCTTATGAAGGCAGGCTCAGTGCGCACATCCAACTCTAATCAAGAATAGAATAGTTTTTCAAGCACCTATGAGACAGTCACCGAGTTAGACCACATCCTAGGCCAGTGATGGAGAACCTTTTAGAGACCGAGTGCTAACTGCAACCCAAAACTCACTTATTTATTGCAAAGTGCCAATATTGCAATGAAACCTGAATACTGAGGCTTTAGGTTAGAAAAAACAACTCTACATTAACATCTTTTGTCTTAAAAGAAAACACAATAACATGTGTGCCATAGGTTTTCCACCACTGTCCTATATCACAAAACAAATCTCAAGAAATAGGTAAAAATTGAGGGGTGGGGATGTAGCTCAGTGGTAGAGTGCTTGCCTAGCATGCACGAGGCCCTGAGTTCAATTTTCAGTACCCCTCACTATAAAAAAACAAAACACTTTTTGATAACTGAATCAAACTAGAAATCAGTAACATTAAGATAACAAAAATCTCTAAACAAGGGAAAGTTAAACACAGTAATACTTGGGTCAAAAAATCTCTAAAGAAAAAATGCAAAGCTAAAGAAGTGTTGATAATATATAGCACTAAACACAATAGAAAAGAGGAAAGGCTTCAATTAAATGCATTGCAGACTTAAAGTGTAAAACAATAACATTTCTAGAAAAGAAAAATGGGGAAAATTTGTGGATACCTAGGGCTAACCACAATTTTATGTTTTGATGACACTAAAAGCATGATTCACAAAAAGAAAACTTCATAAATTAAGTCTTATCAGAATTTTTGCTCCCCAAGTACTCCCATTAAGATGTTGAAAAGACAAACTATAGACCATGAAAGAATATTTACAAATCCATGTATCCCAAAAATGACTGGTATCTAGGGTGTATACAGAACTTTCAAAGCTCAATGGTGAAAAAACAATCCAGGTACACAACAGGCAACAAGCCAGGCATGGTGGTGCAAGCCTGTAATCCCAGCACTCAAGAGGCTGAGGCAGGAGAACTGTTGGGAGTTCAAGGCCAGCCTGGGCTACAAAGTGAGGTCAAGGCCAGCCTGAACTGTACTGCGAGACCCTATTTTAAAAAGATTAAAAAAAAAAAAACAAAAAAAACCAACCAAAACCAAAACCAAAACCAAAACCAAAAAGCCCCCAACAAAACAGGTGACAGACAGATATGGACATTTCACTAAAGACAATATTCAGATGACAAACATATGAAAAGATGTTCAAAATCAGTACTCATTGCAGAAATGAGAATTAAACCACAAAAGAATGTTACCACATATTTAGCACAGTTGCTGAAGTAAAACATGGCAATACCACCAGAGGCCATGGAGCACACACAGCAACTGACTTGATCAGTCACACATGTCTAGCAGGAGTGTAAGATGATGCAGCCACTCTGGAAAAAGAGTACTTCAATTTTTTATATAACTACATATATGCTTACCATGGACAACCTCAAAATTGCACTTGACATTTATTTACGTTCAGGAATCTCACATGTATCTGAAGGAAATGAAAACTCATGTTTGCACAAAAGCCTGTGTACAAATGTTCACAGCTGCCTAATTTATAATTGCTCTACATGGAAAACAAGCCTGATATCCTTCCTTCAATGAGTGAATGGTTACACAAAATGTAAGGCATACACCCACATCATGGAATACTACTCAGCAATAAAAAATAAACTATTGATGTACCAATGTGGAAGGACCTCAAGGTCTGATCTGACTCCATCTATACTGCACTCTTGAGAGGACAAAACTATAGAGACAGGGAACAGATAGATGGGTGATGGAAGAGTTACGGAAGGGAAGGGGGATGTCACTTTTGCTATAACCAAGAACAGCGATCCTTGTGACAAAACTGTTGTGTACCTTGGACTTTGGAGGGGGGTCACACGAATCTACACATGGGATAAAACTGCACAGAATGAAGCCCACACTCAACCAAACCTACACACAAATGGGTACAAACTAACGAGAAATCTGAAGATTTCAGTGGATTCAGTAAGATCAGCAGATGGTAATCTATGTCAATTTCTGGCTTGTGAAATTTTTTACAGTTAAGCCAGACATTATTACCACTGGGGAAAAATGGGAGCTGGGTATGGATCTCACCGTATCACTTCTCACAAATGCAAGTAAATATACAATTATCTCACAATACAGTTCTAAAAATCGTAAATGCCCGGTATCTTGACAAGATGCATATAATCTGAATTTAATGAAGGAACAGAACATCAAACAAAGTAACTGACCTATACTCTTCAAAAATGTCAATGTCATAAGACAGTATGACAGACTCAATACAACACACAATCTGCTCCGGTCAATCCTGTTTTTTTAAAATCAAGAACATTACTGAGCCAGTTTTGTACAACTTGAAAAAGGTCTGTAAATCAGATAGTATGCTGAATCAATACAAATTTTCTGATTTTGATAATCATATTTTTGTAAGAACAATTTTGGTTTTACAAGTAATATGATGAAATTTTTTTTTAATATGATGAAATATTTAGAAAGAGAGGGGCCTCATACTTCAATTAACTCTCAAATGGTTAAAAAACAGGTATATACATGGAAAAGAAAATAACAGTAAAATGTTAACAGCTAAGGAATCTGAGTGATGGGAATGCTTTACCTTATTGCAACTTTTTTTTTTTTTTTTTGCAAGTCTGCAATTATAAATAATGAAACAAGATAGAAATTCTAAGGTGTGTAAGATACTGCATAGATACTGGCACATAAATGTTCAACCAATCAGTTTTCAGAAATTTTAAAGGTGGAGGGTGTAGCTCAGTTGTGGAGCACTTGCTCAGCAAGCATGGAGCCCTGGGTTCCATCCCCAGAACTCCAAAAAACAAACATACCAATTTCCTATTCATTTTCAGATGAAGAAATGGGTCAGAAAGCTAAATAAACTGTCTAAGAGGGAGCAGGGTAGATTGGTGGGGAGTTGAACTCAGATCTGCTTCATTGTAAAGTCTGTGCTTCTTTCACTAGAATGAGGACAGAAGAAAATTCCAACTTCCCCACAGGAATCTGGTGCATGTTAGAAGATGCGGCTATATAAACAGCTGTAAGTCACTCTCCCTGCAATTTACTTACTAATTTCTGCTATTTGGATCTAAAAATGCCCCACCAGCTCACACGGGCAGAAATCACAACAGCTCTAATTTCATCAGAGGACTAATGAATTCCCTGAGGGAATTACACGATGGCATCAGCGTGGGATGATGAGAACTGTGAGTGGTACCTAGTTAAAGGGGGTGGCTTATATGGGTATGGGCTGGGGGATTGTGTCTTGTCCTCTGTCTGTCTTGGCTTTTTCTTTTTCTGCTTCCTGGTGGCCACGAGATGAACAGCTTTCCTCCAACATGTCCTCCTGCTGTAACATTTCTACCTTGTCACAGGGCTAAAAGCAATGGTAATGGACTAAAACCTCCAAAATCATGACCTAAAATAATTTTTTCTGCCTTTAAGGCACTATTCTGGGATATTCTGTCATAAGGATAGAAAGCTTATGAGCACAGATTTCTACAGGAAATGTCTAAAACAAGGACCTAACAGCTCAAGAGCCTACCAGGCTCCTAGAACAACCAACTAATGCAGCTATCATTTCTAGGCCTTCCTCTCCAGGGTTGCACACTGCCTTGACAGTGTCTTCATTTATTCAACTGAAATTCTCTGAGCATGCAGAATTAGGTAATGGATGGAATTTCTAAAATGACTGTGTAGATCTCTTCTATCATTCCTCTACCTCACTTTCACCACTAAATCTGAGCTTAGCTATGACAGGGAACTTAGGGATTCTCGTCCCTGACCAGTCAATACATACTTCAAACTTCACATGGGTAAAAGATCCATGTGGAAGAGTGAAGTCTCCTCAGTCTTCCCAACGCCCCTCTCTCAAGACAACCAAAGTTACCAGTTTAGAAATGTAACTTTGTGATATTCCTTCAAATTAAAGAGAATCATTCAGGTCATATCATGATGTCAAACTACCTCTGGAAGTAAAGTGTTATCAATGATACTTATAAATGTAGTAACTTTTTCCTTTATGCATTTAAAATATCCTTAGAATACCTGTGTAGATATGTATGCAACATTAAAAGCCTGCAAGATGTATGATCACAACAGACGTGCATGGTTTCCAGTTGGTAAGAAGCAGTTGCTGCAGAGTCCTATAGCTCACCTGGTTCCTGTCGCGTGCGTTTGTATACCTGATCTTCTGAATGAAGTAGAATATGAGCCATGCTGAAGAAATAATCATCAAAACAATAAAGGATATTGACACGAAGACTAGAGAGCCACGGCTGAAGTTCTTTGGTGGCATTCGAGTTCCAACAGCTATTGTCATCTGTACAGAGATGTTTTTCTCCAGATAACTCAAAATATCCTTACCCCTCAATTCTGTTATCATGACAGCAATAATATCTCCAGTGCCTGTAATATAAAATAAATACAGATTCAAGTGATATTTAAAATTTGTAGAAACAGCACATAAATAAATAAATAAATAAACAAATAAGCAAGCAAGCTGTTTAGAAGAACTACTAATTTTTGCTATGGAAAGGATTTGTGGATCCAACCTCCAATAGGAATGAAGTGAGAGGGCATGGTGGGTGGTAACCAAGACTCCAACTTCAGGCACAAAACCACTGTAGCGTCAAGAACCATATTAATTTGTCTTATGGCCACATTTAGTTTTTTTGTTGTTGTTTGTTTTTGTTTGAGACAAGGTCTTGCTACACAGTTCAGGCTGTGCATGAACTCGTACTGTAGTCCAAGCTGGCCTTGAAACTTCTGGCAATCCTCCTGCCTCAGCCTCCCAAGTGCTGGGATTACAGGCATGTGCCACCATGCCCAGCCACAGTTACATTTAAAAAGCACAATGAAACCAGCCAAATGTGACAAGCAATAGTGACATACAGTCAGAGAAATTTGACAAAATCATGATGAATTTACAGAGCCTTTTCTATCTTAAATGATGTTCACAAAGCCCTAATTTCATAGTAAAAGGAAAAAGTGCAGTTATTTTTAGTACACACAGGTGCTTCCTGCACTTCCCACCCTAGGGATCATTTGTGGAACCCTACTGAGTGGAACTGGTGTGACAGAGAAAGAAGCCCTGGACACAGAGCTTCGTAACATCCATCACCATGGCTCCGGACACACACCGGCTCCCACAGCCAAGACAGTGAAGGGTACGTGGGGAGGTATTTTATTCACACCTAATAATGACGGTCTCACCCCTATAGACCTGACTGGGTGAGGCTCCTTTTCAGTTTATTCCAGCGCCTTATGGAACTCAAATCCCTTTGGAGACAGGTTCATGCTTCAACATTCTGGACTAGTTCAGCATCAAAAACCTTCAGCTTCTATGGCTGTCCAGAGGTCTGCCCATGGCCACAGTGGTTGTTAACTGCGAGGCTGGTTTGGAGCTGCTCTTCTGAGTCGCGTGGTCCTTTCCCTCCCATGCTTTCCGAAGCAGTACACTTTCTTAAAGGTAAGAAGCCACCTCTCCTGTGACAGCATGGCAGCACTATCCCGTTCCTCCTGCTCTGTGAAGGCGAAGCTTCCCACTTTAGTTAAGGAAGTGAGAAGCCCCTCTCCACTGATCCATAAACCACAGCTGCCTGTGACAGCACACGTTTGCAATCCGCCTTCCTCAAAGGGTCCCTAAGACAGCCATGGTGAACCTTTTAGAGACTAAGTGCTAACTGCAACCCAAAACCCACTTACTTACTGCAAAGTGCCAACACTGCAATTAAGCCAGAATACTGAGGTTTTAGTTTAGAAAAAACATCTCTGCATTGACTTTGTCTTAAAAGAAAAATACAGTAACGTGTGTCCCATAGGTTTGCTGCCACTGCCCTAAGAGAAACTGGAAGTGAGGAGAGGGGAAACAATATTTTATTTTGGGAATAAGAAAATTATAATCACTTTCTGGATCTGAGCAAGATTTGTGCATATAAATGTAAACCATCAAACCAAACAAATAGGCAGGAACCCCAAAACTTGACCTTCCCAAGGCCTCTCCAATGAATATGAAAAGCATTGGTTTTATGTTTCATTTCTCATATTTACCTAAAAAGACCACCTTTTTTTTTTGGTACTGGGAATCGAACTCATAACCTCACACTTGCCAGGCAGGCGTTGTGCTGCTGAGCTCCATCTGCGGCCCCAAGGACCATCTTTGTACTATAACTGCAGTCCCAAGATGATATGCAATAAGAAAGAAATTCAATAATAAAAGGAATTTTATGAAAAATGTTCCAATGGAACATACATTTGCGCATTACCTTATTCAAAATTGTTCCACCCACTTTATCAGAACAGCGGTTTACCAGAATATTGATTAAAAATCCCCAAACAAAAAGAAAACTGCAAGATCAAAGCAAGCAATAAAGTTAACATCTAATTACCTTTGTGAAATAAGCATTTTGGTCAGTAAGTTAGAGAAAATAATGCTCACAGTTTAATTTCCACCTAGAAACCTTAGGTTTGTGCTTTTAGAATGTTGTTCAACAGGCAGGGTCTGTGGTATCAGATACCAGGTACGGCTATAAAGTAACTGAGACGGATCCCACAAAAGACACATGACAATCAGTCTCATTGCTTTATAATCACACCAGGTACAAGTGTTTAGAACTCATTTCTGAGGCTCCCTCTCGAAGACTCAAGCTGGAAAAGGAGAGGAAGGCTGCACAGGGAGCCAAGGGAACCAATGCAAGTAATTTCATTCAAAAAACAGTATAGGAACATGTCAACTAATTTCAGTAGGAAGCTGTCTGGAAAAGAAGTGTTTAATTATTTCAACCATCCATGCAGTGATATTTATTGAGCACATACTATGATAAAGGCCTCTTTCACTTTTAATTTTATTCCCCTGTCCCTTGCTAAACGACAGGAAAATGACCAGTTCTTGATCAACACACCTGCTTTGGATCCACAATGTCCTCTCAGTCTCCAGTGTTTGGAAGGTAATGAGGCCATCGGGGTGCCACACTCCTCACTGGATCTGCCACCGACAGCACAGAGCTGGACCTGAAGGAGCTGTGAGGAGGTGAGGCTGATGGAGGTGTCACTGGGGTCTGACTTGGAAGGGTGCATTTTTTTTTTTTTTTGAGACAGGGTCTCACTGTGTGGTTTAGGCTGGTCTGGAGTTTACTATGTAGCGCAGGCTGGCCTCAAACTCGCAGTGATCCTCCTGCCTCAGCCTCCCCAGCACTGGGATGACAGGTGTATGCCACCACTCTTGGCTAGAGGGGGCATTCCTGTTCTTAGGTCCTCCCTTTTCTGCTTCCTGCTTGCCTTGGATTGAGCAGCTTTTTTCTGCCACGCCCTTCCACCATGATGCTTCTACCTTGAAGTCAGGACTAAATCCCTCAAAATGTGAACCAAATATACCTTTCCTACTTTGTGTGTGTGTGTTTCTTTTTGAGGCTTAGTCTCACTATGTTCAGACTGGCCTTGAACTCACTATGTAGCCCAGGCTGGCCTTGAACTTGTGATGATCCTCTTGCCTCAGCTTCCCAAGTGGTAGGATTCTAGGTGTGTGCCACCACTCCCAGCCACTTCTCCTCCTTTGAATTGTGGGTGCTGAGTATTGTGTCCAGCAATGGGAAAGCCCAACAGGAAAACTGTATCTGATCTCTGGAGAGCAAAGGAGAATCTCAAAGAGATTAGAAAGGCAGCCAAATATAGGTATAGTGTTGTCATCCTAGCACAGAGGAACAGACTGCAAAGAGTGATAGCAAAGGAGACTAAGACACTTGCAACACAGAAAAAGGAGAAACAAGTTACGGGAGCCCAGCGGAGCCCGGCAAAGACACTGGGTTCTCAGCTGTGCTGCCCTAAGTCCTCACAGACTCTGAGCAAAGTCACTCAGGGCCCTCCTGCCCCAACACCCAGGTTCAGAGACCTCACCTCAAGGATGCCTCAGATACTTGCCTTAGAGAACTGGGCAGCCTGCCCAGCCTCAGGAGGGATATTAATGCAAGAGGAAAGTTAACTTTTAGGATAACACTAAGGTTAGATCAAGCAGAGACTGGTAAGAGTTAAGGCTTAATTAGACCATAATGATGTAAACATTCAAGCAGAGATGAGAAAGTATTTGGGACATCCATCACACTCTTGTGCCCTAAGCTCTCAGCAATGACACTGACATTTTTGGCAAACACTGCTAACAAGTCCAGGATACAGCCTCAGAATCCCATGCACTTCAACATGTGTGGTAGCCAGCATTAATTTACCAGAGATAACAATGAAACTAAACAGCTCTTTGTGATTCTAGCTTTCAACTATTTTCTTGGAAAACTTTCTCTACTGTTCCTCTTCAATGGGAGTCTATGTTTCCACTGCTTGAGTCTGGTTACTTTAATAAACAATTCTATTTTTCCTCTTGTATTTTGAAAAATTTTTCTGACATATAGAATAGTTTCAATATTATGTGAACACTCATATGCCTTTTAGATTTGTGAACTTATAAGGTTTTGCCCTTTCTGTATTTATTACTGAAGCAATTAAGAGTAAATTATAACCAAAAGGACATTACATCTTCAAATAATTCAGCAGTATTTCCTAAGAATAAGGTTATTTTTAACTTTGCAATTTGTTTGTGTGGACTCAAAAAATTTGCTGCTGATATAACCTTGTTTTAAATATACAGGCAGAACCAATATTCAAATCTCTGATGAGTTCTAATAATGCCTTTTTATTTTATTTCATTAAAATTTCATGGGTACATGTCTGCAGTACATAATGATGACATTTATCATGGGAGTTGGTACCTGCACATGACACAGCTCAATTCTTTTATAACTGCTTTGTTTGGCTTTGGATGGCTGCAGACATTAAGCTTGGTTGTCATGTCTCACTGGTCTTCTTCCATCTAGAACAGTTCCTGAGTCACTTGCAGTCCACTGTTCATGACACTGACATCTTTGAAGAGTCCACGCCAGATATGCTGACAATGTTCAACTGCTTCCTCGTGATCAGATCTCCAGCTTACACATGGCTGGTAAGAAGTCACGAAGTGGCCACCTCTTCTCTTCTCAGGGCATCACATCAGGAAGCATGGGCAGGCTCTGCCTCTGTTGCTGACGGTAACTTCTGTTACTTGGGAATTCTAGTATCTGCCAGACTGCACCACTGCAACCAACTTTTCTTTTTAATTAATAAACTATCTGCGCTAACACTCAGTTTGTATGAATAGCCAGTTCCTTAAGAAGCTTCCACTCCATGCTTTCCCCATCCACCAATGCTTACCTGAAAGGTTACTCTAGTAGTATTTTCAAAACTGTAGATTTTTCTTATGCTGTAATTTCTCTACATTTTGCACACTGATTCTGTAACCAAAGGTATTAACAAAAATTTCTACTTATTTTTTTCCCCCACTAAAAACACTTTTTCTGTTAAATACAGCTTCCCACTCCCAGCAATTTTATTTCTCAATGGAGAAAACCGATCAGGGGAAAAATACGGTAACACTGTTATTAATTCTGGCTACAAAATCAATTTTGAGTGGCCAAAAGTAGGAATTTCAGAATTAATCTTCTTTTGGGCTCTGGAATCAGACAGTCTAGGTTCAAATCTCAGCACGATATTCAGACTCTCTGAATTTCAGTTTTTTCTTTCAAAGTACTAGGTACCACTGGCAGGTTTCACGGCAGATGCTAAGTAAATGTGACAGCTTGGTGAGCTGTCCAACTTGTCATCGCTCACAGACAGTAAAGGCAGGCATTGCAGTAAAGAATCCCAGAGGTTCCTCCTGCAGACTTGGAGTTGACTCTCTCTCCTCACGTTCTCCCCTGGCTCAAGGAAGCATACCAGGATCCGCCGAGCAACGCAACCCTTCCAGCACCATGAAGGCTCCAGGTACACTTCAGTGTGCCCACCTGCTGGCAAGTATCAGAATGCCCTCTCTCCTTCTACCTTTGCTGGGAATAAACCTCAGGGCAAGCAAGCCCTGTACAGCCAAGCACAGGATAAGGACCCAGAACCCAAGAAGAAAAAGAAGTAGGGGAGGGGTTTGTCTGAGGTGCTATGCTACAAATGGAAAGAAGTAGTTTTGCTGTAAATTTTTTCACTAGGAGCTTATCTGTTCTCTAAGAAAATAAAATACCATGCAACTAAGGTTTTATGCCTTAACAGATGAAATTCATCTGTTAAGTTCATACCTACTACAGTTTTAAGGAATTAAAAAATCAGAGAGATGGATAAATGTAGGAAACTGCCCATAAAAACGTTCAGGGAGATAATGCATTCCAACACTAGTGTCTACAATGATACTTTATCACTTAGCAGTTAGTAGCAATGGTATTAGTTACTCTTGTGGGGCTCAATGACCGCTTTACATGTGAAGCAGAACACCATATATCATCAGTGCAAGAGTTCAAGACTGCTTTACAGCTGCAGAAGGACTGCTGCGGGACAAGCGCTAGGTGTATGCAGGAGTTTCCCACAATGCTCCGTGAAGCTGCACTGCCTGGCCAGGTCCTGGGCTGCTCAAGTGCAATCTGCCCATTCTTGGTTCCAGGCCTTCCCTCTGCTCTCATTTCCACTGACTTAAATCTCTTCTCAACCGTTTACAGTATTTTCATTTTTTCAAACCCAGTCCTCACTTCACTGATTCCTTAATGGACACAAAGAAAAAAAAAAGAGATACTACATTCTTCCATGATGTGAATACAGCAGTAATCCTGACCTACCTAGGGAACAAGTTATGTCAATTATAGACTTCCTGCTGAGATACAGAGGTTTGTGCATCACTCCTGTTCCAATGCTCTTGGCGCATCCCTCCTGTCAACTAAATAAAGTCCAATCTCCTTAACCTGGCATTCAAGGCACCTGTGCAGCCAAAGGGCCCTGCAAGTAACTGGCAGTCATGTGTGATGGACGTTCTTTGATCCAGAGCAACTGCTGGTCAAACTGACGGAGAGGAGCCCATGAGGTCTAAGGAGAACAGAGGAGTGACGGCAGGAAGGCTGGAGAACGGCGCCAAGGAACTGGAAGCTTCTATAAAATCAAGTCACAGGAGGAGAGGGGAGAGGCAACAGCCATAGATCAGGGCGCTGAAGTTTGAGACTTGAGATGCTACAACTGGGGGAAACAATGATGTGCAAGGGAGCAGCTTTGGGATCAGGTCCTGGGGAAATGCAACGGCCGGAAGACCAGGGAAAGGTATTTCAGGGTAAAGTAATTGTTTTCCATGGATAGTCTGAAGTTGCTAAGGAGACTGTAGGACCCTAAGTGTGAGCAAGCTGGGAGTCAAGGCCTCTGATGAATGGGGAAGTGACAGGCAGGAAAGTGAGTGAGACAAAGAGGGACACAGCGCACGGTGTGAAAGTGAAAGGTGAAGTTCTGCTGTGCAAGCACAGCAATAAGCGAGTCGGGAAGGCACCAGCATCGCATTATCCATCCGGTTCCTTTTTGTTGAAGCTTGAACTTGAGCCATGAGGTTGACATGGGAGGTAACGTGTAAATCATGATCAGTAATTCCTGAGGATACTGGACTCGGTTGTCCTCACAAGGAACAAGGGTCTATCAAACCCACATTCTTTTACTCCTTGGACAGGAAGTTCTTGACTCACATAAGCGGAGCAAAGAGTCAATGTATGGCATTCAGATGTTAGTTTCTTTTGTTCTTATTCTGCCTCTTGACTATACACACTCATTAAGTAATCTCTCAGTTTGGTTGCTTTCATGTCATAAAAAAGAAAAGATGGTAGGAGCACAGATCTGCACAGAAGTTATTTTCTTCAATTTGTATAGAGGCAAGCCAGATATGAACAATTAGGAAGATAAAAACACCAGTCAGAAGATAGTCACAGAAACTTTTAGTCAGAAGAATTTGGAGAGATCAGCAATCTTCAATATAACACAGGAATTCCTATAAATTAGTGTCCCTTTTAGGGTAACTGGTTATACCCACAGGTAGTTTTAAGTACATGGAAGATCTTTAAAACTGAAATCTAGATTTTGAAATACCCACTCATGGCTCTTGGTTCCGTCTGCAGGAAAAGTAGCACTGTGAAAGTAACTTGTATTTCAACTATTGATGGTACAAAATACCATCAACTGTAAGGCACATCATAATTTTATATTTCATGAAGAAAAAAAGAGTCCTGTCAAATTGTAAGATGCTACTGAATTTAAGAAACATTCTAACTTCAAGCTGTACATTCCAGAATCAAGGGAAATTCCTCTTCCACATAGCAGTCCTTCAAATGTTCAAAGGAATTTCCCCCCAGAATGCCACTTGAGTCTTTTTTTTTCCATACTAATTATTCCTAGAGCCCCAAATCATTCACATTAAAAAAACTTTAAAAATTAAAAAACTTACAAAAAAATTGGAACCTATTTATCCAGAACCTAGAATCTTTATGAGTTGGTGGCCTGGCACTTCATAGCCCCAGATAGTTAGTGTGTACTTTCTACAGATAACGAACTTACAAAAGAGCACAACCTCCATCAAATCGGAAACTGCTTAGTAACAGGTCCACTGCCACCATCTCAACTCAGAACCCATTCAAGTGTCCCCGGTTCCCCAGTCACATCCCTGGCAGCAGTTCAGAGCAGTCGCCCAGCTGCACTGAGCCACTGCTCTTTCCTTGTCATTCGTGACCTTAACACTTTGACACTGATAGCCCAGTGACTTGTGGAAGGTCTTCCCACACAGCGAGACCCAGGCCACCCACCTCTGGCAGTGACAGCAGAGAAGTTATACTGCACTCTTCAGTGCATGCTATTTGGTAGTGCACAGTTTTGATGTGTTCCCATACTTATGAAGTTCATGTTGATCACTTGGTAAGTGATGTCCTTCATTTTTTTCCCTTTGTCACTAACAAGTATTTTGTGGGCGGTAATTTGCCACTGGGTAAATATTCCTTATTAAACTTCCAATTTACTTTTACCTTTCATACCAGTCTGAGTTCATGCTTTCTATTTTACTCAATAGATTAGTTTCTATAATTGTTCATTTTGATGCTGAAATTCTAAATTAGAAAATTTTTTTTGAGACAGAGTCTTACTATGTAGTCCAGGCTGGTCTTGAACTCACTATATAGCCCAGACTGGCCTTGAACTCCATGAGATCCACCTGCCTCAGCCTCCCAAGTGCTGGGATTATAGGCATGCACCATCATGCCTACCTGAAATTCTAAACTATGTTTGATAAGACAGTTAACAGAGTTTTTCATCTTATTTTTTTTTCTGGACATCAGTTTTTAAAATGTCTTCATCAAAAGAAAATGCTAAAAATGAAAATAATATTTCTAATACCAAGAGTAGATGAAATAAACATCTCTCTACCTCTGATTATGTTTATGAACCTACAGCCCATCATTCTAATACTGTTTTTAAGAGCCATGGCACACATTTCTTAACACTGAGTTCACAAGATTAAAGGGTTCAGGGATTCTCTGTTTCAATTTTTACTTACACCACATCTCCATGAACCCTTGTTACTATTTTTTTTTTTTATCCACTGGCCAGTCAACTTAGTATTTTCTTCTTATCTGTGTTCTAACAGTCTTATCTCCCTGGTTTTGTGTCCTTTTGGAGCAACACATTAATGCTTTCCTGTAAGGTTTTCTGTTTTGTTTTGTTTTTTTCGAGACAGGATCTTACTATGTACCCCAGGCTGGCCTCAAAACACTGTGATCCTCCTGCCTCACCTTTCTGAGTTTTGGGATTACAGGCATGTACCACCATGCCAAGCATTCCATAAATTTTTGATAAAAATTTTGGATGGGGAAAGAATGGTTAAATACAATGTTAGGCATATCCAAACAGGGAAGATTTAAACTGAGAGGCAAGTGGCCTATATGTCAGCTTTCACACCCAGAACCTGACCCCCAAAAGATCTTCAGGTCTTTAAGAATCTACAAGCCCAGGGCTCAGTGAACTGAGTAATTATAATTGAGTCAGTGGATATAAGATGGTGGGAGCAAGGCTTCACTTTTCAAGAAGTTTGGGAAGTGTAGAGATAAGAAAAGGGGAAAACCAGAATTTAAATATGAACTCATTTTTAGCTTAGTGTAGATACAGATGGTTAAACACAGAAATGTGTACCTGCATCATGTGTAGAAAACCGACAGGTGTTGGTATAAACACTGTCCTCCCTTGCTGTCAGGCCCAGAGATGACAGGTACTCTAGTGACAGCAAGCACACTTACTGTCCAGAGCTTGGTTTCTACCGTCATCCTCCAATAAACGGAAGCCAGAGTTTCTTGAAGAAATATTGACTTCTGAGACTGGAATGGGAAATATATACAAGATGGATCTGGTATATCTTACAGCATCATAAAAAGTGCTCAGAAAAGAAACCATAAAGCCAACACCATAATAATGGGTATGTCAAAAGGTACAGAAGCTGACTGAATACACAGCCAATGACCACAGCTGACAGACTGGGAGTGACAAAGTCATACTGTATTACATCAAGTCCACACTGACTTAGGTGAATGGCTGAGGGAGTTAATAAGCAGAGAAGAGATGAACCCAAGCAGTTGAACTTTAAATACAGTACTTACAACAGATTATCTGCCGCAAGTGACTGAGTGTAACTCTTTATATTAAATGTAGGCCATGCCTAGGGATTCCCAAGAAATACTGTACAGAAGGAAAGAAAAGAGTTAACTTTATAGGAGGAAATACTACTCCAGCCAGATGATCAGATCAACATCAAAAGTGGTAACTCACACTGACAGGACAGACTTCATACACTAATTTCATTTACCTCTGTTGTTTTCCTCCCCCAAACTTAAAAGCCTACTCTAATTGTGTTTTTTTTTTTTGGTACCGGGAATCAAACTCAGGACCTTGCACTTGCCAGGCAGGCCCTTGTGCCACTGAGCTATATCCCTGGCCCTCAAGCCTACTTTAATTGTGAGAAAAATATTAACATCCCCATCGGGGCTGGGGATTTAGCTCAGCGGCAAAAGCGCCTGCCTGGCAAGCGCAAGGTCGTGAGTTCGGTTCCCGGTACCGGAGAAAAACCAAAAAAACCAAAAAAAAACAAAAAACAAACAAACAAACAAACATCCCTACTGAATGACAGTCTATGAAATACCTCACCATTAGTCCTCAAAATTGTCAATGTTACAAAAACACAGAAAACCTGAGAAAAACTATCACAACCACTAGCAACACAAAAAGGGAATCAGGTAAAAACTAAGAAAATCTGAAGAAAGTAATGGGCTTCCGTTAATAATTAAATAATTATTATATGGTTCATTAACAAATGTACAATACTTTCACATGACACTAATAACGGAAAAACTGAGCACAAGGTCTACAGGAATTCTTTGTACTACCTTAATTATTTTTCCATAAAGGTAAAACTTACAATAAATTAAACACATTTAAAACAATATTCATTAGCTGGGCAGTATGATGCATGTCTATAATGCCAGCTACTCAGGAGATTGAGGCATTGCAAATTCAAGGTCAGCCTGGGCAACTTAGTGAAACCCTGTCTCAAAATAAAAACTAAAAAGGAGTAGGGCTGTAGCTCAGTGGTACACTATTTGCCTAGCATGTGCAAGGCTCTGGGTTCACCCTCCAGTAGCATAATACATAAGCAGATAGTTTAAGTTCATTATCATATAAACTGCTACCAATTTAAAAAGTCTTCCATCCTGTATCCTACGAAACTAATTTTTTTTATTAATTAAGTTTACTGACACTGTTACATTTTAGGAACACATAATGATCACAATCATCAGAGGAAATTTATACCTGTTTGTGATATATCTTGATTCTTTTTTACTCCATTCCTCTACCCTCCCCTCAACCCCTCTTCCCCTCCTTATTTACAAAAGCTTTGTTTCCATTTTTCCTTCTTTTCTCATATTTTTCCATCCTTCCTTTGCTCCTCCCTAGTTCTCCTTCCCATTTGAACATTTTTTTTTTTCCTGTTTCACAATGTCTATAACACATTTTGGTCTTTATTTACACTTTCAGTGAAACTAATTTCTAAGCCAGTACTGTGTTCTAAACCTTGCAGATCCTTTATATTGCCTTCTTTCTCTTCAGCTGTCAATGGGGAAAGGATTACCATGAGATAGACAAAGAAATAAACAAGTTATGGGTTCAAACAAGGCAGGAAGACTCACCAATAAGTGGTCTCAAATAAATCTGATGAGAGGGTTTTTCCTGGTCCATTAAAGATTTATAGAAATCAAGGAAAAGAGCTTAAGGGAAAGTTTTAAAATGGAACCACTGCATTTACTTTTTAAAAGAAATCTCTGCACTAAGTGTTTCAGTTTTAGATTTTTGACAACTGCAAATTAAAAAAACATGTATGGTTACATGGGAGACACTGGAGAAATATTTGCAAACAGAGGCAAAAATATATATCCATTTTAAGCTCTTTCTTCCTGCCACCACAGTACAATTATACTGCAGGCACTATCCTTTCTGAGGTAATTAAATCCATATTCAGTTGGAAGCTAAAAAACCTTAAATCGTAAAGCAACAGCAGCACGGTCTTCGTTTT
>NW_004955408.1:562578-603726 GCF_000276665.1 Chinchilla lanigera | reverse complement strand
TTTGGGTTTCACTATGTAGTTCAGGCTGGCCTTGAACTCACTTTGCAGCCCAGGCGGGCCTCGTACTCACAGCAATCCTCCTGTCTCTGCTTCCTGAATGCTGGGATTATAGGTGTGTGCCACCATGCACGGCTATTTCTTTATATATTCTGCATAAAGATATGTCTGATCACAATATAAAAATCTGATCACTGCCCTATGATTATTATCCTTATACTCTATCAGTAAATTTATTTTTGTTGTTACATGTTAATTTGTGATAAAAGAATTACATAGTCAAATAAATTCAGGAAACACTAGGTTGATCAAAATAAAACAGGCTCTTTCCTCTAAGAATTCTTGGAGATCTCAATATGTTAATAAGCACTAGGTTCCTCTATAAACAGCATACATTTCAAGCATTTTCCAAAACTTTACCCTTTCCATTTCTATTGGTGATTGATAAACATATCTAAGTAAACTAATGTTTTAAGGAACACAAATGGAAAATCTGCATTAACTGATAGATACCTTTCCTGTTGCAAACAAAAACAAATTTTTGAAAATTTCAATTCCGCTCTTATTTCCAGTTCTTCCCATACTTTTATTAAAAGATTCTTACTCTAGGTATTTTTCTGTGTTTTTTGTGTATAAACCTTTCCTCACTAGGAAAGAGAAATATATTTTGCTCAGCTGAATTTCTCCTTGCTCATTTTTCTTTCTGTTTTTGGTAAAAAGAAATTGGCGTGGAATGAAAATAAGCCATCTTAGGTTCAAAATTTCAAATAGTTTTTCTTTCCACTAAGACAAGGGTGGAAAATGAATGATATGTAAGCAGAAAAACTACTATTTTAAAACCAGTTTTCCCACATAGAGATCCAGCCCAACTAAACTGCCTCTTTAATTCCTTTTGGTTTCCATGAAGAAATTAAACTACAGTGCTCCACTGATTTCTGGGGATTGAAAATTTTTTCATACCTTTTGTTTTATTCTTTTTACTTTCAGTTTTTATATAATAAGCTTATGTTTTCTTTTGCAATTAGAAAAAAATATAGTTTTAGTTTAAAAGAAAACTGTCACAGAATTTAAATCCATCTGCATTAGTCTATCAAGATAGAAGAAGTTAGGCTGGGTGTGGTGGTACCCACCTGTAATACCAGCACTCAGAGGCTGAGGCAGGATTGCTGAGAGTTCAAAGTCAGCCTGGGCTACAAAGTGAGTTTAAGGAAAGCCTAAACTACATAGTAAAAACCTATCTCAACAAAACAAAACAAAACAAAACAAAAAAAGAAAATCAATTCTTTAAATAAGATATATTATAAAAATCTTAATGAATGCAAAACTGAACTTTAGATTTCAAGTTTACGAGATGGGCTAGTAAACTGAATGAATATTAGCAAACTTGGGTTTGAGCAATCTTCTATGTACCCTTACCTGGTTTGGTCCCTGATCTTTAAGACTGGGCGAGAACCTACACTGAACACGGTGTCATACCTGGATGTCCTCCCAAAGCCTCATGTGCTCACAGGTGGGGCTTTGGGAGTGACTGAATCATGGGTGTGTGATCCTGGATCATGAGTGTGTGATCTGGATTAGCCCACTGATTGGTTCAGCAAAGTTCTGGGTGTGGGTGATAGATTTATTGAACAGGAAAGACCCACCCTGAGTGTGGGTGGCACCAACCAATAAGCTTGCAGCATGGGTCAATAAAAAGGGAAGAAGGAAGACTGCTGCTTTCTGCCTGCCCTGTCATGACTGTTCCCCCTCTGCCATGCCGCCCTGCCTTGGAGCCAGCTGACTATGGACTGAAACGTCCACAAACTGTGAGCCGAAACAAACCTCTCCAATTGTGACTTGTGGTTTTGGGTATTTTGTCCCAGCAATGAGAAAGTAACTAAGACAGATTTTGATAACAGGAGAGGGGTTATTGCTATGACTACCTCAACATGTAGTTCAGAAACTTTTAGAATTGGCTGGCACAAGGAATTTGGAAAGGTTTAGAGATGCTTCTTGGAGATGGAGGCCTAGAATGCTTTGAGGTGAGCTTGATAGGATATTCTGGTCAGAGCTCAGAGGCCCAGGATGTTGACTGCAACACAGCCAAAAAGACCAGGCTCAGGAGGTTTCAGCTGGGCAATATAACATGTGTGTTATGCTCTGGCACATAATTTGTCTACATTTTGTCCATGTCCACAGACATTGTAGGAGACTGAGATTAAGAGCAGTGGACTAACTAATCTGAGGAAAAAATTTCAAGGCAGTCTAATGTTGAGGCAGTGGCATAGCTACTTGGGGGTTTTAGCAAGATCTATACAGAGAATCAAGTGCAGACAGCCCAGCAGACTGATTTACAAAGTTGGCCAAAAAGAAGCTCCAGTAAAATTGTATAAAAGATGGGCAGAGGAGAACTTGGTATTGAAAAGTCAAGTACTTTGGAAATGGACAATAGAAAAGATGGCCTGAGGGCATTAAAAAAAACAGTAGGACTCTACCCTTTGTGGTCTCAAAATTGCAAAGGTGAATGATTTTTCTCTGATAAAAGAGCTCCAGGGTACCATGTTCAGAATGGTGGTGGCCTAGGGAATTTATTCCTCCAAATCAGGTTCATAGTGCTCAACAATCCAGGCCCTTTATCCCTATAGCCAGGAGAGACAGAAACCTGGTTACTGCTCCAGCTGGTGGTGGACCTTGGTGTCCTTCACATGGTGCTAGTTTTAGGCACATGCAGAATGCAAGAGCTGTAGGGTCAGGGAGGTGTCCGCCCAGACTTCAGAAGAAGGTCTGTGAGGCCAGGCAGTGTGCCCCTGATAGGGCTGCGTGTGAAGCTGTGAGGGTGAAGCCAAACCGCAGTGCAGACTCCGTAAGATTCGAGAAGTCAGGAATGTGGATGGTCTGAGGAAAGCCGCAAGGAGTAAGCAAAGCTGGCCCAAGAGAGAAGCCACGAGAGGGAAGACCCAACCTGGGTGGGGGTGGCACCAGCTAACAGGCTTACAGCCTGGGTCAAATAAGAAGGGAAGAAGAAGGAAGACTGTCGTTCTCTGCCTGTCCTGCCACACACTGTTTGCCCTCTGCCATGCTGCCCTGTCTTGGAGCCAGCTATGGACTGAAACCTCTATACACTGGGAACTAAAATAAGTATTATGGGTGTTGGTCAGCTATTTTGTCCTAGCAATGAGAAAATAACTAAGACACATGGTTACTATGAGGACTAAGAAACACACACACACACACACACGTATGTGTGTTTGTTGTTGCTTGTTTTTGTTTTTTGAGACAGGGTCTCATTCTGTAGTACAAGATGGCCTTGAACTTGCTATGTAGCCCAGGCTGGCCTCTAACTCACAGTAATCCTCCTGCTTCAGCCTTCCCAGTGCTGGGATTAGAGGCATGTACCACTTGCCTGATTTAAGAAACATATTTAAAAAGCCTACAGCAAAGTTCCTGGCATGTATCCTAAGCATAGTAAGTGCTCAATAAATTGCAACTACTGTTCTAAAAATGGTTACATAAGAAATATCCTAAATATTTCTATGAGAAATTAACAAATACTGTTACTACTATATCTATACTAATCAGTAAGTCAGTTTCAGCAGTCATCCTACTAGGATGAAAAGAACACTTCCCAGACAGGTAATCCTTGAGAATCCATGATATAACTTGGGTGAATGATTCCAAATCAAATACATTATCTTTCAAAGTTATAAAGCAAAATGTAGAAAAGGAAAACAACTAAGGATTCAATCATAGCCAGTTATTTAATAAGTCGAAGTTTTACAGACTATTATGGTCATTATTTAATACAAAATTCAACTGAAGGAAAATGACATATATCTCTACAAACAAATGGCAATACCCCCACAAAAAAATCATAGAATTATACTGAAAATTATATGATTATATCAGAAGTAGAATGCCTACCTTCAAAGCAAAAATTTCTAAGGGTAAAAACAAAATGTATAAGCTCCTTCTTTTGTTTACCTGGGTGAGTCATTGTGACTGGCTCCTCTTTGGATTTATTATTGTAGATGACTACGGCAACTGCATTATGAAAAGCAGCCCGTGATATTTTCTCTTTAAATGTGCAGTTTCCCCTCTGCAGCAAGGCAATCCACTGTTTGATATTAGGAGGGACAAAGAACCGAGTTTGAGGATCACAACCCAGATGATCAGCAACTAGATGAAAGAAAAGAAAAAAATACATTAATGATAAATAAATCAAGTCTTTATCAAAGTGCTCAATTATTCTCTGAATATTATATAGATCTATAGTACTGACAGTTCACTGACCACTGAGCTATAAATATCTACACAAAGGATGATGCAATGAATCTGAATCAACATCTGTCCAGGAAGAGAGATGCAGACTGATAACAAATTGAAAAAGACAGTTAATATCCATGATAGGCTGGTAAGAGCAGAAGGAAGAAAACCCCAGAAACCAAGTGACACAGCTCCAACCCTGACTTTCTGCCCACTCATCTGCACTCACCAGGCCCTACACACCACCACTGCCACCACTGTGAACAGATTAATTCTGCTTGCGAGAAATGAGGAAGCCAAAGTAACATTTAGTTCAATTACCAAAGTCTTATAGAAATTCAATCATGTTTGAATAACTTTCTTGGTAAATGTCAAAAAGAAATGAGAAAAGTTCAGTTCTGGCCTGTCTTCAAAATTTTAAGCATGACACAAAAGGAGAATGTTCCTCTAATTTATATTTATTAGTAAAAACTGTATCTCTACATGAAGACACATGCACTGTATCATCTAACAGGGCTCATGAAGACACCAAGCCCGTCCCTTAGCCCTGCAAATTACATGGCTGCGGTACATTTCCACCAAGCTCAAGTTTTAATTCTCCACATATGGTCCTAATTCTTGGCACCATTGACAAATCTCAAACAGAAGTCCTTGGATGCTCTTCTCACCCCCACACTCACATTTAGAAGAGCCAGGCAGCCCAGACGGAGAAAGGAGCCACTGGAGCAAGGTACAGAATGCAAGCTGGTCCAATGCTCCAGTCTTTGCAAGTCCTGAGCATGTACACTGACCCATAAGGTAACACCAGAGGGAAATAAATTATATTAAAAAAATCAACCATGAGCTGGACATGGTGGCACAGGCTTATAGTCCCAGCAATGGAGAGACTGAGTCAGAAGAATCATGACTTTGAAGCCAGCTGAGGTTAATAGCGATTTCAAAGCCAGCCTGAATTACACAGTGGGGCTCTGTCTCAAAACAAAAACAAAACCCCAAATCAAGCATTAATTAATGACCAATACAGTATAATCACAATATATAAAGCGATGACACTGGTGAGGAAATGTTTGCTTTCTACACACCTGGAAGCACACAGTGCTTAGCAAAAGAAACTAAATGTTAGTACTGATTTATAAAATGCAGAGATGCCACTAACTTCACAGAAAAAAAACCCACCTGCCATTCTGACTTAAATATCTTCAGGTTTTGTTATAATGGTAAGGGATAGTAACCAGAGTGACCTCTGAATATTCAGTAAAGAGATGAATATTTTCACAATTCACTGTTATTGATATTATTTACAACTTTTTCCTTAACCAAATTCAGTGAGGGGGTTGGGAGCATAGTTCAGTGGTATAGCCCTTGCCTAGCATGTGCAAGGACTTGGTTTGATCCCCAGCACTGTCAATAAAAAGTAAATGGGGTGGGGGGGGACTGTCATAATTTTAAACTTTCTTTTTGAGGGGGTATGATACTAGGGATTGAACCCAAGGCCTTGCAAATACTAGGCAAGGGTTCTGCCACTGAATTACACCCCATCCCTTTTTTAAAATTCTGAGTCAGGTCTTGCTAAATTGCCCAGGTGGACTCAAACTCTCCTGCCTCAGTGGTGGGACTGGAAGCCTGTGCTGCCCTGTGGCCAGCTAGTAGTCAACTACTGAAAGACACAGTCACTGGGTTATGAAACCTTAAAATCTGAAACAGATTGTTTACTTCCAGAGGTATCTGTTTCACAGATAATTATGCTGTTTTAAAATACAAGCATTGAGGCAATGTGTTATGATAACCTCATTGTCTTAAGAAGTCATCCAATACTGTATCCAAACAGGGAGCAATCAAAGAACTGGTTTTAACTATTTCATCTGCTATTTTTCAAAACATACTGCTGTATAAACCCTGGCAGAAAATGCAGAAATCAAGAATACTTAAAAGGACCTGTAAGCTTGTGTTCTGCGCAACTTACTCATTTTTCTGTGACTTCTCTTTTCTTACTGTGATTTCACACGCATTTACAGTAAAGAAGAAACAACATATTTACAGAATCAGCAAGGCCTGGGGTCTGAACTCTAGATCATCTACTTGCCAATTCAGTAACTGTGATAGGTCACCTAAATTCTCTCATCTTTAATTTAGTTATAGAGACTGAGATACTCTTATCTCAGTTATATACGTAAAACAGCGCTCATGATTCCTTTACTCTTGAGGGCTTAAGCAAATTGATTCCCTTTCCTCTTGTAAGTGTCCTGGTGAGCCAATCTGATGCCTTAATGATCCTCTGAGCCAATGTCTGTGAAGCCCACAGCAGCCTTTCCTCCCACGCCCCTCTGTTCCCGTCAGTGATGCCCCCGAATCCCATTCTTTGACAGGTTCTTCTCAGTGTCACAGTTCACAGAGAACAGCAAGTCAGTACTGTTTCCAGTGTCTCGGGATGAAAAGATACCACAGGGAATGCAATCACTGAGCAAACACACCAAACCTAACTGACAAGAACTTTGAACTTCTGCTGAAGGAATCTCCACCCACTAAGAACTGATTCTGAGAACTACTGCAAGATGCAAACAAACTCTAACAACAGAATATATGAACAAAGAATGTTCTTGTCCCCAGAATTCATCCAGAAAAGGTTCTGAAAACATTTGTATCAGTAAAAATATAACATGCAATAACAAGCAAGAGTAAGCTATGCAAGTTTCTGTTCCAGGAGGTAGTATTTATTATTCAGGAGAAGAAAATAAGGGGTTTTCATAGTCACTTAATACTCAGTATACTCACTCATCTAATTATTCCTTCCTGTAATTAAAAAATAATATAAATAATAGAAGTGAACTAGCCAGGGATATAGTTCAGTGGCACAGTGCCTGCTTGGCAAGTGCAAGGTCCTGAGTTCAATTCTCTGTACCAAAAAAAAAAAAAAGTTAGAAGTAAACTAACAGTTCTAAAAAAACTTTCCAAGTTTTCCATGGTGACTGTGATTAAGCAGTACTAATTCAAAATTTAATGAGTTGTTCATATTTAAACAATTTATAAGGGAAGGCATATAAAAACAGAGAAGAGCTACTTACAATATCAACTGTTAAAATCTGTCAATAACAATTTTATCAAAACTTAGAATCATTTTACTTCTGTTTTTCAAGTTTCATAAAAGGATGCTACCTGACTTCTTTCCATTTATTAGTTACAGAGCTGAGAAAAACTTATTGGAAGTTATAACGAAAACTTGAAATTACAGATAACACAGAGTAGCATACCAAAAAAGCACTAAAAAGTTC
This sequence comes from Chinchilla lanigera, assembly GCF_000276665.1. Classification (NCBI taxonomy): domain Eukaryota; kingdom Metazoa; phylum Chordata; class Mammalia; order Rodentia; family Chinchillidae; genus Chinchilla; species Chinchilla lanigera. Next base: position 596,218 of record NW_004955408.1, on the reverse strand, counting down.
CCCCATACAATCTTTCCTGTTGAATACAGAAACAAAAGACATTTATTATTTTGTGAAGCTGGAGACTGAGTCCAAACATGCCGTGCAAGTGCTCTATTGCTAAGCTATGCCGTTAGTCCCACTTCTTTCATTTTTCTTTTTTTTAACTGACAAATCAAATTACATATAAGGTATATAATATTATGTTTTGAGATATACACAAGTGGTGATAAAAATGTACAATGAATATTTAAATTAAAATTTATTGCCAGGTGTGGTGGCTCACACCTGTAATCCCAGCACTTGGGAGGCTGAGGCAGAAGGATCACCGTGTGTTTTGAGGTCAGCCTGGGCTATGTGGTGAGTTTAAGACCAGCTTGAATTACAGATAGAGATCCTGTCTCAAAAAGCTAAATAAATGAACAAATGAATAAATAAATAAATTTATTCCAGTGAAAGACACATTGCCATTAACCCCTCTCAAAATCCTTCCCCTTGCTTTGAACACACTTATCCCCTTACTCTTGCTACTTTCTGAAGCTTTTCTGGAAATCGTCTTTCATATCTTTACAAAGCATGATTAAAAATATGGCGAATGTTGCTGCCCGACGCCACCCAACAAAGATGCAGTCCTATAAAACATCACAGTGTGTTCACATGCACCTTATCTGCCAAATCTGGTACCCTGCAACTTCTGGCTCTTCCCCACAGTCAAAACGACCTTGGAAGGTAAAAGTTTTGAACTGATTCAGGACACTGAGGCAGCCATGACAGTACAACTAAAGACACTCACCAAAGAGACTTGCAGACCTGCTTCAGAAAGTAGCAAGAAGGAAGGTGTGTGTTTATAGTGAGGAAGAATATTCTGAGGGAGATTAATGGCACCATGCCTTTTACTGGAATAAATTTTTAAAATTTAAACACTCACCATTATCTTTTAATCACACCTCATATGTTGTAAAATGATTAGTATTCTCAAACTAATTAATATATCATCACCTCACATAGCAATTCTGAATTTCCTGTCTAGAAACATTTTATAATAGCACGAGGCAAAAAAAAAAAAAAAAAATACTCCTAACCCAGTTCACAGGAATCAGTTATGGGAGGAATACACTAACTTACGCTCTTAGTAACCTGCTAAATTCCAAAGAGAAGTACAATGGAACAAACACCTTGGTTTTGATTGTTAAAGAATCTCTAGTCCTGCATGGTGGTCCATGCCTGATTCCAGCACTCTGGGAGGTTAAGGAAGAATTTGGAGTAACAGCCCAGCTTGAACAATTTAGCAACTTGACAAGACCCTGTCTAAAAAAAATTCTCTAAATTTACTGAGGTGACTGGCACACAGATATCAACACAGTAGAAAGTGCCAACAAGAAGAATGCTTAAGGCTGGGGGGATACAGCTCAATGGCACCAGTGCCTGCCTGGTAAGCACAAGTTCGACTCACAGTACAAAAAAAAAAAAAAAAAAGAATGCTTAGACATTCAGGAGAGGAAGTAAACAGTGTAGTGTAAAAGTTTGGTGGACGTTCAAACCTAAATGGACCTCCTGAAAACTTTAAACACAGAAAGGATGGGGGGGTGCAGAAATTCCTAACAGAAGAAGAGAGAACAGAGTTAGCCCTGCTGTTGAGCTCTTATGGCAATCCAAGATGATGAAATGCAATGCAAGCTGCAACACTCTATGAATGTAAGATTATCAAGCTCTGAGAAAAAGACCTCGACTGTAAAGGGAAAAGGTAAGAATATTCTGGTACAAAGAAAATAAAATGAATGAAGTATCTTCCCCCCACTCCATCAGTCTGGAACTTTCCACTCTGATTCATTTGATTCACTGAGCCTCATCTCTTGAAATTGCAAATACCCTACACAGTAAGCAGCAGTCACCCTGTCGTATGTGGGTTCCTGGTTTCCTTCCTTGTTCTGAGATTCAATCTGCTGCAGGCTGTAAGTCTCTCAAGACTGGAGCAGAAGAACCCAGGTAAACATTTTATCATCACAAAGGCTGCCATCTTTGCTGCAGGCATGGGGCCAATGCCTAGACCTACCCCTTGTTCTTACAGTCTGTGTGTCTTATTTCCTCCTCCTGAGATGCCAGGCTCCCCCACTCCTTTGCTGACCCCCTCACTAGAGTCAAATCCTGCTTTGAATGTTCTCTCTGCCTTCCAAGACTAGCTGCGTACTTTTCTCAAGTTGCCATGGCATCCTGAGACTGCATCCGGCTTGGCATTTATCAGACTGTGTTAGTAACTGGATGTTTATTTTTGAGTCTTTCCTTCTAGAATGTGAGATCTAGCATCTCTTACAGTATGTCTGGCACATGGTAGAGACGTAACACACTTGATGAAGGAAGCAAAGGAAGAAAGACTGATGGAAAGTAAGCAAAAACTGGCATTAAAAAATAAGCCAGGCCTGGTGGCACACACCTGTAATCCTGGCAGTCCGGGAGGCTGACATAGGAGTGCAAGCCCAGAGTAGGCAACAGAACTTAAGGCACCTTGTCTCAAGACGAAAAAATATAAAAAGGGGTCGGGGATGCACAAAGGCCCTGGGTTCCATCCCCAGCACCTCCCTCAGAAAAGCTTGTGTCACATATCTCTTTGTTTTATGTGACAATGTACTAGCTGGGGTACTGTTCTACCAGTTATTTCCTACAAAACAAGAAAAAAATAACTATAGTTACCACAGATTTATTTTCACTGTCAAACATATTCTGATTATTTGCTTTCCTGTTCCTCAAATGATTATCTCTAATCTTTACATTTACTGCATCTTGTCATGCTTTTCCTTTTGTTATAAATTTTATGATTCAAGAGAAAAGACAGAATTCTTCATTTTTGTTTCAATTTCTCAATTTTAGTTTCAATGTTCAGCTACTGGACCTGTGTCTGGCTTTTGTTCTTTTATCCATTCATGTGGACATTATTTATTCTCTTACTATTTCCAACTTTCAAAACTTAAACCTAAACTCTTATTTCTTTGTTACTACTTATTTTTACTGGGTGTTTACTCTTGTTGAAAATGTCTCTTTTTTCTTAATTTTCTATTAACTTGTAAGTCTCAAATTTCTCTTAACTTTGTACCTATAGGTATGTGTCATTTCATAGAGATATGCATGTTTGCAAACTGTGTGGTTAGGTGACATCTGTACATTACCCACATAACGTGTACTCAGATGCAGATGGCTCTGATATCACCACGTGATACAATTTTACAGGATTACTATTGTATATGCACCTCTTGTTGAACTAAGATATGTGGCACATGGTTCTGCTTTATTCCTCCAATTTTACACCCTCCCGCCCATTTTTCTTTTCTGGTAGGATCTGTTATCACACTGGATAGCAAAAAAATGATCTGGAGTATAGTCCTTCCTCATTTCTCAGGAAACATTAATGATCATCCTACTTTTTCTTTTTACTCTTTTAAACCTGCTGATATTTTCCTTCTCAAAAAGAAAGAAAACACAGGTACCTCCAAAGAGTCCCCTTTACTGTCACTCTTCAAGTGGTATCTGCACCTGTAATTCCACCTCCTAAGTGTTGCTCATTCCTTATCACGTTTAGATTTTTTAAAAAGTTTTTTAAAAAATTTATTTTAAAAATAAAAGAAGGAAAACATTCACAAACAGACAACCATTTACAAAAGAGCAAAAGAATAATACAAACAATACAGAGTTACAAACAAAGTGGTAGGAATTCACAACGCTTGTTGTATTACGTATTGATATCTTCAAAGTGGTTTCTCAGGAAAACAAATAGAGACATGCAATATTGATCAATCAAGTGATCATTAAGTGTTTCTTTCAGTACAGCAATAGAAGACAGTCAACTATGTTAGCTATCCTGTATATGTGTGTGTATATATATATACATACACACACATACATAATTTTCCCTTCTTTCCCTTCTCTTTTCCACACCCCAGTTGCCCTTTACTTTTGAGCATTTTTCTTTCATTTCACAATGTCTTTCATAGCCACATTTAGATTTTAACATTTCTGCAACCAACCACTCCACTAAAACTGTTCTGACTCCAGTAACACACATGTTGGCAGTGCCAAGACACCCTTTTCCTCCACACTGACCTCTTAGTGACAGCTGTCCCAGATGAACACACTCCTGTCCTAGATTGCAAGTGCCACATCATTCTCCTTCACAGCTGTCTCTCCCTCACCTGGCCCTTGAATGATGATGTTCCTGAGCACTCTGGCCCTGCTAATGTAGGCCTAGGTCTCCAGGGCTGTAATTCGAAGCCATTGGTGTGCTTTTTCCCTTACTTGAACAATGCTTAGTAACACCTCATGCCAAGTGGCCTTTTTTGGAGAAATTATTTTTCACTCTTTTACTTTTATGAATCCACAGTGTCCAATATAAGCTTACTCAGGTCAAAAACATGTTAAGAATCAGTACAGAAATATTGTATGAAAAATTATACACAGGGATGAAGATCCATTCCCTTCCACTCCAAGCCAAACTCTAATCTTCACAAATTCTTGAATGTTTCCACTGAATTCCAGGGAAAGGAGACATGGAAGGAAGTCTCTGTAGGCAGATTAATGCAAATCACTCTACACGTAATTCATCTTATCTGTCTGTAGGGTTTTTTTTTTTTTTTGAGATAGGGTCTCACACTATAGTACAGGTTGGCCTTGAACTCATTATGTAGCCCAGGTTGGTCTGGAACTCACAGTGATCCTCCTGCCTCAGGATCCTCCTGCCTCAGCCTCCTGAGTGCTGGGATTATAGGTATGTGCCACCAAACCCAGCTGTCTAGGTTTTTCTGCCCTATTTCCAGGCAGAGCCATAGGATCATGTTGAGGTTTGCAGTGGACTCTGATCTGCCTCCTAGCATCTGCTTATTTCAAAAAACAAAACAAAATCAGGAATCTTATTTAACGCAGGCATCTACAGATCACTTCTACATAGCCATGTGCTTTATGTTACATCTATTTGAGCTCTAGCATGAGGGAGAAGGGAGGGGCAGGCAGATGACTTAAGAGGAGAGACACAGAACTACTTAAGTTACATGTTTGTTTCCCACTGGATAAGAATAAGAAAACGTGAATACAGTTGTTGCTGGCAGTCATGATGAAGAAGGCAACAAAATCAGGAGGAGGCTGAAAGGAACCAGGTCCCTGGCTAACACTGCTGAAGTGCTGAACCTTTAAATTCTGAAATACACCCTTCCCTGTGAACTTCCAGTTCTGAGACAGGATATATTTCTTCATTATTTTAAAGCAATCTATGTCAGGGATCTTGTTAGTTGAAGCACTCATTTTTCTACTGTGAGTCAAACAGAAACTGCTCAGACTGTGGATGTGTGAACTCCTAATTAGACAGAACCCACATTTGGCAAACCAGGCCTCTCAAAAAAGGCCAAAATCTACGATGAAGCACTGCTAGGAAAGTCCTCTGACCCAGGGAAGTGGCTGTGGCGCCAAGTCTTTGCGCCTTCTTCTCTCCTCACCTGCAGTGTGATGTCTGCAGTAGGAATTCTTGACAAGCCTCCAGGGATAGAATTTTGGGGCCAGTGAGATTTGAATGAAGGGAACCAAATTTGTTTTTGTTAAATGCTAATTGAAATCTGGCATTTTTGGAGGAAGGGGAAGTAAAAAGAATTAAGATGTGTAATGTTTATGTACCAACTCCCCATGATGAATGTAAATATATACTACAACATATACTAATAAAAATTTAAAAAAGATGGCAATACTCCTTAAAAAAAAGAAATCAGGCTTTTTTTTTTTAAATGAATTCTGACAACAAATCATCTGAAACACTGTAATCAAGTGAAATCACATTAAGTTAATGAAGACAGGGGAAAATACTCATCCTTAAAGTTATTAGACCCACTATTAGAGTTTATAACTCAATACCCTAATAAAGTACACATATCACCATGTCACAGATATTTTAACTACTTTAATACTGTGTTTCAATATATTTGGCTTCCTTTAATCCTTTGTACTTTTGGGCTTACCACTATCCCAAACAGGTTTAATAACACTGGAAGAGGAATCTCAACTGCCAGGTTTAGTTTGTGTTATTTATACATCTGTATTCATCTCTATTATTATTTATCTTTTTGAGACAGGGTCTCGCTATGCAGTTCAGGCTGGCCTTGAGCTCACTTTGTAACCCAGGCTAGCCTTGCACTAGCAGTGATCCTCCTGCCTCAGCCTCCTGAGTGCTAGGATTACAGGAGTGTGCCACCATCTATTATTTGATTGTGTTCTTATTTATCCTATTTTTTCCTAACTTTTTTCCTTTCTTGTTATTTATTTCCCCTCCTACCTGTCTTTGAATGCACTGATCAAATCTTTATTCACTCTTTGCTCCATCTATATATTCAAGTTCTACTTCTTAGTAGCCACCCTTAAAATGTGAACATGTATATCTAATAAAGGTTCTACATGTAATAAATTTATCTGTTCTCCTGAATAACCAGGATTCTTGAAATCAGTATTAGTTTCCTGAGGCTCCCATAGCACAGTACTAAAAACTTAGCGGTTTAAACAACAGAAATTTATTCTCTCACAGTTGTGAAGGTCGGAAGTCCAAAATCAAGGTGGTGGCGAGGTCACACTCCCTTCATACAGAAAAGTAAAATAACTTAGTATAAGGCAACTGTCTTGCTGAACTACAGAAATGGACAAGTCCCAAGATCTGAAGGGTGAAGGGGCAAGCTGGAGATCTAGAAGAGCTGACGTTCAGACTGAGGGGAGGAAGAGATCAATGTCTCAGTTTGAAGGCAGCAGGCAAGCAGGAGGAATTCGTTACTTGGGAGGTCAACCTTTTTGGTCTGTTTAGCCTGCAACTGAATTGCAGGAAGCTAACTCACATTAGACAGAGTGAATCTGCTTTACTCAGTCCGCCGTGGAAATGTTAAACACATTCAAAAACATTTCACAGAAATGCTTAGAAGTAATGTTGGCAACCCAGAGCCCAGAGCAGTAGACATAAACCATCACAGACTTCTCACATCTCACTTGTTCCTTCAGTATTTTATCTCCTCCTTTAGTCTATATCCTTTAGAAATTTTTTTCAATAGAGTAAGCTTGAATTTTTACATATGAGAACATTTTTTTTTCTTTCTGTTTTTGAATGACAGGTTAACGAAGTAAAAAATTCTACAGTGCTAATTTTCTCAAAGCACTTCAAAACTATTATTCCACTACCTTCTGGCTTAAGAAAAATGAATGAAACATGTTAATCGTGTAGGGTCTCAAATGTTACTCTACTTTTTCCTTTTTAATCTAGTATTTTTAAAAAGTAAAACAAACGTTTATTTTTCTTTTAATTGTTAATTTTTACTTATGTAGTCACATTATAAAGAAACAAAATCTTAGAACAAATTATCATTTTTTCATATAGAATTTTAAAGAAAGAGGCAACAAAATATCTCCTATATATCTAGTGTGCTGGATACATCAATCAACTTTGCAAGAAGGGTCATCCTTGGCTGAACTGTCAGCAAGTTTAACTGTCAATACCTATCCATTATCATTTGTCTTCTATACTTAGTTACTATACATCTCAAATGGATTTTGATTAGTTTTCACATCCTTACAACTCAAATATATCTGTTGGATGTTCTCCATGACATAATAAAAAGCATCTTAAGAGGAATTTTAAATGATAACTAATACAAATCACTTTACATGAAAAGTCACATTCAAAAGTAATTCTGTTACAACTGATGGAACAAACAGTTCACATGAGAGATGCTATAAATCAAAATGAGTGAAAATTATAGCTCAGTCTGCCTATAAATTTAGTATCATAGTACAACAGAAGTGGCAATTATTTAATTCATATCACTCCCCATTCCACAAAAGGACGTCAGTATCAAGGACATACTGGGCATGGAACACAGGGTCTTCACACTGAGCCATATCCCCAGTGTTTGTCCTTTTTAAGTGTTTTTTTTTTTTTTAAATTGAGACAAGTTGTTGTTAAGTTATTAAGTTGCTCAGATGAGGCTAAAACTTGTGATCCTCCTGCCTCAGCCGCTAAGAGTCCTGGTATTAAAGGGGAGCACCACCACATCAGCCTGAGTCCAACTCTGCAAGGCTCTTTTCACTTGGCTCTCTCCATCCTGTTTTTCACCCTCTTCTGTGACTGTTCCTTCTTATTTTCCAATGCTATCCCTTGCTTGGATATGTCCACCAAGGTTCTACCCATATCTTCTTTCTGCAGCAAGCAATATCACCACACCCATGGCTTCAACTGCCACCCATACGAAGATAATGTCCTATCTCTGTCTTTAGCATTAATTTTAATGCAATCACTGCTAGACATTTCTCCATGAACACTGAGTCCCTGACCCATACTATCTCCCCTCCAATGTGTTCTTCTCTCTGTGTGACATCCTTGGTTGACAGTATCATCTACCAAAACACAAGATTGAGATCCCTGCTAAAAAGCATGGCACTGGCAATTAAGAGACCCAGTTTAGTCAGTATTCTGGGTTTTTCTGTTCTGGCTCCCACCAAGACAAAGCAAAGCTACTGACTTTAACTCAACACTGCTTGATGAACACAGGAACGAAAGACATCAAGAATCCAAAGCAAGCCTACGCAGGAGGATTGTATGAGACTGGAAGTTCCAGACCAGCCTGAGGAACAAAACAATATTTAAGGGGTTGGGGCCCAGAGCAGTATTTGATGGCATTATTAATTCAGTCACTTTTTTCTTCTAGTGCTAGCATTTCTGGTATATTGCTGCTGACACAGTGACTATTTTACAAAGACGGGGCTACTTGGACCATGATTTAAAATGTAAGAATGCCAGGCAGGAACCACACAGCTCACAATAACAAGGAAGAAGATACTTATCCAGAGATTGATCAGTGGTCAAAGGATTTAAACTAGTTTTACCATAAAGGTGCACACACATGGGTCTGTCAGAGTCACGTTTACTCTTTAGAACATTTTTATTGATGAATTATTAATTTTATGAATTTTATTACAGTAAACAACGAGTACTTAACAGGAAAAAAATCACAAAAATAAAGTGCTGAATTTTTAATATTTATTGTTTATTAAAAAAGCATTAAAATTTTCAATATTGACTGTTTTTTGGTGTACAAATCCTAAAAAAGAATACCACAAATAAATTCTTATGTGAACTACAATGAAAATACCAATGACACTTTTCAAAAAAAAAAATCTTTACTTCAATTATCACAACTAAGGCAGTCTGCACACATGACAATAGCTTGTTCCATACACACTTATAGTTTGCACTGACAGCACATGTGTTTTGCTTTCCTGGCCTTTTTATAGAACATACTTGGCATGTCGGTGGCCTTGTTGTTTTTTCAGGAGGTTCTTACTATGTTATACAGTGTGTTGTTAACAGGAACATAAAGTATCAATAAAATAAAGTACTAAATTCTTAATACGTATTGTGCGTTTAAAACAGACATCAACGTTTTCACGTCAGCTGTGTACTTGCTTATAAAACCTAAAAGATAACATCAGAAATAAATTTCTGTATGAACTATAATGAAAATATCAAGAGAATTCTACCACAAAAATAAGCTTTGCTTCAACTGTCACACCCAAGGCAGTCTTCACACATGACAATTGCATGTTATGTGCACATGTCTCATGTACACTGACAGCACGTGTGCTTAGCTTTCCTTTCCTATGTGGCAGTCTTTCACCTCCCTTCCTATTTTGTTAGGAGCTTCCTACTATATTGTACAACATGCACTTAGCAGGGAAATAAGATGTCAATAAAATAAAACATCAAACATGTAATGAGTACTTAGAATAGACATAAACATTTTCATGTCAGCTGTTCACTTTCTTACAAACAACAAAAATAAAAACCTATGTAACCTATGTAACATCAAAAATAAAAACCCACAATGTAAAGACAAACAAAAGTCTACCACAGAAACAATCTTTGCTTCAACTGTCACAGGCAAGGCAGTCTTCACATACACAACTGTATGTTCCACATGTGAGTATCACTTACACAGATAGCATGTATGTTCTGTTTTCCTGTCCTTTCTTATAGGGCACCGTTGACATCTTTTTTTTTGTTTTCTTGTTGTCATAGTAGGTCTTTGGGATGCTGCACCTCCTATTTACCTATCAGCTCACCAGTGTGTTCCACAATTTTTTGCAGAGTTCCCTGGGCAGAAATATTTTGTTTTGCTTCTGCTGTAAATGATCTCATATAAGCTTCAGTCCCAATCCTTTAAGAAAATTTCTCTGATATTTTGTGCTTATTATTGTCTTTGTAAACTATCACTCTATCCCCCACATGTTTAGGATTGAGTAAAACCATTGGCCAATGCTTTGTTTCAAGTGACATCAGAGTTGCTGCATAACCCATCAACAGCATCTACTCTGCCTTTGGTTTTGCTGTAGAAAGTTTCCACCTCAGACTTCTATTTTGTTGAGGTTTCCTTATCAATATTTCCATCATGGCAAAATGCTGACATCAGCAGTACCAGTTTGTTTTTCTTTGCCATATCTGAGGCCAGTGTAAGTCTTTCTGAAATGCAAAGATTGTATTATACAATTCTCTGTTTTGAAACTGAAACATCTCATTTGGAATTTCTTCTTTGTTCCTGCACTTTTCAACTTGTGCTCTGTTAGTAATATTATATCAATTGGAAATTGGTAAGCCAACTGCTGAAGTTCACATTCTGAATAGTTTGGGAGATGGGAGCAAGTCTGTTCACAACATCATTCAGTTTATTATTATGTGAATGAGGATTTGATAGCTGAATTCTAGGACAAATGTCTAAATTGAAAGCATAATGTCTATGCATCAACAAGGACATAAATTTTTATGCCGTATTTTGACCCACTGCTTTTCTGTAAGTCTTTTACATTCCTGAGATCACCATGAGAAATCCCTGGTAAGTACAGCAGACCTATGAATGCTTTCAGGCCAGCTAGTGAGGTGCTATAAATAAACACATTTTTGAATATGGCTATTGGTGCACACAGAATGTTTTATTTGCATTGCAGCCTTTGTGTATTTCACACCACCTTATAGCATTTCATCTGTTACAATTTCCAACACTGCATGGCACTGCTGGCATTCTGTCTAATATGTTTCACCCTTACCAAGACCCTCACTATAGTTTTGGACCTAGTTCTAACACTGGATCATTTTATTTGGTTACACGGCCATTTTGCAACATTTCAACTAGTCAAATTATGTACTCACATTGCTGTTTTATCATCTGAACCAAGGTCTGCATTCTGTGTGTCTGTATCAGTAGATTCTTGTTCCCTATCACTGTCACAGGAACTTTGGCTCACAAGGCCAACATCAAAACCATCATCATCATCATCTACCCACACCACACTTCTGTTATGAAAGCATGTATTTTACCATAATGGCTCATCTTTATCACTCATGCATGAGTAACCTGATGATTCACTTTTGACCTCCTCCAAAACCTGCAAATCTGGTTTCTCATGTGCCACTGTACTGAACTGGGCTACTTCTATCAGAAAAATCAAAAGAAAACTTTTTCTTAAAACAAATCCTGGAGCGGTGTGGGTTTATTTGACCCTCTGTGATGCTTGGATAAACATATGCAACACTAGTTAGAAGGAGAATGCACAGACCTTGCCATTCATCATATCAAATGAGCAGACACATAGATTGCTTCCTGTATCCCTCAGGAAAAGGTACTGAGATGCACAGCTAGCTACTATTATGCAAAAGTACAAATTTACAGTAGAAGAGATATGGGTCTCCTGGAAACTGAAAAGGAGACTTAGGGGAGGAAAAAATTTATGAAATCAGTCTCCACAGAAGGCAGTGTTGGGGTAGGAGGTGCTGAAGAGATTACTGACATGACAAAAAAGAGGTCAGATGTAAAGTTTTCATAACTGGAGATGTCCATAAAACAATAATCAATATAAATAACAAGAAAAACGTTTACCTTAAATGTACAAAACAATCAATTATGATTCACTGAGGCAGGTCTCAAAACTGGCTTATGATGATGGAAAAATATACTTTTACTTTTGAAACTGCTATTAAGAGAGAAAAAGAAAAGCAGGTATTTTATGTTGAGGTAATATATGTCTTTCAAGGAAACTCAAGTAAGTAGAAGTACTCAAGAACATGTCTGTGAGAGTAAAGAGAAATGAGACTTGGACAGGACAATATATAAGCCCAACAAACCAAATGGAGTAAATAAGGAAATTCTTTTTTTAAAAAAATTAAGTTTATTGGTATAGTTAAGATATACATAATGATCATATTCATCATAGGGAATTTGTACCTGTATATGACATAACTTGATTCCTTTTTTTTCCCTTCCCCTCATTTTTCCCTTCCTTCCTTTCCCCCTTCTCCTCCCTAGTTCCCCTTTCCTTTTGATCTATTTCTTCCTATTTCACAATATTATACATTTTGGTTCTTATTTACACAGTTTCTCACATCAGAGAAACAATGTGATATGTACACGTTTGTCTGATTTGTTTCACTTAAGAGTGTGGACTCAAGGTCTACCAATTTATCCATAAATGTCTCAAGTTTATCCTTCTTTATGGCTGAGTAGTACTCTATTGCATATAAAGAACCCTTTTATCCATTTATCAGCTGATGGGCATTTGGCTTGTTTCCAAGATTTAGCTATTACATATTGTGCTCCTATAAACATGGGTGCGTGTATATCCTGTGATATGATGCTTTTAATTCTTTTGGGAAGATACCAAGAAGGGGAACAGCTGGGTCCAATAGGATCTCTTGTCCTAGTCTTCTGAGGACTCTCCACACTGATTTCCACAGTGGTTGCACCAGTTTACCCTCCCACCAACAGTGAAGAAGGTTCCTTTTTCCCCACATCCTGGCCAGCATTTGTTATCAGCCAATTCTTGATAACAGCCATTCTTTCTGGGGTGACATGGAATCTCAGTGTTGTTTCAATTTGCATCTCTCAAATGACCAATGATGTTGAACATTTTCTCATATATTTATTTGCCACTTATATTTCTTCATCTGAGAAGTTTGTTTTCATCTCAGATGCTCATTTTTGGATTTGGTCTTTAAATTTGGGAGGGCTGTTTTTCAATTCTTTATATGTTCTAGATATTAGTCCTTTGTCTGAGGAACAGCTGGGTAAAATTTTTTCCCATTCTGTGGGTTGTCTTTTCACTCTGTTAGAAAGTTCCTAACAGCAAAACTGGCAGACAAAATAGAACACTATCAGGAATTTCACTTGCAAGACTGCAGAAGTTTCAACCAGCTAATCAGCTAATCACAGGTATCTCTTAACAAGTTCCTCATCTGCTTTACCATTCACACCATGTCCCCCTAATGGCTAGAGTTGACTGAGTGAATAGCCAACCAGATTTAAAGTAGACCTAGTATGAAAAGTGACAAACTTGGAAGAAAGTAACATATCATTTTAGAGTTTGCAAAACCAGGTCAAAGAAAGCTGGGTAATTACAAATCCTGAGGCAAAAGAAAATGAGACGCTGTATGAAGAAACCTGCACAAATGGAAGACACAAATTGAATTTAAGGCCTTTGAGCAGAAAAGTACAAAAGTACACATATAAAAGTGGAAAAGGCAAATGCAGGCTTATAATATAGATTCACAGGTTTATTTATTTTAACTAAAAAGGTCAGAAAGAGTTGAAGGCTGCTAATAATGATAGGAGTAAATACAAAGGCTTCTTTCACCTTTCAAAAGCTTTTTTCCTTTTTAAGTATATTCAGTGTAAGAAAAGGAAACATGACCTACTGCTCAGGGCCAAACAAACAGTGGATAGAAACATCCCATAAAACTTGGTTTTTTGGCGAGGTGTGGTGGCACACGCCTATAATCCCAGCACCTGGGAGGCTGAGGCAGGAGGATTGCCACAAATTTGAGGCCAACATGGGCTACATAGTGAGTTCAAAGCCAGCCTGGACTACATAGTGAGACCCTGTCTCAAAAAATAAAAACAAAACAGAACAAAATATGTTTTTTTTTCCTATCAAAGGGAATAACCTGAGAACTGACATGATTACAGCAAGATTAAAGGACACTGGAGGGACTGTCAATGAGGCACATTTTAGGACAGGTTTCTGTTACATACTTTAACCTCATCTCAGTGAAGCTGCAGTTTACATCTTGGGTATTCATGTTAGTTTCTTCATGTAATCTCTCATTTTTCTTCCCATTAAAATCACCAGTAATTACAGAGCTTTCTGTGCACTAAGATGTGCAAACTTTAAAATGACAAACCTGCTTTCTCCCAAACTGGTAATCACTTTTTGGGTGGGGGGCAGAGCTGGGGACTGAACCAAGAACCTTCTCATTGAACCATTCATTCATTCAATCATTCATTCATTCATTCAAGACAGGTTCTCACTAAGTTGCCCAGGCTGGGCTTATACTCATGATCCTCCTGCTTAGCTTCCATGACTGCTGGGATTAGTATACACAAAGAATTCTTTCTAGCTCACAGCATACCATCCTCCTTAGCTGTGCTGGATATAGATGACCACTTCACTTTCAAGACAATACACATTTCTTTGGCCTCTTTCCTCTCCCTCTCAGTCTTCTTGGATATCCAGTGATCCTAGAACCCTTGCCTATAAAAGACTATTCTTTTCCCCACTGAAGTGCCTTGGCACCCTTGTTGAAAACCAAGTGACCATAAACCTAAGGATTTTCATCAGTTCTATCCCACTGGATCTGTATGTATATGCCAGTACCACATTGTCTTGCAGTAAGTTTTGAAATGAAGCAATGTTCGTTCTCTAATTTCGTTCAGGATTGTTTTTGACTATTTTGGTTCCCTGTGCTTTAATATGAATTTTATTGTCAATCTGTGCAAAAAACCAACTGGTATTTTGATAGGGTTATTTGAACCTGGAGGTCAGCCTGGAAAGCACTGACATCTTAACAACAGGTAGGTCTTTGGATCTTTGAGCATGGAAAAGTTTCTCCATTTATTTAGATTTCCTATAATTTCTTACAAAATGTTTTGCAGTGGTTAGTGCTAATGCATTTTAAGTAATGTATTTAAATTTTTTATTCTTTAATGGTTCCTGGCACATAGCCAGGTTTTTGGTGCACTGATCTTACACCTAAGGACGTTCCTAAATTTACTTGAATTAAAAAAAAAAATCACCATGCTGGTTATTGGCCATAAAATATTAAGCTTCACTGGCATTTAATTATGTGTTAACACTGGGTGCATTCCTTAGTCTGTATTGTAGATGACAGACTCATGTGGCATCTGAGATGTCCTGAATGAAGAGTGGAACTCTACAATATAAAAGAATAGCAGTGAATCCCTAACTCATGTTTGTTTTCAGTATACTGCAAAATGGTGTATATTTCTATGACCACCTACTCTTAAAAGTCCTCATTAAGTCAAAAATGCTTTTAAATAAAGAACACCTCCCAAAGTAAAACCAAAAAGAAACTGGTAGAGCCATGCTATTTCTACTTCTGTATGCGCTATCTTTATCTTTAGGTACCATAAAAGGGTTTTCTTTTGGTACTGGGAATTGAACTCAGGACCTTGCGCCTGCCAGGCAGGCACTGTGCCACTGAGCTATATCCCCAGCCCAGAAGGTTTTATAGAATCAGATTTGAAAAGAAAAGCCAAAAAGCTAGTAAAAATAGACCTAAAATATAGATTTATTCCAGCTGTTATTAACCTAAATGCTGGTCCTTAAGGTACTAGCTTAGGGCTGGGATGTACCTTGGAGACAGAGTGCTTGTCCAGGAAACATGCACAAGGCCCTAGGTTCAACCATATACAAAAAACAAAAAACCAAAACAACAGCATATATATAACATTTGTAAGCATGAATGTATACTGGGACTATATGTACAACACAAAAGAGAAAGTTTGTGTCTTATTACTATACATAATAGGTTAAGAGGGGAGCAACAGTGGACACAGGGAACTGCAATACAGGTAAGAAACCAGAGATGGCTGCAATGGATACAGAAAAATGGACACATCTGAAAGATACTGGATCAACATGATCTGGTAATTAGATATGGGTGTGTGGGGCTAGAGAAGATGGAGTTTCTGGACACAGACACTGGAGAGAGAGGGTGCTATTGATGGAAACAGCAAATGTTGGAGGAG
The DNA here is from genome assembly GCF_000276665.1 of Chinchilla lanigera. NCBI lineage: Eukaryota > Metazoa > Chordata > Mammalia > Rodentia > Chinchillidae > Chinchilla > Chinchilla lanigera. The sequence goes on along the minus strand of NW_004955408.1, from coordinate 580,145 downwards.
GAACAGATTTTTGGTAGAAAGATGAATTATTTTCAAAGAAGGCTAAAAAGGAGCTGACCATTCTAATACTAAGCACTGTTGTAGCTCAGAAACGTGATAACCCTTAAGTCTGGTATCCTGGCATGTTGAAACACTAAAGTGAACAAAAGGAGGGGCCTTAGAAAAGTCTTTCTCTTATCTTCTCCCATCTTCCTGTCTCCTGCCCAATTTTCTCTTAAATAATTCACAGAAACCAAAATTCCTCTTCCCTAAGGCAATCACAGAACTGGAACCCTTCTCCCACAAGCAAGTCCCAAAACCTTCCTCTCTGAAGATCCTCATTCCAAGAGGGGTGCGGCCTAGGAGGAAGGAATACAATCCAGAGAGGACAAGAAGAAACTGAACAGGCAGGCCTTGCTGGCGGACCCTTCAGTCAATTAGCATTACCGCTTGGTCATAGGTACCCTTTTGTCCAAACACATTTCTACAAACCTGTCCATCCTTCATTGAACCTAAGCATAAAAAGTTTTCTCTGGTTCTTTGGGCTTTCACTTTAAAGGCTCCCATGTCACATAAAACTTCAATTAAATAAATGTTATGCCTTTCTCTTTTTAACCTGTCTATGATTATAGGACTGTCTGTTATGATCCTAACGATGGGCAAGGAAAGGAATACCTTTCTGCGCCCACACCATATATCTAGTGCAGTAAAATGTGTACCTGAGTACTGAAAGACGTGTGTGATGTTTATGACTGCACATGCTAAGCATGCCCTCCTACCACTGTGCAACATCTCTAGTCTCTGAAAGTGTTATTTGTATCCCTCAAAAAAACATGTACCTACATGTCCATCAACAGTAAAATGGGGAAACTAGGATATATTCACAGTGGCTCACTAAAATTACTACCACATGCAACAACGTATTTATTCTATTCTTTTTTTGGTACCAGGAATCGAACTCACGACCTCATGCTTGCCAGGAAAGCACCGTGCTGCTGAGCTATATCCCTGGCCCCACAATTTACTTATTTATTTATTTATTTAACTACTATGAAGCTAGTTGTAAGAATGCAAAAGAATACATACCATGATGCCATATATAGTGATATAATTAGAAATATATATTTGATCCCCATCCCTTGTTCCTCACAGAGCTCCTAAAACCCTGTGATAAGGGTCAGAGGAGTACTATCTTTTTGTTATTCACGAGGGCACTGTGGAACCCTTAAAATTGTAGCTACGTCAGACAGGCATATAAGTATCTTGGGACACAACTGGTATCTGAAAGGACATGCTGTGGGACACAGCCCTAGTCTACGTGGTCTGTGCTATCTTCAGGTAGTTAGCATCACAACTGAATTGTAGGATATCCAGTTGGCATCTGAAGAGAATTAGAGACTTGCCTGGGGTGGGAAATCCATACATTTGGTGTCAGAAGTATTGTGAGTAAAGGGTTTTTCCTTTACATATAAAGTTTAAAAATGGGCAAAATCTCTGGTGTTCAAAGTCAAGATGGTATTTACTTCTGGAAAGGGAAGAGTGAAGGAGAAGTGACTGGAGAGGACAAGGAGACCGTAGAGCTGACACTACTCTATTTCTTGTCCTAGTTCATAGGTGTGTTTGTGTGCTCACTCTGGTAATTCATCTAGGTGGGGGCTGGGGGTTTAGCTCAGTGGCACAGTGCCTGCCCGGCACGTGCAAGGTTGTAAGTTCAATTCCCAGTACCGGAAAAAAGGGAAAAGGGGGAAAAAAAAAAAAAAAAAAAGAATGATACATCTAGGTGCAGACTTGCTGTATGTTTCAGTTAGTAAAAATGTTAATTAATTTATTAATACCTGGTCATCTTGTTCCTGTTAAAACTCTTTGTAGTACCTAACACATGCTGCAGTATGAATGAATGCAAGGACACTATGCTAAGTAGAATAAACCACTTAGAAAGGACAAATATTGTATAATTCTATTTGTCTGAGGTTCCTGGAGTGGTCAAATTCATAAAGACAGAAAGAAGTGTGACTGCTGGTAGCTAGAGAGGGAGATGGAGACTTGCTGCTTAATAAGTATGGAGTTTCAGTTTTACAGTGGCATGAATATATTCAATATTACTGAACTGTGTATCTGAACATGGTTAAAATGGAAATTTTATATGTATTTTATCATGATTAAAATTTTAACATGTAATTAGTCTATTAAAAATAAAGACTATAAAAATAAAAGGCAAAAAATTTAATTTTCTTTATTTTTGTGGTGCTGAGGACCTCGTGAATGCTAAGCAGGTGTACTACCACTGGGCCATATATCCCAAGCTCAACAATTAAAAAATTTATAAAGCAACAGAAAACCAACCTTTAACAGTCTCCTATTTCTCTTAGTATAAAGTCCAAGATCCTAATAGTCTAGATAAAAAACGGACTGACCTTTACTGTGTATGACTCTTTCCTTTGTAAACTTTCAGTTCCTCAAGCACATCAATTATTCTTATACCTTTTCAACTTCCCAAGTTTCCTTAGCCTGTAGCGGTCTTCCTTTCTGCCTTCCTCTTAATTTAATTAAAATCTGCTCAAACTTCAGTCTAGGCTTAATCATTACTTCTTTAGGGAAGCCTTGGCCAAATACACTGGATAGTGGCAGTGCTGCTGCTGATCAGTTCTCCTATTTGTGCTCTGCACCATAATGCTTGTATCAAGGACTACTGTTAGTTACTGCTGTTATTGTCTAATATCTGTCTTTCCCACTAGGCAGCACACAGGTGTGGGCTCACCTTACTATCCCATCAGACAGCATGCAGGTACACAGGTGCTTAGTGGTTATTTGATAAATGAACACTTGAACAATTGCTATACCTGAATTTAGCATGTCTGACCCAGGTGAATTAGTCTGGTGACAATATGCCAACAAGAAACTGCATCAATGACATGTTTAAGGAATCACAGAAGACTGATATTGGGAAAACTAACCTGTATAAATAGCACTCCAATATTTACAAAATAAAGGTGCTCTGTGTCAACAATGGACCAGTTAGGGTTTTGCTAACTAGTTAGTAAAAACTCAAAAATGATTATAAAAGGAATAATTTATAGACATTGTAAAGAGGAAGCTGTAATCCCAGGTGATAGCATAAATTTGCTATGTGTAGGAGGCAGAATGAGTCACCCGAAGATGTCTGTGTACTATCCCCAGGACCTGTGAACATGGGAAGGTACAAAGCAAGCGGGAATTTGGGGAACTCAGATTGCAGATAAAAGAAAATAAGGTTGATAATTGGTTGCTTTATAACTGGTTATCTTGGGCTATGTGAGTGGGCCCAATTGCAAGTGCAGGGATCTTTTCAAAAGTGGAAGAGAAAGGTAGAAGGCTGTCATAGTAGAGAGATATGAAGGTGGGGAAAGGGGTACATGCCAAGGAATGCAGGCAGTCTCTACAAGGTGGAAGACACAAAACAGAGTTGCTCTTAGAGCCTGTGGAAGCAATGCAAACTTGCCAACACCCTCTCTTCAGCCTAGTGAGATCCACCTCAAACTTCTGACCTCCAGAACTGTATTAAATCTGTACTGTTTTAAGCCACACAGTTTGTGATCATTTGTTACAGTGGAAATAGGAAACTAACACTCCAGGCTAAGCTGGAAAGTATCACTTTTCTTTCCTTGCCATGGTTCTTGGCCTAGCCAATTAGGAACAAAGTAAATTAAATATGTTTCTTTTCTCCTACCAAAGCATTTGATTACTTTTTAGAGGTTTTATAAGACAGCGAAATAATATGCTAAATGCAAAGTCAATAAAGTGAATCAGGCTCCCCAGAGTGCTGATCAATGGAATAATGCCAATTCTCCTGGAAGGTTTTTAACAGCACTCACCACAAGGGTTTGTTCACTCACTCTTCATGCTTTCAAAATAACGGAAGTGTCTGTATGGCCCACTTAGGACTTCGAGAGACAACTAAATCTCTTAAACTAATAATCGTAGGTTTTGTATATCTCTATATAAGCATGTATTTTTCTGCAGAAGTCTACAGCTTTCATCAAAATCTTAATGGATCCTCTGACCTCCAAAAGGCTAAGAATGACTAACTTTGATGAAGACAGAAAAATCATGTTCATGACACTCACTAGAGATACAAGGCTACTAAAAAGATGACAAATCAGGATTCAAAATATATTTTAACAGGCTGAATGAATAGGCTGAACCTAGCAAAGATAAAATAACATAGCTTAGATACAGACTGTATGGAAAATTATTTTAAAGGTTTAAATAAGAGTCAATGATTAGGATTATCAAAGTAACTTGTGTGACTTTAGCTAGTTGTCCAGAAAGATGGAAAGAGTTCTGGTCTCTTCTGCACCAGCAAACCCAAACCCTGCAATGCTGTGTTCAATTTTAGGTTTCCTTTTTTATTATGCTTTTATTAGTTTCCTGTGGCTGTCATAGCAAATTATCATAAATGTGCTGGTTTAAAACAACAGAAACTTATTATCTCACAGATCTGAAAGCCAGGAGTCTGGTGTTAAGGTTTTGGCTGGATCAGTTCCTTCTGTGAGACAGAAATCACAGCAGGCCTTCCTCCGAGCTTCTGGTGCTGCTGGCAATCCTTAACATTCCCTGGCCTGTGGCAGAATTGCTTCAATCTGCCTACTTCCTTTTTCCTATATCCTTCTTTTCTGTGGGTCTCTTTGTATCCTTTTTTATGAAGATGACATCCCCTAGTCTGAATTTAGGGCTCACTCTAAGCTAGTATGATGTCATCCTGGCCTTTATGACATTTGCAAGGATGTTACTTCCAAGTAAATAAGGTCGCATTCTGAGGTTCTAGGTAGACAAGAATTTTTTGGAACACTAGTCAACCCAGTTCTTAGCTCATTCAGGTGGCTATATTAAAATACCTCAAATTAGGTAATTTATAAGCAGCATGAAATAATTCTTCTCAGTCTGGAAGCTAGAGTGTTCAAAGTCAGGCACCAGCAGATTAGGTGGCTCTCAAAAGCTAGCTCTGCTTTTAAGATGGCACCTCCTATGTCAGAGGTGGCAAGCCTTTTAGAGACCAAGTGCCAAACTGCAACCAAAACTTAAGTCATTTATTGCAAAGTGCCAATGGTACAATTAAACCTGACTACTGGCCAAGCCTGGTGGCACACGCCTATAATCCCAGTCTTTGGGAGGCAGTGGCAGGAGGATCTCTGTGAGTTTGAGATCAACTTGAGATACATAGCAAGATCCTGTCTAAAACAACAACAACAACTATTTTAAAAAAACCTGAATACTAAGGTTTTGGTTTAGAAAAAACAACTCATACATTAACAGCTTTGTTTTAAAAGAAAAACAGTAACACATATGCCATAGGTTCGCCACCACTGTCCTATGTGTTCTCAAATGCTACAAAAAGGTATGTACACATATTCCCTTGGTCCTCTTTCTTAAAAGGCACTAATCCCATTCATGAGGATTCTACTCTCATTACTTAATATCCTCCTCAAGGTTCCACCTCTTAATAGTATCACACTGGGGATTATGTAACCACATAGTGATTTGGGGCAACATTCACACCATACAAACCTACAACACCCTTTCAGTGGAATATTAATAGACAAATGCACTCTGGGTTTAACATACCACATTAATAAGATAGTTAAAAGAAATAGGGATGTGAAGCTAAGAGAGGACTTGGGTTAGACAATGAAATTAACAACTGCCTACAAATATTTAAACCAATTTTTCTAACATTCAGTTTTCCAGAAATAAATGTGGTAGATTTCTGTCCCTGCATTTGTTCAAACTTAAATTATACAATCTGCTGGAATGATGAAGCCTTAGATGGTTGGCTAGACTTGTTAATCACTAGTGGCTAGGTTCTAAGGGCCTAATTCCTCTCCTATGTCTCAGTCTATTCCTTTAACTGGTAATTATATGGAACCAAAGAACTGTAAAGCTCCACTAATACAGCAAACATTGTGAGGGGAGGTACAGGTGGGTGGGATACCAGCCAGAAAGTACTCACTGTCAAGAAAATTTAGAAGCCCTAGGAACTGAAAGCACACCCAAACAGTTTTAGCACAAGAGTAACATGAATGAATGGGTGTGTGTGTGTGTGTGTGTGTGAGGTTGACCAAAGAGAGAGTGCCTAAAAACACAGTAAAGAGTCTAGAATTCCAAGGATGGTGAGAAGCCACTAAAGGGGTTTAAACAAGGAGTAACATGGCCAGGTGACCTGCAAGATTATTTTGGTTACTGCAGAGAGAAGAAATTAATGGAAATTAGAAGCAGCAAACAGACCAAGAAAAAAGAGTCAGAGATGATAGCTGCCTGGCAAACAACAGATCTGACACATTCTGAAGGTAAACTATAAAGGATAGATTAGATGTAGAATGTAAGGGAAAGACACATGGATAATTCCTGAATTCATTTAAACAACAAGAGTGTACAGAAAAAAAAAAAAGAGTGTACAGAGACATTATTTACTGAGATGAAGAATATTTAGGAGTAGTTGTAGTAGATTGGGATGTGTGTGGGGGGGGAGAAAGAGAGGTGGGGAGGAGAAAGCTTCACTCTAGGCTGATCTACTTGGAGATGACCTTCAGACATTTACAAATGTCTGAATACAAAAAAGAGGTGACAGCAGGCACAAGCAGAGAAAAAATGTCTTAGGAGCTGTCTTATGCCTTCAAACTATTTTTTGAATTACTGAACACTGTTAAGTGCCTATTTGGTTTTGTTTAGCATTTGACTTCAAACCTGTCAGCTGAGTTCTAAGATTTTCTCCAGCAACATTCTGTTATGTGTCAAGTGTGATACAGGACAGGGGAAAGGGGCAACTGTCATGAAGAATCACATTATTAGATCAAATAAGGGGAGAAATGAGAAGGCTGGAAGGGGCTCAAAGGTAACTCACTCTGTCCAATGAGAGCCAAGGGACAGGATCATACTGTGCTTAGTTCGATTATGCTGAGGGCTTATCACAAGGAACTGGGCAGAAAGGTGGCTGCCAGAGATAAAGCAAACACTACAGCCAGGCAGGCTAGTACGCAAATTATTTTAGGCCTACGGGCTAAACTTGTTAATGAAATTAAATCACTTAATCCAACAGTATTTTCTGACTTCATAGTTTAAGGAGAGGTCCTAAGATACTCGTTAGTTTCTAGAGTTCTAAATCCCACAGCATGCCACTGGCGCTGGAAAAGAGTTCAGAAGTTGGCAAACAGGCAACTTTTGCAAAGGAAAAAAAAAATAGGGAGCACATTTGCTTGTAGTGACCAAAGAGAAGTGGAAATCTTATTGACGGATCTACGAAAAACACAAATTCATCCAGTGGATTATGAAGCACATTTGCATCCTGTATCCCACCTGTCCCTGATTCCCAGAGGCAACCAACCAACATCTGTTTTTTATTTTTCTAGTGGTCAGCCTTCACAGTCCTAAATGGCTAACAGACATTATTTCTTGGTTTGTCAACTCTGGACATCAAAGGTGGGTTTGCAATGTCATCAGTCAGGAGTCTGATTTCTGCATCTTTTTCTCTGATTCATTAACCTTTTGCTATTTTCCTCTGTGGTTAAATCTTTCTAGTTTCTTTTTACCTTTTCCTTTCTTTTTTTCTTTCCTTCCTTTTTCTTCTAGTACAAGGGATCAAACTTAGAGCCTTTGTATTAAGCCACAGCCCCAGTCTTTTTTATTTATTTTGAGACAGGGTCTTGCTAAGTTGCTCAGAGCTGAGCTTGAACTTGCAACCCTCTGCCTAAGCCTCCCAGAAGGCTGGAATTACCGGTATGCACCACTGCACCTGGCTCATACTACCTGAGTCATCATTCTGTTAGATAAATATACTAGCTCCCTCAGCTGTCCCTAAATCTCTTTTCTCTCTTGAAGTTCTTACCTTTGTCATCCAAATTTGTATACCCTTAAGATGGATAAAATTGACTTTTGGTCTGCAACTATAATTAAGTCTCCCAGGCTTTAACAACAGATTAATTCTAAACAGCTAAAATCAACATAACCAATACAAGTTAGTATCCTATCATATAAATTTTACAGGAAAGTTGAGTCCTGTGCTAGGAGTCCTTTTCTTTCTCCAGGATTCAGTTACTGCTCTAGATCATGCTACCTTTTAGCTTGCTTCACATTTGGACCAAGTAGTCTCAGTTGTGGAGTTCCTCTCACCTTACTAGGGAAAAGACACACCCCTTTTACCAGATTATTGGCAGCTTCCAGTTTCTACTCATTCTAACCAATTCTTGGAATTCATTCTCTTCTTTTTAAAAATTTATTTTAAAGAAAAGAAAAATAAACAATAAAAGCAATGGTATAAAATTTCAAAACAGGATTGTAGGAGAGTAACAATGGTTAGGACACTGCATATTATTATCTTCAAAGTAGTTGCCTATATTACAAGATACAGGCATGAAAAATTGAAAGGCATATACTTTCTTTTCAATGCGCTAATATCTTGTGTGTGCATGTATATATATACACTTATTTATTTTTCCTGTTCCTTCTTTTCTCCTCTCCCCCATTCCAGTTTTTCCTTTTTTGAGCATTTTCTCCCCACTTCACAATATCTATTGTACATTTTGGGTCTTATCTACTCTTTCAGCTTCTTACACTAGGGAGACAATACAATGTTTATACATGCAGGACTGACTTATTTCACTTATGAGTATGGACTAAAGTTGCATCCATTTCCCTACCAATATTTTAAGTTTATCCTTCTTTACAGCTGAGTAGTACTCTATTGTAAAAAAAAAAAACACCACATTTTTTATCCATTCCTCAGCTGACATGCATTTGGGTGGTTTCCAAGATTTTGCTGTGACAAAGTATGTTGCTATAAACATGGATGCACACATATCACTGTGGTACAATGTTTTTAATTCTTCTGGGAAAATACCCAGAAGGGGAATACCTGGGTTAAATGGGACCTCTAATCCTAGCTTTCTGAGGAATTTCCAGACTGATTTCCAAAGTGGCTGCACCAGTCTACATTGCCACCAACAATGGAGAAGGGTTCCTCTTTCCCTCCAACCCCTCCAGCATATGTTGTTGGTTGATTTCTTGATGATAGCCATTCTTACTGGAGTGAGATGGAATCTCAGTGATGTTTTAATTTGTATCTCTCAAATGACCAGTCATGTTGATTTACCATTTGTATATCTTCACATCCTATTCTTTTTGACATTATGGAATTAGCTTAAAAAAAAAAAAAGATTTGGGGATGTAGGTAAGTGAGTGGTAGAGGGCATGCCTGGCATATGCATGGCCCTGGGCTCCATGCCCAGCAGTGCAAGCCTGTAGACACTTCTTCCTGGTCATCTTCTTCAGATAATGAGCCCTCACCCCTCCCCAAAATTTTCTCCTTTTGAGTGAAAATTAACAATGATTTGTGTGTATGCGCTAGTGGGGATCAAACCAGGTCTTCACACAAGCTCTACCACAGAGCTATGTCTCCATATCCACAGTAATTTTTTAAAATTAGAGAGATGCAATTGATGATCTAATTGATATAATAACCATTTTTATTTCTGTATATTACTTTGAGCCCTATCTGCTGTAAACAAATTTAACACACTCATGGTTCAATCACTTTGCGTTTACTTCTGTTAACACACACTAAGCTTTTATGATGATCCTCTTTTAGGCTATATAACATTTCACTGAGTGGATATTTCATAATTTATTAAACCCACTTGGGAAGCGAACAAAGCAGTGGTTAAAGCACGGGCACTGCCATCAGATGCCTCCATCAGGTCCCAGCTCTGTCAAATCCCTCAGGCCACAGTGAATTGTTTCCCTCTTTAATTCACCCCACACTAATTGCTCAGCGCCACACTACTACGTTCCATTTACCACAGTAATCACTGAATATACAAGAGCGGACACAAGAGACAGGCTCTCTGTCCCCACAAACAAAAGAAAATGGACAATGTTAATTTCTAATGTTAAGTGCTATAAAGAAAAAAAGGCAGTAAAGTGAAGATGGGAGTGTCCTGAATTCCCCTTCCACAAAGAAAGGAGAAAGTACCACCTACAGCTGTTGAGGATTAAATATAATCCATGTAAAATATCTGGCACCATTCTTGGTACATGGTATGTATGCAATGCGTATTAACAACTACATCACTACCTGGCATAACAGAGCACCAAAGCAAGAACTAGCATCCTCTAGTTATATCTCCTCTTCTTTTTTCAGTCAATATAAATCCTACACATTTTCAATGCTGAGTTCACTGCCAGAAGTTTGATCTAAGTCTTCTTTTTTTGAGACAGTGTCTCACAATGTAGTCCAAACTGACCTTGAACTTCCAATCCTCCTGCACCAGCCTCCCAAGTGCTGAGATTATAAACACTGCTACTGTGCTCAGCGGATATAGGTCTTTCTAAATACAGTCTATTTCTCTGCCCTTATTGTCATGTTTTCTTTGATGCCTTGAACATACTAAATACATTTATAAGTGCTGATTTAACAGTTTCATCTGCAATTTTTCATCTGTGTCATTGCAGGCCTGGCGATTTTGGAGTGGATGTCAGTTTCATATTTTATACTTTTTAGAGCTGGATTTTGATATATCCCTTTAAATATTGCTGGGTTTTGTTCTAAGATAAGTTAAATGCTTGGAATCAGTCAGGCTTTTGCTTTTTACATTAACAATATTAATTTTATTAGGTGTTAGTTGATTAGTACATTATCAATGATCTATTAAGCATTTTAAGTGTCTTTTAAATGTTTTGTTTACATCTGGGCTGCATCTTTTTTGTTAATGTTGTGATCCCCTTTATTTAATGAAAAAAATTTCATACATAAAAAAAGAATGGTAATAGTTATTACACTGTTTATCATTATCTTTGAAGCGGTTACTCAGAGTACGAGACATGGACCAAATAGATTCTTACAGATTATTTTTAAGATTTGCGTTTAAGCTTTCTGAGGAAGGGGAGGGGTCCAGAACAGGCTTTGATTGTGGAATAGTGTGGCCTTGCATGTCCTGCACATGAGGTCATTCTACTTTGACTAAGGAGAATATGAACTGTTCCCAGCCTCATGCTAACCCCAGAACTGTGCTGCCTACTATTTTCTGGCCATTCTCCCCAACCTCTAGTGCATGTGCAGCTTGGTGGCTGCCCTCTGCAACAGTTCAGAGCTGGCTCTCTACACACCCCTTGCCTCTTCAGACAGCAAAGCTGCCTCAGCCTTCTGGAGCTCTGATCTCTGTCTCATCAGCCCAGACTACCTGACTCCATCTAGGTTTCCTTTCCCTCTGCTGCAGCCTGGGAACTCCCCAGGCATATGCTGGACAGTGATTTGGCTCCCTTATTTCTTTCTCTTCTCTCAAGGAGCATAGTCTTGTGCTGTTTATTGACCTGTATCTAAAACTGCTGTTTCCTAACTCTGAAGTGTTCTAGTCAGTTAAGGTGGGAAGGCAAGGCAGTCCCTGTTTCTTCATTATGGCTGGAAGTTCTCATGCTGAATTCAAATTCTACTTTTTCAATAAAAAGTTTCTGGGCTACAAGTCCAAGCATTTTTTCACCTTTCTGGTTTCTGTGCCACTTATGATCTAGCACAATAATTGAAGCCCCGTAGGAACCTCTATCACCACCATCACCCCATATACACATCTTAACAAAACAAAACATGTCTTAACTGCCATCAGTTTCATTACCAGATGAAGCACCACAGGATTAAATGCTCCCAAACATCTGATCTGGTTATAGCGCCAGGCACAGTCTTAGGTGTTTGGCTAAAAGAAAGAAGACATTATTCCTTTGCTTCTATAAGCTCATTTTGGGACAATTTAGGAATGAAATCCAATTTAGGAATAGTCTAGGTTTTTCTGTTTGTTTTGTTAAGAAAACTGCCTTTCTTTTATTAGTTGGAAAAATTAACTCGTACAGAAAAAAAGTTTAGTCAGCTGGAGAGAAGAGAAAAAACAAGTACCATCCCTGAGAACTGATGATTTCTTGGAGAGGCACCTCAGTAGGTGAGGAGAAGGAGCACTGTGAATTAGAGCCAGGTTCTACAGCCCAGGTGAGAGAGGCTATGTCATCTTCAAACCAAATTCCTAGTTACTACCCCAGTTCTGGAGAAAGGCACTGGGATATATGGGACCAAAAAGAGGTGATAGCCTTCTTGTAACAGAGAAAAGTGTCAAAAAGGGAATTTTAAAAGTGAATTTTCTATCTGACTTTATTTCCAAATACATTTTCTTTTAAAAAAAAGTAAGTTCTCTGTGGCAATGGCAAATATCAGTATTAGGAAATCCAGTTATACAAAAAAATATTACATCTACTCCAGGGTAGATATATTGATTTTTGGTAACATACATTACATGGTATTAATCATGTGGCAACTATAAGGTAACCAACATGAAACCACGGAACTATAACTCTGCCACAGCTGCATGGACTTGGGGCTTCTGGCTGAGCATGTTTTCAAAAAAACTGGATGCCCACCCCAGAGCTATGCCAATGAACTCCATGAAGACTAAGGCTCTGATGTGGAACATGTCAGATTTCCCTGCAAATGACAGGTTATAGAGGCAGGACATGTTAGTTATATAAAGTAATTATTGCCTTTGGTTATTCACAAAAATTACCAAATGTCTCTCTTTCCAGAAAAAAGCAATAAGTTAAGAAATTCTTTGAATTAGTGTTTGGTGTGGATGGAGTGCAGAGAGGGCCATTAGAGCAGTGTCAGAAGGATCTCAGGAGGTCAGATGGGTTGGACATCACTAATAACCATTGCTGGCTTCCAAATGCTGGTAGCAAGACGACTTCTGATTTGTAATCTTAGGTAAATTATAGATAAATGAAAAAGACCAGTCTTCATATACTAAGCACTCGGATCATCTGTTGGCAATGCTCCTCCTTCTCGAGTAGCACCTAAGTGCACTGTTACCTGATGCTGGGGCCACAAGGCTCCCGTGTGGAGAGGCCTCTGTGCCTGCTGCAGCACACAGGTTAGCCACCACTGCCCTAGATCCAGACACAGCATAAGATTAGACTGGGCAAGGTCAGGGACAGTTCACAGGCTTTGAAGTGTGACAAGAAGCTAAGCCTCCTCTCCCCTTAACGAGCCTCAACGAAGATTTCTTTTTATCCCAAAGATTATACATTCATTTCTGTGAACTTTTTCCTTAACTTCAGCTCATCATTCTACACACTGAGATCTTAGAAATCCTGACCCTGTTGCTGAATGTATCAGTTAAATATGCCATGTTTTTATCAAAATCACTCACACCACAATTAAACATCTCCACAGTGTAAAGAACAGCAGGCAGAAAAACTAGAGGTGGCGGGTACTGTATAGACAATACTTATGACAGGCTTTGCAATAATAGAAACAGAGATACAGAGAGGTGGCAAATTAGGGACTTGCTGGGAAGGTTGAGTGATTCATAAAAAATATTCTAATATTTATATGCTAATGGAAATCATCCAAGAAAGAAGGAAAAAATGTATGTGAAAACATTTTCTGAGCTAGGCACAGTGGTGCATACTTGCACTCAGGAGGCTAAGGGTGGATGATCTTGAGTTGAGGCCAGCCTGAGCTACTTAACACGATGCTGTCTCAACAAACAAACCTCCAATGCCCCACAAAGCTGTCAAGTTCAATATAAATATAATTTTTCTCACCTGGTTATTGAATTGTGTCAACTCTTAGTTTTTAGAGTCTCTTGCTCTTTCAGAATTCTTCTGAAAGTTCAGAGTCTGTGTCTAAAATCATATGTACTTTTTCTTTAAATATTTTGAAATCTATATCTAAGTCTAGAAGTTCCTGCCTTTGCCATTGTGAATGCTAATACTATTACATGACCCCTTTCATCCTATCTTCACATCAATCCCTTTCACTGTTTATGAGAATTTCTAAAATCAATTTCAGGTTCCTAAAAGGATCCATTAAAGGGTTTATCCAATAGGATCACTTTTTTTTCTTTTTTTTTTTTTTTCCCTTCTGGTACCAGGAATTGAACTCGCGACCTTGCGCTTGTCAGGCAGGCGCTGTGCTGCTGAGCTAAATCCCCAGCCCCAGGATCACTTTTTTAAAAACATAAAAATCTGTGTTGTTTAAAAAAAAAATTTAATTGTGTGCCTATGGTTCGCAAGATACTGAAAAAGGTTTGTTTTGCAAAGTGGCTCTCTAAGGCTGTAATACCTAATTCTGAAAATATCTAAGCAAGGCAAAAGGTGGCTGATACTGAATTCTTCCCACGAGCACATCAGCACACATAATTATATCACCAACACAGGGCTTTCTCCTCTCCCAACCGCCAGCCCAGGCTCAAACAAAAAGTTAGTGTGCACACACATAAAGCACATTTAAAATGTTTGCTCCCCAGTAAACACTGGCTGGCCTGCTCTACCAAGGTATCAAACATTTTGTTCCTAGTTCTAAGCTTATTGTTTCAGTAAGTACAGTAGTAAGAAAGGAACTACCAGCTATGCATAACCATAAGACTTGCTCCTTAAAACTACGGTTTTTTTTTCAAAGCAGAATACTTGTTTACCAAGTATTTTACAAGGCAGAAGTGTAACTCTTTTCAAAATATACTTTTAAATTACCATAGCATCTGAGGAAAAAAAAAAACCAACAACAACCCTTACTTTTTTCTTTCAAGATAATAGACAAGATGGGGATGTAGTTCAAGGGTATAGAGCACTTGCGTAACAGGTGCAAGGCCCTGGGTTCAATCCTTACCACCATCACCACCACCAAAGAAAAAAGAAAAAAGCTAGAGGACAAATAATCTTATTAATTCACACATGCCTATCTCTGTAATTCATAAGTGTCTGAGAGATGCACTGAAAAACAAGAAAGGATTCTATTTTATAAATCAAGCCATAGATGTAAAATCAGCCATGATGTTGAGTTCTAGGAAAACAGGGCCAGCTCTTGTAATTTTTTGTCTTTATGTTCATTTCTACCCCTCACTCTCAAAATTAATTTTCATGAATTTCAGATCTATGGGCCATAATTGGTTTTGAGCCAGCAACTGTGTCTCCTAACTTTTGAGTGTGTGTACATACGTAATTTGAACATCACTTTGTTTAGTGTCAATACACATGAAGTTCTTAATAAATATGTCAAAAATTCAATTCAAAATTATCAGAGTGTAACAGTCATAATTTTTCCTAAAAATATAGAAAATTAAAATTCACTAAATCAAGATATTAAAGTACCCACATATTATTACCATTTTAAATCATCTTCTTAAACATGAATAATTTTGGCAGATTTCTACCACATCCTTATTTTCAAAATAGTCATAAGTTTCTTCTACACAAGCAGAAGAACTTGGATTTCACATTAACCCAAAGATTTAGAAACAAGTTATAGGTAGGTTCACTTATAAATATCTTCACTAGAATGACAGCTTCAGAAAAGACAGGGATTTTTAAAAAAAAATCAGTTTTATTCACTGTGGCTGCCACTCCCTCCTTGCCAGTGCCTTGTCTGGTGCTTAGTACACAGTGGGATTTTACTCAATATTTTCTGGGTTGAAAGATCATATGCTGAAGACCCCGTGGTAGCCAGCCAGACTCAAACCACCTGAGGATCCCTCCATCTAATGAGGAAAAACTGGAGCAATTCTGTGGTACAGACACAAAATGACACCCCAAGGAATCAAGGAAAGGAAGACAAGACAGAACTCAGAAAGCTGACTGCACCCAGTCTGCATGAATGGCTTCACAAATGTGTTAATTTCGTTGTAGTATCTAAAACCCCAACAAATTAGAGATTCTGTTAGGTTAAAGAGTATACTCTTTTAAGAGTTCAGGAACTCAGCTTGGTGCCACTATCTCAGCTCTGTGGGAGGCTGAAACAGGAGAATCTTAAATTCAGGTTCTACCTGGGGCAACTTAGCAAGATCCTGTCTAAAAATAAAGAATAAAGAGGGCTGAGTAGACACAGCTCAGCAGGAAGGCCCTGGTTTCAACCCCTACTATCCTCCTCAGGAAAAAAAAAAAAATCAAGAACCATTTAAACCTCTCACAGCAAACTCATCATCATTGCCTTTTACAGATGAAGAAATTGAAGCTAAGTGTTAAAATTACTTTGCCCATGTGACACAATACCCATACACCACAAGTCTGACTCAGACTTTTTAATCTTACAATGCTACTTGGTGAGAGGGCAACAGGACCACTCACCCATTCATACATGGATGCACATCAGTTCCCAACACCCTTCTACTGGAACTAAGACAAGCTTCCTTCAAGATAGGGCTTTGGGGCATGAGGTGACAGGCAATACCAAGAAGAAGCAAGCACTTGGAACACTTTGGAGGCAAGAACCTCAAGTTAGGGCCACAGATCTGACCTGCCTGAGGGAACCAAGCCCCAGAAACAAACCACAGATTTCAAAACTCCATTCAGGGCCAGCTCTAGCTCCAAAACAGCTTGCCTCTCTCTTCCTCTTCCTCCGCTTCCACGTGACCTTTGGGGTTCTCCCCACCAGAAAATAGACCAGCATTGTTAGGGCCACAGTTTGGCAACACGACACGTCCGAACCACAGTGACTGGCACAGAGCAGGCACGCAAATATTTACTGAAGGAGCCCAAGACAGCAGTTGTTTCTGAGTCTAGCAGGGGGGCTCTACCTGTGCTTTTAAGAAAGCGGAGAAGAGACGGGAATCCGAGTATTAGAGTAAAATGAGCTCTGAGGAGCTCAGACTACGCTGGGCACAGGCTACAGTAAAGCCTCCCATGTTTTCTCCTTCCTCAGCGAGACTGCCTCAAAGAAAGCAACTTAACGTGTTATCACACAAACACAGAACTCAGGCATGGCGTTTCAGTATTTTTCGCTACAACAGCAAACATCATTACTTTATTCAGGTTGCCTAGTTTTGGGCGTCTTAACATAAATAATTGTTTCTTAAAAACAAACGAAAAAACCAAACCCTCAGCCTTCTCAGCGTGAGAGTGGGAATGGAGAAGACAGCGGGCATTTCCAAAAGTTGACAACCTGTCAACCCCTGCCCCACCTTCATACCGCACGACTGGTATCTTTTCCTTTAAAACACGACCAGCAATCCAAGAAAATGCTAAGTGTCAGACCAAATCATTAACCAAACAGAGCCCGTGTTTACAGACAACCACGAAGATGAATCAAATGGCCTCAAAGGCAGTTCTCGACAATGTCACCTATTTCCCTCTTGGTCAGCACCCATGACCTGAAGATGTGGCCACTAGTTCCAACGTCTCAGATTCTTCATAGTGGGAAATTTTCTGGCGTCAAATTACAGTAAAACTACGAGGGCAGAACAACAGCCAAAAGCAACAGGGAAGATCCCCGTTTTCCTCGTCCATCCCCCCCCCCATCACCGCTCCACAGAAAAGCACATTTCCACGGCACTGAACGGGCCTCCGTCCTGCGAGGTCCAGGCAGCGTGCAATCGTGACTCCAGGCGCAAACCTGCCGGCTCCCAAACACAGGCTGGGCTCGCATCCCCCAGGAATTAGTGTGCGCTCCGGCACCAGCTCCTTTGTCTGAGCTGTCCCTGCAAACTCGCAGTTTACTGCCCTCCAGTAAACAAGCTACCTCAACGGAAAACAGAGAACACTCCAAGTCTTTTTTAAAAAACAACGCGAAAAACCCGACGATGCCTCTGGAG
>NW_004955408.1:487193-561987 GCF_000276665.1 Chinchilla lanigera | reverse complement strand
TCGCCGCCCTCACGTCCGCGGCCCGCCCACGGGTGCGCGCCCAGGCGCCGCTCAGAGAGGGCGACGTGTCAGGCCGCGTGCCTACGTCTCCTCAGGGCCGCCGTCTCCTCAGGAGCCCCGCAGAGCTGAGGGGCTGGACGTCTCCATTCCCTCAGTCCCGCTCGGCGGAGAGGCGCTGCCCGGGAGGACACAGTGGGGCATGGAAGGGCGGCTCGGCGAGCCTGAGGGAGGGGCGGAGGCGCACAAACGGGCGGGCGCCAGCTGCCGCCCACGGCGCGCACCCGCAGCCCCGCCCCTCCGTCTGGCTGGCTGCAGCGCGCAGGCCCAAGGCGTGGCCCCGCCCCCGCGCATGCACACGGGCGTCCTTGTGCTCCCGGCGAGCTCGAGGGCCGGGAAGACCGGTGGCGTGGGTGCCGGCCTCAGGTTCTGATCGTTCCTCAGGCGTGATAGTTAGCAAAACCTGGAGACTGGAGGCTTCCCAAGGGCCTGCGGAAATGTTTGACTCCAGAATAAGGAAGAAGCTAAAATTTTAAAGTCAGGCTTTAGTATTCTAATAAATTGGAAAATGCAGAAGAAATAGGTAGATTCGTAGATACATATGAATCACCAAGGACTACAGGCCAATCTCCGCAATGAACACAGAAGCAACAATCCTCATTAAAATACTGGCAAACAATGCAGCAAATCATCAAGAAGATTATACCCCCACAATCAAGTGAGACTCATCCCGGGGATGCAGGGATGGTTCAACATACTTAAATCAGTAAAAGTAAGACACCATATTAACAGAGCCAAGGAGAAAAATCACACGATCATCTCAATAGATGCAGAAAAAGCTTTTGACAGCACCTATTCATGATAAAACCCTACAGAAAATTGGAGTAGATGGTCTTTATCTCAATCTGGTAAAAACCATCTGTGACAAACCAACACCAAGATCATACTAAATGGACAAAAACTGAAAACTTTATCTCCAAAACCAGGAGCAAGACAAGTATGTCCACTGTCTCCACTCCTAGTCCACATAGTCCTGGAAACTTTAGCGAGAGCAAGTAGACCAGAGAAAGAAATAAAAGGATTTACCATAGGAAAGGAAGAAGTTATTTCCGGATGACATGATGCATTACATAGAAGACCCCAGAAATCCACCAAAAGACTTCTAGATTTAATAAGCAAACTTAGCAGTGTAGCTGGACACAAAGTCAACACTCAAAAGTCAATAGCACTTCTGTAAACGAATAACAAACTCACTGAGAGAGAAATTAAGGAACCAATACATTTCACAATAACATCCAAAAAAATGAAATACCTAGGAATCAATCTAACAAAGGCTGTAAAAGACCTCTATGTTGAAAACTACAGTACTCTGAAAAAGGAGATTGAAGAGGATATCAGGAAATTGATATTCCTTGCTCTTGGGTAGGGAGAACTAATGTAGTGAAAATGGCTATACTTCCAAAACTATTATAGACATTTAATGCAATTCCGATCAAAATTCCAACAGTGTGTCTCACAGAAATAGAGAAAACAATCCTACAATTCATTTGGAGCTAAAAAAGACCTAGAATAGCAAAGGCAAGTCTGGGCAACAAAGGCAAGGCAGGGGGCATCACAATCCCTGACTAAGAATTATACTATAAAGCTACTATGATAAAAATACTGTAGAACTGGCAAAACACAGACTTGGAGATGCAGGGAACAGACTAGAAGATGCAGAAACAACTCCAGACATACTCAGCCACCTTATCTTTGACAAAAGTCTCAAACACATTCACTGGAAGAAAGACAGCCTTTTTAATAAACGGTGCTGGAAAAACAGGCTTTGTACATGTGAAAGATTAAAATTGGACCCATATCTTTCCCCATGCACTGAACTAATTTTGAAATGGATCGAAGATCTAAATATTAAACAGAAGCAGTAAATCTGCTGGAAGATATAATAGGTAAAACTCTTGAAGACATTGGTGTAGGCAAAGACTTTATGACTAAAACCCTGATCACACAGGAACTATCACAAAGAATCAACAGCTGGGCTCTCATTTTATTAAAAAGATTTTGCAAAAAATAAAAAAAAAAGCTTTTGCACAGCAAGAGAAGCCACCAACAGAGTGAAGAGACAACCCACAATGTGGGAAGAAGTGTTTGCCAGCTGTTCCTTAGACAAAGGATTACTATCAAGAACATATAAAGGCCTCAAAAGAATCAAACCTCTCAAATTTAATGACCCAGTCCAAAAAAGTAGGCATCTGAGATGAATACATACTTCTTGGATGAAGAAATATAAACGGCAAGTAAATATATGAAAAAATGTTCAACATCACTTGTCATTTGAGAGATGCAAATTAAAACAACACTGAGATTCCATGTCACCTTGGAAAGAATGTTTTTATTATCAAGAAATCAACTAATAACAAATACTGGAGGGGCTGTGGATATAAAGGAGCCCTTCTCTACTCTTGGTGGGACTGTAGACTGGCACAATCACTGTGGAAATCAGTGTGGCAATTCCTCAAAAAACTAGGATTGGAGATGCTATTTGATCCAGCTATTCCCCTGCTGAGTATCTTCCCATAAGAATTAAAAACATCATACCACAGTGATATATGTGCACCCATGTTTATAGCAGCACAATTTGTAATAGCTAGATCTAGGAAACCACCATCAACTAAGGAATGGATAAAAAAGCTGTGGTTTTTTCATGCAATGGAGTACTACTCAGCCACAAAGAAGGACAAACTGGAGACTTCTATAAGTAAATGGATATGACCCAAGACTATACTCAGAAGTGAAATAAACCAGGCGCACATGTGGAAACATAATATTGTCTCTCTAGTGTGAAAAGCTGAAAGAGTAAATAAAATCCAAAATGTACAATAGGTATTGTAAATTGGGAAGAAACTGTTCCAAAAGAAAGAGCAACTGGGATGGGGGAAAGGAGAAAAGAAGGAAAGGAAAAGACAAAATATATATATATGATAGATAGTTATACTACTAATTTTTCTTAGTTCATTGAAAAGAAAGGTTTGTGATAATATTGTTTGGACAATTAAATGCCTATACCTTGGACTCTGAGTAACTAATTTGAAGATAAAAATACACAATGTATTGACCATGGTTACCTTCCTATCATCTTGTTTTGAAATTTCATTTTTTTCCTCTTTAAAATAAAAAAAGAATCAGGCTTTAAATTAAATGCCTATGGCATGTAACGTTTCTGCTGGTCAACTAGTACTCACCTGGATGACTTCACAGGGTGTGGGTGGGCATCCCCACAAGTGAATGTTGGGGCCTCATAGACTTGGAGCTGCAGGGGCCCCTGAGTGGTCGGCAAGAGGTTGTACAGAGGTGAAAGCATACAGGATTGCTGGATAAAAAGATTCTAAAGTTGCCCTTAAGTACTTGAGGGAAGGAGACTTTGGTTCCTGGACATATCCTCCCATACCAAAATCCATGAGTGCACCAGTATTTTATATAAAATAGTGCAGTATTTGCATATAACCTAGGCACATTCTTATGCATTGTTTAAATCATCTCTAGATTCAGTGGAAATCCTGTGTACATAGTTATTACACTTTTATCTTTTAGGGAACCATGACTGTGGGAAAGTCTGTACATATTAAGTATAGGCACAACCCTTTCCCCCCCCACCCTGTGAATTTCTAGACCTGTGGTTGATTGAATCTGCAGATGGGGAGCCCATGGGCATGAAGGGCTTAATTTTTTTTTTTTTTTTTTTTTTAAGATAGGGTCTCCCTGTGTAGTTCAGGCTGGCCTTGAATTTGCTTATGTAGCCCAGGCTAGCCTTGAACTCACAGCGATCCTCCTGCTTCAGCCTCCCTAGTGCTGGGATTATAGGCCTGCACTGACATACCCAGCTGAAGGGCTTACGATAGAGAGACTTACATCTCAAACACACATCATGCCAGTTAAAATGATGTATCCCTCTCAGGCATAATCTCAGGAGATGGATAAGTCTTATTTAAGATGTAGCTAAATCAGGAATTTATAGGATCACTGTGGGGAGGAGAGGTGGCATCTTCTGACCATGCAGGGCTGGGTCTTTTGCCTTCTGTATGGGGAGTGAGGCAGGATCAGCTTTGCCCAACCAAATGTACCAAGAATCTTGGATTGAGATAGCTTCCCAAAGGAAAACTGAGGCACTGTTTTTCAGAAAAAGGCAAGGATGCTGTGCTAGCTGAAATGCCGGGCATCCACTGCTGCCTCCTTAGCCACATCTTGACATTTTCCCCTCCAGGAGCCTACCTTTTACCCACACTGGCATCGTCCTTCTCCTAGACCATGCCCCCACCTGTTGGGACTTGCTTTTACCTCAAGGAAGTGAAGCTCCTGGACTAAAGCAACTAGGTCATTCTTGGGCCAGCACTTGAAGGGGACTCTGCACTCTCCTCTTCCAGCTGGGCCCCCACTCCCAAGGTAAGGAGTCCTTAAGACCAAGGTACCCATGCAGAGGCACCTGAGTCCCTGGAGTTCCCTGCTCAAACAGCATGGACCACTTTCTAGGACTACAGGAGGTTCTTCTGCAGTGGGGGCCTCCCTGCCCTGCCCCTCCCACCTGGCATGCTCTCGCCTGCCTCAGATGCTGATGCCCGTACTCCCTTCTCCTTGCAAGGGCCTTTTGAAGTGTGGGGTACCCATGGCCCGAGCATGAGAAGTAATTATAGAGGCCCCCATGCACCACCCTCTTAGTCCAAGTGGGGAGGAGGCAGCTGGCCACCTTTAAAGCTCTATTTCAGCCCTTCTGAATTTGTCAAGGAGAAAGTTGGTTCCAGGGCACCTTTAACACTTCCCTGGCACTTGCTGATCTTCACTTCAAGTAAGGTGAGACGCAGCCTTAATGGGCTGCAGCATCTAGGGCAGCGTTAACACCACCTTGTTTGGGGGAGTGTAATTGTCTTTAGTTTTATGGTGACTTTTCCTCTAGGGCAAGAGGGATTTCATTTATAATAGTGATATCAAGCTACCTTATTTAACAAAGGTGGTAAAATATACATAGAATTTAGCACCTTAGTCATTTTTAAGTACGTAGTTCAGTGGCGTGAAGTATGAGCAACATCACCCTTACTTATCTACAAAAATCTTTGCCTTGCAAAACTGAAGCTTTGTACTCGTTAAACAACTCCACTTCTCCTTACTCTCAACCCCTGACAATCACTCTTCTTTGTTTCTATGACTTCCACTGCTCTAGGCAGCTCATGTAAGTGCAATCACGCAGTTATTTGCCCTTTGTGAGTGGCCATTTCACTTGGTATAATATCTTCCAGGTTCGCCCATGCTACAGCGTGGGTCAGGATTTCCTCCTTTTTAAAACAAAGGCCGAATAGTTTCCACGCGCAGCACTTTT
The DNA here is from genome assembly GCF_000276665.1 of Chinchilla lanigera. Taxonomy (NCBI): domain Eukaryota; kingdom Metazoa; phylum Chordata; class Mammalia; order Rodentia; family Chinchillidae; genus Chinchilla; species Chinchilla lanigera. The sequence goes on along the minus strand of NW_004955408.1, from coordinate 556,625 downwards.
GCTTCCGCTCTTCTATGGATGGGTGCTGGGGTTGCTTCTACCTTTTGGCTGTTGCTGTTGCTGCTGCCGTGAACATGAGATGCACGGATCTGTCTCCAGGTCCCGGCCTTGAGTCCTTCTGTGCGTGTACTCAGAAGTCCAGTTGCCAGATACAATGGTAATTTATGTTTATATACTGTTTTTCATAGTAGCTACATCGTTTTACAATCCCACCAACTGCGAGCAGGGGTTTCAGTTTCTCTACCTCCCTGCCAACATCTGTTTGCTGTTTTTCGTGTAGCAGTGGCCGTCCTAATGCATGCACGGCGGCGTCTCCTGCAGTTTTGATTCTCATTCCCCTAGTACTTACTGATGCTGAGCATCTTTCTCTTGCTCCCTGGCCCTTTGTGAAATTTCTTTGGATAAAGCTACTTCTAACACACGTACTTAAGTTTTCTTGAAAGAGCGCTTTAATTAAAAGTACTAGGTAAATAAAAGCACAGGGGATGGGCGTGGCCCGCCTCCTGGAGGACACTGCTGAGACCTGCCTCAGGGAGCATGTGAGCCCCACTGGTCCAAGCAAGGCCTTGCTCTTATTTTATTATTGGCTTTCCTTTTTGTCACCTTTGCCTGAGCCCTAGACAACCATTCTCACGCATTTAGTGTGTCTTCTTTGGTTTGTGGTCTCGTAAGGTGTATGCTGTATAGCGTGCGTGTGCGTTTTTATTACTAAGCAGTGCTGAGTTGCAGGTGTCATTCCTATTTTCATGCTCTTCATCCAACAGTGTGCTTTAAAAACCCTTCTTTACATTTATTAATTTTCATATAGAATCATATCCGTAATGAAGTACAGAAGTCTTATGTGTATTCTCGTGATCTCTTCTCTCTCTCTCCTCCTTTCTGTCTTCCTCCTTATTTTTCAGAGTTGTTTGCCAGAATGCCATTGGCTCAAATCATTTATTCCAACTGTGTGTGTTCTGCCACCTTTTGTCCCTTTGGGGTCACTTTCCCTCTGTGAGATGAAAGTGATGGCCCCTTCCTGTCTCTCTCTGCCTCTCTCTGCCTGCCCCCCCTCCCCCTTATTCTCCCAGAGGCAGATGGGATGATGGGTGCCTGAAAGCTGTGGCTCCTATCAGTACCCCATTTCCTTGTGACTTGTTGCTGGAAGGACCAGCACGGGCCTGGGTGAGGACTGGAGTGCTGCCCTCCCACAGGCATCACCTGGGACAGGCCATCCTGAAGAGAGGGTGCTCAGGGCAGTCAACACCCTGTTTTTTGAACTGCGTGTGGTGGTGCATGCCTGTGATCCTAGTGCTTTGTGAGGCGGAGGCAGGAGGATTGCAAGTGTGAGCCCAGCCTGAGCAACTGCGTGACTCAGTAAGACCTGGCTCAAAATAAGAAATAAAAAAGAGCTGGGGATGTGGCTTTGGTTTTGATCCCTTTTACTGCCAAGGAAGTTAAGTTTGAACTATTTTGTGATATCTTAGTCTGTTTCTTATTTCCATAACAAAATAGCTGAGGCTGGGTGCTTTGGGAAGAAACAACTCAGTTCTGGAGTCCAAGAGCACTGTGCTGGATGTCCAGCAAGTGTGCCCTGGCTGTGTCAGGGGAAGTGGAAAGGGAAATGACCGCATGTGTGAGCAAGGAAGCAAGAGCCAGGGGAGTGACCGCGTTTGCTGTTTTCTAACTAACCCTTCTCTCAGGATCTCACTCACTCCTTTGAGAACAGATCTGCTGAGAGACCAGCATTGCCCCATCCTAAGGGGGACCTCAGTGACCTAATCTCCTTCCTCTAGGCCCCACCTTTTAGGGTCCTACCACCTCAGCTCTGGCACACTGGGGACACAGCTGTGGATTCCCTCTGGGGCACATGGTCAAGCCACACCTGCCATGGGGTGGGTAAGTGTTCCTGAAGGCCATGTGGTAAAGGCTTGGTCTTCAGTCTGTGGTGCCGTTGGGAGGGGACAGAACTCTAAGAGAGGTGGGTCTTTGGGGCATCCCTAGGAGGGGATATTGGGACACCAGCCCCTCCTTCTTCCTCCTCTCATTTGCATTCCAGCCACGAGGTGAGCAGTGCTGCCACGCACTGCCACTACGATGTCCTGTCTTACCAAGGGGTCCAGCACAAGGGATGACCAGCCATGGACTGAACCTTCCAAGACAGTGAGCCCAAACAAACTTCTTCTCTTTATGAACTGAGTATGTCATCTATCTGTTACACTAACAGAAAGCTGACTAACACAGTATCCAAGCCACAGCAATGATCCTTTTGGCTATGCTCTTATATTTTCATTTGGCTATGCTCTTACATTACCAAAATAATGAATGATTACTCTCTAAAATAATCTCATATCCCATTCATATTGCATTCTTATGCAAAAGTTCCCAAACATCTAAAAATGCCCTTCATTGTTTTTTTGGACTAGAATCCAATAAGGTTTCTGCATTTGGTTTGCTTACATCTTTTTCTACAAGTTCAGACTTTCAGGGTCCTGATCTAGCTCCAATAGCTTATCAGAAGTAAATAACTATCTTGAGATTTTAAACTTGCATCCTGTACTAGACTTGCACCACTCAAAATTTACCAAGAAATATATTGAGTTATGTAATTATCCTGTCAATAACATACATGTATTGTATTCTACTTCTGTGCAGACACTGAGATTATACCACACTTACTGTAACCTTCCTCATTTTCTGGTATGCCAGGAACCTCAAAAAATGGAAGTGGCCCAGGCTCCACTCACCTCTGAGTGGCCCTGCTGCAAGAAGGAAGCTGTCCTCCCTCCCATTTCTGGTGGGGTCCCAGTAAGGAAGCAGTGGTGGGGTATGGGGAGAGAGGTCTGCCAAGCTGGCAGTTCCCCTCAAGCCCAGAGCTCATGGACACATTGGAGGCTGTGGGCTTGGGGTCAGATGGAGTGACACCGTGAAAACTCCTATAAACAAAAGAGCGGAGACAGATAAAATGATTCAGATTTTGAACCTCATTATGTTACAAAGACCAGAATTTTTATTTAGTTTAGCTTTTTGCACTGCTAGGGATTGAACCCATGGGACCTGTACCACTGGGCTACATCCCCAACATTTTTTATTTTGAGACACACTGTCCCTAAATTGCCTGGACTGTCCTTGAAATTACAATCCTCCTGCCTCAGTCTTACAAGTAACTGGAATTACAGGGGTGCACGAGCACATTTGGTCGAGACAAGAATTTAATTCCCCTGAGGATCTTCTCACATACGGATTATTAGGCCTGTTTTGCATATGAGGAAACTGAAGCTCAGAGAAGTAACCTCTTTGCCTGGCTCAGGAGGAGTGAGTGAAGGCTCTGGGACCTGAACCCACGCTTTGCTGGCTGTAGGACACTCATTCACGCATTTCACTACCCTAGGTTGACCCTAGGCTTGGGATTCAGATAACTCCTGGATTTCCTTGCATCTGGCTAGTCCAGAAAGCCAGAGACCTGAGCTGAGTTCTCTCCAGGAATTCAAGTGGGTCCTGAGCTTGATCCCTCCCTTGAGATGCTGAGTAGGCATGAGCTGCCAGGGTGCCTTTTAGCAGAATCGAAGGCATTACTTTGTCTTTTATCGGGATTTGTTTGGTCAGAGTGATGAAACAGAGTGGGGGAACCTGGACAGGCCTGGGCCAGGCAGCCCTCACATCTGACTGCTGGCACACAGGCTGACCTGGAGTGGTCATCCCTGGCTCTTGAGGCCCTCCGCACCAGGGGACCTGTATTTGTGCACAGCAGGAGAGATAGACTTAGTCCAACATGGACAGAAAAAGATTCTTGGGGAAGGCTGCAGAACTGCTCATTCGGTTGAAGGGGAGGTGGTGGGACTGGGCTCAGAAAGAGCCTCGAGGCAGCTCTGCAGGTCTGGTAGCTTCGTTAGGGCAATCCTGTCCAGTTAAGTCTGCAAAGTCTTCCTTCAGGAAGAAAACATCTGACTGACCTGAGTTGAGTCTGGTGTCCACACTTGGCTATTAAAACATGGGGCACCTTTTCTGTCATCCTTGCCAGAGTGTATGTGATGCCAGTAGAATAGCCCCACAAAGGCCAGTGCTAAATGGCATGGGGCAAACAAGGGCAGCCTCCATCTGACACAGTGAAAGCCTGCAAAGGTCCCCTGGTCCCACTTCCTTCCCAGCTTTCTTCCAGAAGTAGAAGTGGGATCTGGGTCTCTCTCTTCAGACCTAACACCTGCTATGGTCTGGGTGTTTTTCATCCCCAAACTCATCTTAGAATTTAATTTCCAAAGTCATTTGTTAGTGGTATTTGGAGGTGGAGCCTTTGGGAGATGATTAAGATTAGATAAAGTCAACAGTGAGGCCCTGGTTGTGTTAGTAGCTTTATAAAAAGGATAGAGACCCAATCTAGTGCACTTGTTCTGTCTTGTCATGTGGTATCCTGTGCTACCTCAGGACTCTGTATAAAGTCCTCTTCATCAAGAGAGGCCCTCAAGATGTTGAGGGGATGTCAATACCATGCTCTTAGACTTCCCAGCTGCTAGATCCATGAGCTAAAATAACCTTTAATTTTCATAAATTTTCCAGTCTATGGTATTCAGCAGTAGTAACAGAAAACAAAGATTTTGTCCAGGTAGGGGACCTGGTTACTTCCAGGTCATTTGTGGGCAACTGAGAATCTGATATTAGAGGAGCAGCAGCTCTTCTATCACCAGCAGCCTGAAGATTAAGGAGAAGCAGAACAATGTGAGATACTACCCTCAAGCTGACACTGGTATCCAGACTGCTTTTAAACCAATATCCAATGCACAAAAGCCAAACAAACTATGTGCATAACGATGTTGATTGTGGCATTCACTACAGGGACAAAATTTTGAAATAAACTCATTTATGTTTTAGGCAAATTATGGTGCAACAAATTTGAGGATGATTATACAGCTATTAATATATCAAGGAAGCTGTAGCAATGTGAAGAATTCTTCTGACATTCTGTTGAGTGCAAAAGCAGAATGCAAAATAAATCTCTGGTTACCACATGCAGAATAAGTCCACATCTGTGAACAAGTACTGGAAGAGAATTAGCAAAATGGAAATAGTTGGGTTTATTTGGGAGGATTATAGGTGACTATTTTTAGTTTCCTTACTCTTTTTCTGTTTTAAAATGTGTTCTTTTTGCAATGATAAAAAACTATCTTCTGATGATTCATCAAGGGACACTGGGGAATCTACTACAAGTAGTCATATTTTGGTAGGAGGAACTGAAGGTTGGGAGACTGGTTCTGTTGGAGGCACTGAGGCTTGCAGAGTTGGGTAATGTTCCTCGGTCAAATGTTCCTTGGTAGACCTGGAATGGTCTGCTAAGCCTGTGAACCATGTGGTTTAAACAACAGATATTTCTTTCTCACAGTTCTGGAGTCTAGAAGTCCAAGACCCAAGTGCTGGCTGGTCTGGATTCTGGTGAGGGCTCCCTTCCGGGGTTGCAGTCAGCTGCCCTCCCATAGTGTCCTCATATGGCAGAACATGATGCCACATTTTCCCTTCTTATTAATCTTCATAACCTCACCTAGTCCTAATTATTTCCCAAATACCATCTGGGCATTAGGAATCTGGTAAATTTGGGAGTGGGGATGACACAACTTTGTCCACAGCACAGGCTGGAAACTTCCCTAACACTCTCCATCTAACGGACGACGCTATCTCTGCTTCTAGGAAAAACAAGACATAAATTTGTTTGATTGTATCCACTTTTGTAGTTTTTCTTAATTTATTTTTATTTTTACTGAAACAGAGTCTTGCTAAATTGTTAATTGTCACATTCAGGCTGGGTTTGAACTTGTGATCCTCCTGCCTCAGCCTCTCAGAGTTCTGGGATTACAGGTATATCCATCATGGCCAGCTGTGCATGTAGACTTGTAAAGATAACTCTGTTATTGCAGAACATGGGAGATGAATGCTGGAAATGTTCCTATGAAAAGATGCTGGAAATGTTCAAAAATTGTGCCAGGTCTGGAGGTAGACCTGAGTAGTAGAGTGCTTGCCTAACATATACAAAGCCCTGGATTGGATCTTAGCACTGAAAAACAAAATTGTGCCAGCTTGGATTTTAATGTCATTGTTAAAGGCTGGATGTCACTCCTGCCAATTATTTTTGCCTGAGGAGATGTTTAAAAAGTAGAGAATAGCAAGGTGTGGTGGTATACACTTGTAATCCCAGCTCTCTGGGAGGCTGAGACAGAAGGATTGCAAGTTCAAGACGAATATGGGCAATTTAGAAACTTAGCAATAACTTGTCTGAAAATTAGAATAAATGGACAAAAAAAACCCAAATAAGTAAATAAATAGGGTGGGGGTATAGCAAAGACACTGGGTATAGTCCCCAGTACTCTACCCACACCTACACATGGAACCTCCACACACAGATGTGGGGAATGCACTCCCCCAGTCAACCATGTGCTCTATGATGGGTAAGAATCTCCTAAGGAAGTCTGGTGGGTGAGGTGTCTAAATTTGCTCAGATGTATGAAAAAAATGCAGCCCCCCAAGTGACTGCTTCTATGGAAGATGAAGGCCAACACGGGGTTTTAAGAGATAACATGCCAGTCTAGGCAATAAAGTGGAAATAAGGTGGTCACTCCTGTTCCCATGCATAATTCTACTTTATAGCGTGTGAAAGTAAAACTTTAAGATTTCTGTATGAACATGCACATGTCCATCAATCTACTCATTCATTTCCATGAAGCAACAGTTGTATGCATGAGGAATACATTAGCAAACAATCAAAAGATCTGCACCTCCAGGTTTATTCCCACCCCTACAAGGTTCTGCTCAGTGCCATTGGAGGAAAGCTCCACTGTTGGCATATCTTGCCCTTGCTCCTGCCCACACAGGATCATGAGGATGGAAATTATATACTTGGGATATTGGAGAAGCAAGGGCCAAGGACCCCAGGCCTGGGAAGACTTTCCTTAGACACTGAGCCAGCCTTCTGCCTCCTTCCTGCACTTCTTTATTTACCCATCTTGTGAAAAATTTGTTGTTGTTTGCATCTGAATGCAGCCGTACCTGATATAAGTAGAAGAAAGGGGAGATTCATGAAGCCTGGCTTCTGGTGTCTTCTTGTCCTGTTATTTCCCCCATAGTATTTATTTTAAAAGATCCTACAGAAAGGATCTGGGCTTGGGTTAGCTACACTTAAGAGTACATCACTGAAAAAGCAAATAGTAACTGAAGAGATCTCCATAGCTGTAACAAAATCTTTCCTGTACACACAAACCTCAATGTGGAGCATCAATAGGAAGGAAATCAAAAGTCAAACAGTTGAATTAAATGTTATGATAAAAGAGGAGACAGGAAAAAGAATAGTAAGGTCCTTGGTGAGCTCAAAGATGATATAACAAAATATAATGGACTTAATAAGCAAAATGATCAGTAAGCTTACAGAAGATACTAATAAAAACCTAGCAGAGCTAAATGAACTAAAACAAAAAATTAATGACCAGTTTAGCAAAGAAATGGAATAGATGAAAAGGTACCAAATAGAAAACTGGGCGATTAAGAAAATTGTGGGCAGCAGAAGTGACCAATGTGAGAACAGACTGTCAGAACTAGAAGATAAGGTTGATGCCAGTGACCATCTAAATACCATATTTAGAGGTATTTTAAAAGCAGCAAAAGAACATGAAAAATGGATCCAAAAGCTGCTGTGTGACACAGAGAAGATTAACCTATGATGAATTGGAAGTGGTAAAAAATTAAAAGACAGTACATATAGCATAAAAACATATTTACAGAAATAATAGCAGGAAAATTTCCAAATATGGGGAAAATTTTAACATGCAGTTAATGAGGCACATAGAACTCCAAATAGCCATGATTGGAAAAGAACTTTCCAACACAAGTCACAGTGAAAATGATAGAAGTCTGTCACAAGGACAAAATCATAAAGACCATTAGAGAAAAGTGAGAACTCACTTATGAAGCTAGAGCCATTAGAATTACAGCAGACTTCTCAGCACAAATCTTTAAGGCTAGAAGAGCTTGGAGTGAAATGTTTCAAGCCCTAAAAGAAAACAATTTCTAACCCAGAATAATATATCTTACAAAAATATATTTGAAAATTTATGGAGAAATAAGGTATTTCCATAGCAAAGAGAACCTGAAGAAATTTATGAGCACCAAACTAGACTTCCAAAAAAATTTTCAAGGATATCCTAGGAAGAGACAGTGAAGCAAACCATGGCAAAAGGTCTAATGAAACAAATACAGCAGATAGGGTGAGCAGTTCAGCAGAAAGGGGAAAAAGGAGGAATTAGCAAGAGCAAAATAATGCAGTGACAGGAATGTCAGTAAGTTTTAGTAAAAACTCTCAATGTGAATGGCTTCAGTTCCCCAATCACGAGACACTGATTGTCAGAATGGATAAAGAAAAAAAAAACCCAAATATATACTGTATACAAAAAACATAGTCAGTCCAAAAAATTCATAGACTGAAAATCAAAGGATGGAAAGCAATATTCCACGCATTGGAACCTGAAAGCAAGTAGCAGTACCACTAATTCACACAAAAGATCACAGAAGTTATGATAAACATCAACACAATTGTAGTGAGGATCTTAGTACCCCATTATCACAAATAGATTGACTAGACAAAAAAATCAGCAAAGAAATATCAGAGTTGAAACAAATCTTTAAACAAATCAAGCTAATGGATATCTAAAGTGTTTCACCCAACAACAGACAGACACTTTTCAGCAGCACATGGAACTTTCTCTGAAAGTGACCACAAACTGGCCAATAAAGCATGCTAAGTAAGTGCAAAATAAATGAAATTATGCCACTCATATTAAAGATCACAGCACAATAAAACTAGACATCAGTGACAAAAAAAACCACAGAAATCATGCAAAAATATGGAAATTAAACAATACACTTCTGAATAATTAATGGTCACAGAAGAAATCAAGGAAGAAATTAGTTCCTAGAATCAAATGATAATGGCAGTACAACATACCAGTGAAAGAAGTTCTAACAGGAAAGCTTATAGCTATGAATATCCAATCAGAAAAACAGAATGAACCCAAATAAATAACTTAATGATGCACCTCAAGTTCCTAGAAAAACAAGAACAACCCAAATGCAAAGGGAGTACAAGGAAGGTAATTATAAAGGTTAGAGCAGACATTAATGAAATTGATACTAAAATATATTATGAAAGATCAATGAATTGAGCTGTTTCTTTGAGAGAATAGACAAACCATTACCTATTTTTACCAAAAAAGGGAAAGTAGTGACCCAGTGCAAGTAGGAATGAAAAAGGTGAAATCAGAACTGACATCAAAATTCAGATTATTGGTAACTACTTTGAAAAGCTGTACTCTAGTAAATTGGAGAATTCACATATGAATTACCAAAACTTAACCAAGAAGATATAAAAACATTGACTAATCCAATAACAGGCAATGAAATTGAAGTTGTAATTAAAAATCTACCAACTAAGAAAAGCCCAGGACCCAATAGATTCACCCCTGAATTCTACAAGAATTTCAGGCAAGATCTAATGTCAGGACTGCTCAAACACTTTAATGAAATTGAAAGGGAAGGAGTACTCTCAAAGTTATTTCTCAAAGCTAGCATTACATTGATTTCAAAACCAGACAAGGACTCAACTGATAAGGAAAACTACAGGCCGATCTCTTTAATGAAGAGAGACGCAAAAATTCTCAACAAGATGCTGGCCAACAGAATACAACAGATCATGAGAAAGATCATACATCATGACCAAACAGGCTTCATCCCAGGTATGCAAGATTGTTCAACATATGCAAATCAGTAAATGTAATACATCGTATAAACAGAAGCAAGGACAAAAATTACATGATCATTTCAATAGATGCAGATAAAGCCTTTGACAAACTCGACCATTTGTTCACGATGGAAATATACCCTGAAGAAAATAGGTAGAGAAGGACCTTATCACCGTCTGTTAAAAGCCACTTATGACAACACACTCCCAACATCATGCTAGATGGAGAAAGACACCCTCTTTAAGAAACTGCGCTGAGAAAACTGTCTAAGTTCAAGTAAATTTGGTGTCTGGCAAAGGTCATCTTTTATAATTTATAGACACTGACCTTCTGGTGTCCTCACATGGTAGAATGATTCCCTGCAGTCTCCTTGATAAGGATGCTGTCTTAGTCCTATAATAAAATACCCAAAGTTAGGTATTTTACAGAGAAAAGAGGTTCATTTATCTCACAGTTTTGGAAGATGAAGGTCCAAGACTTGGCAGTCTCACCTATTTCACCCATGGTGAGAGCCTTCTGTGTACCCAACATGACATTGCATCATGCTGGGAGTTCTTGCAGAAGGGACAAGGAAGTCCTGTGGTAAGACAGCAAGCAAGGCAGGATAGGACCTTGCTTGCTTTTTAAAGAAAGAATAACCTACTCCCTCATAATAGCATTTATCCATTCATGTGGGTGGAGCCTCCAAGATTTAACCACTTTCCTCTAGGGCTTAAAGTTTCTATCACCTCGCTGCCACACTGGGGACCACGATTCCAGTACATGAATGTGTGAGGGTCAAATCTTACCCAGACCACAGCAGGTGCTAATCTCTGTCATGTGGACTCCACTCTCATGATCCAGTCGCTTCCCCTCTGCTAATATCACAGTGTGAATTCGTTTTTAACATTTGAAACTTGGAGGGATGCAAACACTGAGTCTATGACAGCCAGAATTTCTATATCCAGTGCACACATCCTTTAGCGGTAACAGTGAAATAAAAGCATGCTTAGGATAAGGACAATGAAGAGATCTGTTGCCAGCTTTTATGATTTGGAAGTGGAATGTACCCCAAAGGCTCATGTGCTGCAGCTTGGTACCTGGTGCAGCAGCGTTCAGAGGTGGGGCTTTTGGAAGGTGGTTGATCACAAGGTCTCTAACTTCACTGGTGTATTCATCCACCAATCTGTTCATAATTTGATGGCATTATTGGGAGAGGATGGAAACTTCAGGAAGTGGGGCCAGTTGGTGCATGCAGGTCCCCAGGGTGGGGTGCTCTGGAAGGGGATAACCTGTCCCTGCAAAACAGGAGACTAGAGCGTGGCAAAGCTGGCTGGGAAAGTAGATGTGACCTGTTAAGCACAAAATCCCAGGACACATGTGCAGAACAGCTCCCAAAGTCTTGCACATGGACTTTTCATGAGAACTCAAGCAAGTCTGTGATATGATGGCCTCGATCTGACATAACCCTAGGGAGTGTGTAATACAAAACAACAGTCAAAACTGAGTTTTTGGCTACTGTGTTCTCTCTTGCAAGATGACCCGTCTTCATGCTGTAGGGTGTACTTTTTCTCCTACTTTTACTTGGCCCAAACTTGCTCTGCAGTGCCTGTTTCTCTTCCTACCTTTAGTAAAACTGCTATCATCTGTGCTTGTCTTGAGCAATTATTTACTCAGGACAGAAAGAACCTAGAAACCACCTTGAGAAGGAGGCTCCAGCATCCCAAAACCTTGGTACTCCAGGCAGAACATATTTTTGTGCACATTTTCCCGTCTCTCCAAAATGACACAAAGTTGTTTCCTTTTTCCTGTCTCTCCCTCTATGCTAGGGAAGCCAGAGACTTTTCTCATGCAGCCAGGAACAGCTTCCTGGTCTGTCCCACTCTGTGGGATGGGGGAGGGAGAGTGCATGGTCTCTTCTTTCTTTTCTCTCAGCAGGTAACAGGCCTGCCTCAAGTTTATCTTTCCTTTTCTTTCTTTTCCTCATTCATAGCTACTCTGTGGGTATGAGTTCAATAGCCAGAAAGTCAGTTATACCCTTTTGACCTCGTGTTTCTGTTCTCCACGATACTTTGCTCAGCTTTCTCACTATCTGGGGGAAACATAGCTGTTGGTAACTTGGTAGCCTGCTTGAGTGGCTGTCTACCCCAGTTACTCCTTTTGGTGCTCAAATTCTCACTTGCGCTTTTCCCCTAGTTGACCATTTTTTCCTTAGGGTGTTGTTTTAGTCAAGGACAATGTCTTGCTTTACCATACGACTGGCTGCCATCTTGTCTTGTCATTTGACTGGCCACCCATTTTGGAGCCAGGTTTGTTTCCCTTCCTTGTTTCTTCTAACAAAATGCAGGAAATTCAGAAACAAATACCTCATGGCCTGAGAAGAACAAAAGAACAGCCAGTAACATTAACTCAAGTGACTGTGAGTCAGAGGATTTTTAAAGGTTTTATTTTTTTTTTTTTCTTAAAAAAGAGGTTTTCATCTCCACTGCCTTAAAAAAGTACCAAAGTTTTTACTATCAGAGGCAAGCACAAGATACAGTGGTACCTCAGTTTAAAAATGCTTTGGTTTGAAAACAGTGTGGTTTGAATACAGAAGTATTTGGTAAAATTTTGTTTTTGTTTGCAAACTCTGTGTTGGGTGACAAACACAACCACAGCCGTCTTTCCACATAAACACCAAGGTGGCCATCTTTTATAGAATCATGGAGCAAAGTAAATTCATGAATCAAGGTATATTTTTTCTCATGTGGCTCCACCCTGCTTAAGTAGAGTTGTAAACTATCTCAAAATGCCTAAGGGAGCCTGAGATACTGTTTTCTCAAGCAGCTCCACCCTCCTTAAATTTGGCCATCTGTGAAAGTCACCAGTGTCATCCTAGCTTTTGACAGAGACATCTATGTAGTAAATACTTGAGTTTCACAAGGGACACTTTGTGGGCTCAAATTGGGTCACCTACTTGTGAATGAGATGTCTTTTTAAGGACTCAAGACTTAGTTCTAGGTAGAGCCATCAAGTGGCTCCATACTCCTATGCTTCTATGAAAAATGGTAGCATCATCTTAGCTTCAGAGACATCAGTCTAGCAAACACTTCAGTCTCACAGGGGACACTTTATGGGTTCAAATCAGGTCTCTTCTTTCTGTATGGGTGTAAGAGAAAGTGTTAAAGTGATGAGAGTCATTTGGAGTATGCGTGTTCACTGAAGTGACCTTGGCTACATGCCTTTCTGCAGGGAAGCTCTCTCCTGAGAAAAGAGTGTGTAGGGAAGACTATTAACACCTGAAGGACTGACTGTTCTCAGCCTCTAGCCAAGGCTGGAAACAATCCCTTCCAGCCATGCAGGCTTGTTGCCACCAAGTCACATTTGTCTGAAGACAGTACTTAAGAAACTGAGAAACTGGGTGTGACGTGGCGTTTTCTCTCTCGCTTGCTGTAAAGGTTCCATCTCATGTAATACCCTTCCCCAGAGGATGCCCCTTCATCTTTGGTGCTGTCCCCTGCCTCATCATGTGGTAATATGTTATTTGACTATGCTCATATCTGCTGTATTTTTTATAACAAACTTACTTTCATCTTTTTTTTTTTTTTTTTTCCGGTACCGGGAACTGAACTCACGACCTTGTGCTTGCCAGGCAGGCGCTTTGCCGCTGAGCTAAATCCCCAGCCCCTACTTTCATCTTTTTAAAATCATTGTGTGGCTCTTCTCTGTGTGGATCTAAACCTCAAATTTTCCGTGGCTACAAATGTGTGACTCCTTGCTGTCATAGTGGAATGCCATCTTAAGAACCTAGTTGTCTCTCTCTATAGAGATGAGTCACGGGAAACCTCATGAACCACACACCCCTCACAAATTCCACCGACTTCACCTGTAGGCCATACCCTTTATCACTGGAAAAGATTTGGCCCTGCCAGCTCAAAAAAGGAGCACCTTATCTACTATTTCAACATGGTTAGGGTTCAGTATGAAGTAGAGAATGGCAAGAGATGGTACAGAATGGCAGTTTAAACTATGAGACTATTTTTCAGTTAAACTGTTTCTGCTTAAAAGAGAAGGAGGAATGAAATCCTCCTTATGTTCAGGCTTTTGTAACCCTTCATTGTCTAGGACCATTCTATATAATTTTGAGGAAAAATCATTTCATAATTAAATTGAGATTGGGCTTGTCCGAGGCCTAGTGCCTTGCCATGCAGGCTGGCTACGGCATTTGGGAACAGAATTCTGTGTGCCTCCAGTCACAGTTGAGGCCTTAATGGCGCCGGGATGCTGTGATGCCCCAGGGCAAGATTACAACAGTTGAAGACATCCTAGTTCCTCGAGAACCCAGTTGTAATAAAATAGGATTCCATGCTCAGGAAAGGACAAACTCCTCCTTAACCTGCCATCTCTCCCCACTGTTCTCACCAACATAAAGATCCTCATCAGTATAAGGTCACCACGGCCTTCTGAGTCATCTGATAATCCCTATGGCTATTGTATACACCCAATAAAGAGTGGCTAGCTGGGAATGTCTTTGTCTTTGCCCATTCTGAAGCACTGCCCTCCCAGTCTCCCTGGCATACATTACTAAATTTGTCTCTGTTTCTTCTTTCATCCTTTTGCCATACCCCTCAGGCAGTTGGTGATCTTGGCCAGGCCCCCGATACTTCATCACAGGAAAAGGCCAGAAACTATGGCATTTAGAGTGATACCCAAGGTAGGGAAAGAGATATCTTTAATGCTCTTACCCTGGTTCCCTACCCATCTCTCAGGGGATATGAGTCTCTTCTATCTGTTTAATGAAGAAACTTCAGCTGGGACCCCAGACACCTGTGATCTAGTTGTTGGACATGGCCTTTTCTGTGTTCAACAATTGGGATCTAGAAGAGGGCAAAAGAGAAAAGCTAGAGCTACAGCTGTGGTAATTGGCAATGCTTTAAACTCACCCAAACCGTCTAAGGGAAAACCCAAGGACAACTGAGGTTCCTGTTTTAAGTGCACAAAGTCTGGACACTGGGCTCAGAGACCACTCTACATACCATAGTTTCTGGGCTTTCAGAAACAGTTACCTGAAAAGTAGTATTATTATAGGTAGAAATATTATAGGCAGTCATACAAGGCTGGGCCCTTGAGAGGTCAATGCAGAAGGCGACTGCGGCTGGAAGTATATTCACTAAAGGCCAGGTTTAAAGAAAAAGAACTACTCACTCATATACTTGCCCTAGGGATGAACAGCAGTGACTGGTATTCTATATATTAGTCACCTTAGAGAGGAGGACAACCCTCCCCACCCACCGCTTTCCGGAAAGTCTTCATCTGCCCATGTGCACTTGGTATGTGACTTGTTTCCCCATTTGATCCCCATGTAGTCAATATTACCCAAGCAACCATACTTCTTGTATACTTATTAGCTGACCGTAATTTTGTCCCATCCTATATCGATCCAATGGCAAATCACACCCATGCTATGATTTGCCATTGGATCAATATTACCTAAGTTACTACACTTGTAATCTTATTGATTGATTGTAGTATTGTCCCAACTTAAGCCTCACCTCATGGCTTTGCTCAATAAAACATCATTGAGAAGCTGGGTTGGAGGGCAACTCACTTTCCGGGCCCTTTCTCTCCTTCTTAGACAGAAGCTTTTCTTTCTCTCAATAAACTCTTCCTACTCTTTTTTTTTTTTTGGTACTGGGAATTGAACTCAGGGTCTTGCACTTGCCAGGCAGGTGCTGTTCCACTGAGCTATATCCCCGGCCAATTCTTCCTACTCTTAACCTGCACTGTTCCTAGAATTCATTCCTCTATTTTAGAGAACACAAACTCTTTTCAGACCTCTAGCATGTTGGGATTTCTTTCCCTTAGATCAGTATCACAGTTTATTTATTTATTTAATTTTTTTTGGTTTTTCTCCGGTACCAGGAACCGAACTCATGACCTTGCGCTTGCCAGGCAAGCGCTTTTGCCGCTGAGCTAAATCCCCAGCCCCCAGTATCACACTTTAAACTGCCTTCCCTTACTCATCTCTTGCCACTGCTGTATGGATCCCAAACCGTATTACAATGGTAGATAAACTGTACCTTTTTAAAATTGGCGGGGGCAAATCTTTCTTTCTGATCAAAGATAGGCCTAATGGTGAACTCAGTGGAATCTGTGGGGTGTGGCTCATCCTGGGGCTGTAGAGAGAGACGACTATGTCTCAGGTCGTTAAGATGGCATCCTACACAGGAGGGAATGTGGTGAGACTCGTGTACTCACTAGACAGACATCGCTGTCCAAAGCTAGGATGATGCCGGTGTCTTTCATAGAAGCATAGAGGAAAGTCCTACTGAGGGCTTTTCGTTTCCTTATGCAGCCCCATTAGTTCCTAAGGGAGAGGGTGTTTTTGAGTCACTTGGGTCTACTTAGCCTTCCAAACTCTCCTGAGAGCAGCGTGGAGATCCTCCCGCCAGAGCTCCCTCAGCTGCAGGGAGCCACTTGATGGCCCCATTTAAATGGGTGGAGCCCCTTGGGAAGCAAGGAACTTCCTTAGATATTTTGAGCCCATCGATGGCTCGACTTAGGCAGAGTAGGGCCGCTTAAGAAACAATATATCTTGCATTTATCCTGAAAGTAAAAGCTTCGGTGCTTCATTTAAGGCAGTAGAGGTGGAAACTTCTTTTTCAAGGAAAAAACTGAGAATGACTTGTAGTCACTTGAATTAAGATTTACTGGCTGTTTTGTTGTTGTTGTTTTGTTTTGAGACAGGGTGTCACTCTGTAGTTCAGGCTAGCTTGGCCTTGGTCTTACTCTGTGTGGCTCAGGTTGGCCTTGAACTCACAGCAACCCTCCTGCCTCAGCCTCTTAAGTTGTGGGTTTAAAGCCATGCACCACCACGCCCCTGCTTGGCTGTTTTTTTCATTTTGCTTAGGCATAAGTCTGAATTTTGTAAGAAACAAGGAAGGGACCCAGCCCAATTTAAAAGAATAGAGGAAGGAAGCCCACATATCAGATAAGCCACAAATCAGAGGCTTATCTTCTATCTATAAGGGTAAGACTATCTGGGATCATAAGGCAAATTGATAAAAGGAAAAAATGATAAACAAACATGGTGGTAGAGAATAGTGAGCTCTTCCCAGTCCTCTTCCCAGTTCCAGAGGTTTATATTTGTAATCCCATGAAAAGTTCCTGGAATTCAAGTGAGTTAATTCCAGTCTACCACTTCCAGTGCAACCCATGGCAAGAATAAAGACACTAAGGCATGTTGGTAGTTGCGGGGAGCTGAGGGGTCCTAAGCCCAGCTAGGGTGAGGGTTAACCAGAACAAAGGGCTTGATCCAGGGCTGAACCTGGGTTTTATTAATTTGTGAAGAAGGGAGTGACTTGAGGATGAGTGCCTGTGAGAATGGTGGGAAGTACGTGAATGCTGTGAGCTGGGCTAGGTAGGTGGTCTAAAATCACCTCTGCAGTATGAGAGAGAAGGATATGTAGGAACAGTGATCTGTATAACACAATTGAGATAGCATCTAATGTTTTGGGGTCAGTGCTTCAGCTCTGATGTGTAATTTTTTGCGCCCTGGCAAGTCATAACCTCTTACTCGAAGCTCAATCCCAGCCGACAGTGTGGAGCTCCATCCTACCCAGCTCACAGGTTTTTTTGGGAGCTATGGGGGCGAGGTAACATTAACCTGTCATCTTGCTTCAAAGACTACACATCAGACCTCAGCTGGACTAGTTTGCATTGCTTAAAGCCGATTGAAGGGATAAAGAAAAGTCCTAGCCAGCTCCATACATATCGATACATAGAAACCCACAGTAGAGGACTCAGATTGGCCCCTGGTCATGTAACAATATTGTAGACAGCTAAGTCAGTTATAAACCTTATAGGCAGGTAGACAGGGCTGGGCCCTCAGCACAGAGGACCACTGTGGCGGGAGGCACATTCACTGAAGGTCAGGCTTCAAGAGAAAGAGAAGACCTCAGTCACATATTTTTCCTAGGTTGAACAGCAGTGGTTGATATTCTAAACAGACATCAGTCACCAAACCTTAACGCACCTCTTCCAGGAAAGTCCCGTCTGTCCCATGTGCAGTTGCTATGTGACTTGCTTCACAATTTGGTCCCCATTTAATCAATATTACCCAAGTGACTATACTTGTAACGTTATTGGTACACCATAGTTTTCTCCCACATCATACCTACCTTGTGATTACCCATTGGATCAATATTACCTTGGTGACTATATTTGTAATCTGATTGACTGATCATAAATCTGTCCCACCTTGAGCCCCTCTCACCTCATGGCTTTGCTCAATAAACACCTTTGAGAAGCGGGGATGGGCCAGGAATATAGCTCGGTGGCACCAGCTCCTGCCTGGCAAGCACAAGGTCCTGAGTTTGATTCCCAGTACAAAACAAAAAAAAAAAGATGTGGGGTTAGCAGGCAACCCACTTTCTGGGACCCCTTCTGTCTGTCTTAGACAGGAGCTTTCTTTCTCTCAATAAACTCTTTCTACTCTTAACCTCCATTTTCCCTAGAATTCATTCCTTGATTTTAGAGAACACAAACTTGGCATTTAACATCTAGCAGGTTGGGTGTTATGTTTCTCCTGTACCAGGAGTACACCCCATAGCCTGAGGCTGGGCCACCATGCAAGAGAGAGCACAGTGGCAAAAACTCAACGGCATCTGTCCTTTTTGTATCACCCACTCCTTTTAGGCTGCTGTCAGGTCTGGGCCATCTGAGCGAAAAACTGTGCAAGTTCTCCTAAGAGGTCCACTGTTCTGCACGTGTGTCCGGGATCTTGTCATGCCTCCTTTCCCAACCAGCTTTGGTCACACCCTACCTCTGTCTCAATATAGGAAACTCTAAAAGCTGGTTGATTCACAGGTGAGAGAGGACCGTCTGCAAGTGAAAAGGGAATGGGCAAACCTGTTTGTAGGTGAAAGGGAATTGTCCTCTATGTTTTGGGGAGAAAGAAAGAGAAGAAAAAATAAACTGGTTTCTGTTCTGAAACTGCAGTTCTTGAAAGCACAATTTTTAAATCTTGATTTTCTTGTGTCCTTTGCTACCTAGTTTTTAATACCTCGGTAGGGGTGTGTCCTACCCCTTCTGGAAACTTCTGGGGTGCACCATTCCTAGATTTGTGTAGGACCCGCCTGAGAGGAGACCAGGCCAAGAGGAAAGGGCAAGCTTCTCACTCCCCTGCAGGTGCGGGGCTGAGTGCAGGGAGAGTGTCAAGCTGCAGCAGAACTGGACTTTCCAGTTTCTTGAGCCAACACTGAAATCTTTCAGTATGCACTGAGTTCTGATTATTCACAACCAAGATTCCTGGCAGATGAAAGCTGTGGATAAATGTCTTTTCCCTTCATGAAAGAGAATGTAGTGCTGGGGATATAGCTCAGTGGTAGAGCTCTTGCTCAGAACATGCTGTGAGGACCTGGGCTCAACCTCCAGCAACACATCACACACACACACACACACACACACACCCCAGAATGCAAAACTGCTGGAATAAGACTGCAGATCTATGCAGAGTTTCAATTTCTTTTTGTCAGGTTTGATAAGTTCTCTCACTTAGGAAATGGCCACTTTTTAGCATGTTGATATTTTTCCTTTGAATAGAGTTCTTGATAGTGTTCTTATTTTTTAGAGTTCTTGTTACTTTTCTGTGCTGGGATTACAGTCATGCACCACCGTGCCCTGGCTTCTCTTTACTTCTTATCAGCAAATATCCCTGGTTACTCCAATCCCCTGTTTTCTTGATGTAAGGCTCCACTGTGACATGACTCTCCCCATACCCACCCTGCCTGCCAGCAGAGGCTTTGTTCTCAGCTCAGCACTGGTGCCCATGGCAAACCCAGTGTGTCATGGAAGAGAAAAGATGGAGCAGGAAATCTTCCAAACACCCAGACATTCACACTGGACACCTTGAGGACTTTGCCACTGAGGCACAAGGCATCCAGAGAACTCTGAACTTAAGCTGATGTTTACTGAGATCTTCCTGCCTAATATCCCTTGTCTTCTTTCAAGCCCTATTAAAAAAACCCACTTCTCTTTGTTCTCTAGAGATGGCCTCTTTACCCTCTGTCTGCCTGTGCCCAGGCGTAGTAAACTCCACACCATGTTGCTTTTACACAGGCCTGGTGGTCTCGGCTGGTCTCCACCTTGTGTCATTCCTTACACTTATGAATTTGTTTCATTAAACTTTTCCTGTTCCAGTTACTCAATTTCTATCTCCTGACTGGATTTAGACTAATATATGCCTTTCTATTAAAAAAATTATATATATATATAAGTTAGGATGGGCTAGGCTATGTTGTTGAAAGAAGCAATGCCAAAGTCCTGCTAGCTTTTACACCTTGCTTATGGTCCACATCCAACCTCAGGGGTTGGCTGTGTGTGTGTGCGTGTGTGTGCATGTGTGTGTTTGTGTGTGTGTGTGTGTGTATGTTACTAGGCTAAAACCTAGAGCTTCACCTTTGAACAGCATCCATAGCTCCTATCCACAGTTTCTCCGTGTAATACTTCAAGGACCCTATTGATCATCTCCACTACCTGGGCACTGCTGCTGTCTGAGGCAAGAGGAAGACGATGGAATTTACCATTTCTGCACACAAGTGACATGACTGCATCTGCCTCCCAGGGAAAGCAGAAGTGCAATCTGGCCATAGATCTAGCAGAAGGAAAATCAGAAGTTTCAGTGAACAGCACTAATGACCACCAGGGTAATATATTCCCATGGGATGACACCCACATTGGGAGACAGTCTCATGTTCACCCATGTGAGATACTTCCACACGGGGAGACGGAGATGTGGGATGTCACTGGGAGACAGTCACGTGGGTGCCTCCACACAGGATGCATCTGTGCAGGACACAGTCACATGGGACACATGTGCACAGGATATAGTCACACAGAAGCATCCTCTTGGGTGACAAAGAATACAGATGCACCTTGACTTATGGTGGGTTATGTTCTTATAAGCACTCTGTGAGTTGAAAGTCTTATAGAAATGTCCCGAATATGCGTCACCTACCAAACACCCTGGCCCAGCAGCACAGGACTCTGCAGGGTCAGCGTTTCCCCACTCCGCTGCGTGGCTGCGGGCACTGTGTGCCGGGGCTCGGTGCAGCTGCTCAGCATTGTGGGACCATCATACCGCAGAGCAAACATCGCCATCTTGAGTAAAGATCAAAACCCAGAGTTCAAAGGACATTTTCCCCCGAATGTGTATCACTTTTGCACCATCAGAGAAGCAAAAATTTGTAAGTTGAGCCATCCTAAGTCGGGGACCATCTGTACACCCACACAGGAGACACTGGATGGGATGCATTCACATGTAATATACCCACATGGCTCAGGTCTAATCAATCCCACAAGCACTTTCACTGTTTTTGGTGTACATTTCCGTATTTGTATTTCCTCGTGCAAATAAATGATCGTACATTTAAGATCTCTTTTAACCTGAGAGAAAAGATAGCATGCTCTATACACTATTCTGTAGTTCATTATTTAAACTGAATACCATGTTCTGCACACTTTTCACTTCTCACACAGTTGCACAGCCTTCTGGCACAACTAGAAAGCATATTTAATCAGCACCCTCTAGAGGGGTGTGTGAGTCTTACCCACCTTTATCACAAACTGCAATGAGTAAATTAGTACGTGTGGAATTTTGTCTGTGTGCTGCCATATTGTTTCTGTGGGGCTTGTGTCAGTCAAGGTTTTAGAGAGATACATATAACACAGGATATATGAATGCATAAGAAATTACCAGCTTGACTTACGATGATCAGCCTCAGAGTTGGATGAGGAAGTGTGCAGAGGGTGTCTGCACACTGGAGATTGAAGGTTTCAGTCCAAGTTCTGGAGCTCACTGCAGTGTTCTGTGCAAGTCCATATCAGGAGGCTGATGTGTCTGCAAGGGGAGGCTGAAGGATCCAAGGTGGAAGCCAAAGAGTCTGTGCTAGAAGCCAGGAGGTGACATCCAAGTTGAAGGAGAAGACTGGAGCTCCTCTGAAGAACAGAAGTCAGTCCTCCTCATTTACCTTTTTATACCATGCAGGCAACAAGCCACCCTAGGGTGGATCCTCTATACCCTAGAGTGTAGAACTGCTGAGCCAACTTAGCCAACTTAGAAGTTTAGAAGCTTCTAAACTTCTCAAGTTGACACAATCAACCAACCTTTACAGGGCTGCTGCAACAAATCCCACAGATTAGGTAGCTTAACAACAGAAATTTATTTTCTCACAATCCTTGGGCTAAAAGTCCTGGATGAGGGTGTCAGTAGGTTGCTTTCAGTCTGAAGCCAGAATGTTTTCAGATGGCTGACTTCTCCCTGTGTCCTTATGTGCTCTTTCGTGTGTGTGTGTGTGTGTGTGTGTGTGTGTGTGTGTGTGTGTGTGTGTGTATGTGTTCCAATATCCTTTTCTTAGAAAAACACCAGTCTACTGGATTAGAGCTCACCCTAATGACCTTGTTTACTTCATTAAAGGTCCTACTGACAAACAGTCACTGGGATGTGAGGGCTTACGGCAGTGGTGGCAAACTTATGGCATGTGTGCTGTTTTAAGACAAAAGATGTTACTGTATGAGTTATTTTTTCTAAACTGAAACCTCAGTATTCAGGTTTAATTGCAGTGATAAGTGAATTTGGCACTTTTTGATAAATGAGCTTTGGGTTGAAATTTGGGCATTTGGTCTCTAAAAGTTTTGCCATTACTGGGTTAGGACTTCAAAATATGAATTTTGTGGGAATAAAGTTTATCCAAACTGTTGGATAGGCAGTGGAATGGCTGGGTAAAAGGGTAAGAACAATGTAAATTTTGATGGATGTAGGACCATGGAATACTGAATGCTTACGTCATCCCCCACTTTGTATGCTGAAGCTCCAGCTGCAGTGTGGGTTGTATTTGGAGATGGGAGTTTTAGGAACTAATCAAGGTTAGAGAAGGTAAAGAAAGTGAGGCCAGTGATCTTATAGGAAGGGACACCAAAAATGCACAAGGGAGTCATGTGAGCAAAGAGAGAGCCTGAAAGCCAGGAAGGGGCCCTCACTAGAAAATGAGCCACTCAGCACCCCGATCTTGGATTTCTCAGCATTTAGTAGCTGTGAGAAAGTATTTTTGCTGTTAAGTAATTTTGTCTGTGGTGTTTAGTTATGCTAGCTCAAGGTGACTAAAACGGATGTCCATTTCCCTACAAACTTGACAACAGAGTAGGTTGGGAAAAGCATTATTCTTGCAAACTTGTATATGCATTTGTCAACCATTAAGAGAGGCATATTAAAGTCCCTCTCTATGATTGTGGAGTTCTTTTTGGTTCTGTCAATTTTTGCTTTTATAGTTTGAAGCTATGTTAGTGGGTTTGTACAGGTTTAGAACTGTAATATCTTACTGTTGCATTGAGTTCTTTATCTTTACACAATGGATTTTTCTTTTTGAGAGAGGGTCTTATTTTGTAATCCAGGCTGCCCTTGAACTCACTATGCAGCCCAGGCTGGCCTTGAACTTGAAGCAGTCCTCCTGCCTCAGCCTCCCAAGTGCTGGGCTTACAGGCACGTGCCACCATGACTGGCTTTCTTGTCTTTTCATCTTTACAAGTGCTTCTTGGCTTATAGTCTCCTATTCTGATATTAGTGTAACTACATCAGCTTTATCGGGTAAATATTTGCCTAGCATATCTTTTCCTATCTTATTAACTCTATGCTTCTCATATCCTTATTTTTAAGGGTTATTTAGTTTAGTGGTATTCAGATTTTTAAAAAATACAGTCTGACAATTGTGACCTACTTGAGTATCTCATGTTTAATGTGTAATAGTGTTGATAGCTATCACCTTATTCATTTTTTATCTTTGACTCACTTGTTTTATGTGTCTTTTCTTCATTGAGTTTTTTTAAGGTAATCATCTCTTGAATTATTTCATTTATAATTAGGTGGGCTTCTTTCTTTTAATGGTTAACCCAGAGACTGAAACAACATTCTTGTTATAAATGCAACAAACATTCTCATCTTAGTTAACTTGTCATGACTGTGACGAAATACCTGAGATAATCAGCTTACAATGAGGATGGGTTTATTTTGACTTGTGGCTTCAGAAGCTGCAGGTTCATGGTTTCTTGACCCTGCTGCTTTGGACCGTGAGGGTATAGTGCGTCATTATCATCACAGGAGATAGTGTGGCAGGACTGCTGTGCTCATGGTGGCTGGGATATGAAAGGGAGAGAGGAGCGCAGGGTCCCCACATCCCTCTTTCCATGCCCTAACTTCCCTTCACGGGCCCCAGCTAGTGCAGGTTCTGCTACTTCCCAGCAATACCACAGGCTAATCACCGGGTTTCTCACAAATGGTCCAGACCCAAACTCTAGGAATTCTTAATAAAAATGACTACTTTTCACAATTTCCCTGGGAATTATCTCACAGGAATTCAATCAGCAAGATGTGGGGATGTGTATTATAACAAATTTTTTTTGGTGGCCAAAAAACCAAACCAAAATAAAACTCGAAACAACTAAAAGCAAAGTGAATGTTCATCAACAGTAGAATTGTTGAATCAGATGATGGATCTGTCATGGAACGTTATGCAACCGTTAAAATAATGATTAAAAGCTTTTCTGTTGACTCCATAAGTATTGGTGGTAAGAAACACAAAATTCAGTAGAGAGGAAATTCCTTCTTTGTAATAGAATTCTGTTTTTGTAAATGGCTGTGTGTGTGTTGAAGACTACATAAAGTATGGGGAAAAATACAGAAGGGCACACAGGATCAAGTTACATCAGGGCAGAGGCGACTGGATGAGGGGGATGGTAGACAAGAAAAAAGTACGAAAGGAAGAGGAAGCCGGATGTGGTGGCGCACGCCTGTAATCCCAGCACTTGAGAGGCTGAGGCAGGAGGATCATTGTGAGTTCAAGGCCAACTTGGGCTACATAGGGAGTTCAAGGCCAGTTTGAACTACATAGGGAGAACCTGCCTCAAAGAAGAGGAAAGGAAAAATCACACCAGAAGGATCATTAGGGTTATGTTACTGCATAGACACAGCATTACTTATGTGGAGGCAAATATTTCAAGACATGTTAATAGTTTCTAGAAGACCTTTTAACAATTTCTTTATTAAGAGGTTAATAGTGGTTATTTCTAGATAGGGGTTTCCATTGATGTTTACTTTTCCTTTACGTTTTAAAATATTTTAGATTAAAATTAATAATAATACTAACAATAACAGTAATAGATGGTTCCCAGTTTACAAGGAAATGTTAGGGTTTTTGATTTCGTGGTGTATGACAGCGATACACACTCCGTAGAAACTGTTCTTTGAGTTCTGAGTGTGGATTCTTCGTGGGCTAGACACATGGCACGACGCTGGCCTGTGGTGGGCAGTGTCAGTGCCCTGTGGCCCTGCGGTCGTGGGAACAACAATCCCTGCCGTGTGTGCTGCTGAGCCAGGATGGAGTTAGTGGGGCGTCCTCACCTCACAGCGGGGCCATTGACACTTGACCCCTCATAAATCAAGGAGCAGTCATGTCACCAAGATTAGAGAAAATCATTAAACTCTGGAGAAAGGAAAGGAGAAAGACAGGAGCCAGGGAAACAAGAGCGGCTGGAGTGAGAGGGTCGCCCCGAGTCCACGATTCCTGGGGTGCAGAGTACCACAGTGAGGGGCACAAAGCCTGAGCCTGGCCACAGTGCAGGGACGGAGCCTCCTTTCTTCACTGGCCACTACACACCCTGGCCGCTGGCCCATGAGTCAAAGGTAAAACCCAGTGCTGCTGCCCGGGAAGCCGAAGGCCCTGGTGCCTCTCTCCTGACCAGGAGCCGGAGGTGAGCATGCCCAGGGGGCATCCCTCCTGGAGCCTGGAGCCGGCCTGAGGGTCAGTGTGCACGGGATTCAGGAGCAGGAGGCCGTCTCCCAGGGGGCGCGGGATTAGGGTGCAGGAGGCCGTCTCCCAGGATGCCCTCGTGGCCCACGCTTCCCTGATTCCTTCCAAGACTGTCCCCTTCCTTCCATCCTTTTTTCTTCCTTCCTTCTTTCCCTCCTTCCTTTTGACCTGTGAGCCACCTGTCACCTACCAATAAGTGCTTCTTCCATGACAGCCATCCAGAGTTCTCTGTCCTGCTCATCACTATGGCCACTGACTGCCCCATGGAGAGGTGAGAGGTGGCCTGTCCACTCAGACTCCCTCTGTGCATGGGCAGCCCCTGCACCTGCGAGCCCTGGAGTCCTGCTCACTTCCTTCTGAACTCTCACTTGCACCAAGGCTGTCATAGATGTGACCTCCTTCCACTCTCCCAACACCTGTCCAGGTCAAAAAGAAAAGAAAAGAAAAAAAAGGCTTAAGGCTTCTTTTGCTGCAGGGGGTGGAAGTCAGCTGTAGACCATTCATTTGTGTAATACCCTAGGTCACACCTTCAGCACCAGAAACAAAGCAAAATGAAGCAAAGTAAAGCAAAACAAAATCCAGAAAGCAGCAAGACGTCTTTTGCTAGAGACCCTGGAGTTAGTGTCCCCAGGTAGAGCAGGGCTGGGTGGAGAAGCCATGTAACCCTAATGGGGGCCCAGGAGTCCAGTTCTTGTCCTACCCACCTCTGTTTGCCTCTGGGTCACCCAGTGATGCCCTCTTTCCTCCCTCTCCAGGGATGGCAGGGTCTTGAGTGCCGTGCACTGACACACTCTGCCGTGCGTGGCTATGGCTGTGGGGAAGGGGGAGCCATTCCTGAGTTTTCTAGTATCTACTGGCTGCCTGTGTTGTTTCAATAAGTGTCCTCCAAAGGCCCCTGCATCTGCCTGTGGGGTATTGGGATGTGGTGGAACTTAAAAGCTGAGGTGTAGTGGGAGGAAGTGAGACACTGGGGACACGTCCTTGAAGGGGACCTGGGGACCTGACCCCTTCCTGCCTCTGCCTTTGCTTCCCAGCTGCTGTGAGGTGAGCAGCTGCCCCTTACACACTTCCCACCATGATGTTCCGCCTCAGTGTAGGCCCTGAGCAGCAGGACCAGCCAATCTGGACAGAAACCTCGGAAACCCTGAGGCCAGGCAAAGCTTTCCTCCTTTGAACTGATCATCTTGGGTGTTTTGGCACCGTGAGGGAAAGCTTCCTAACACACTTGCTGTGTTCCTGAGCTGGTGGCCCCCTCCCCAGTCTCCAGAGCAGGCCCCTCATCTCTGCCCCACTCACACATCTCTCTTTTATAGGCAAAGTTGCCCCTGCTTCTCTTGTGTAAGAACGCTGGTGATTGCGTTCTCACCTGGAAACCGCCTCCCACCTCCAGGTTTGTAGAATCCGCACATCTGCAGAGTCCCTTTGTCACGTCCGGTGACAGTCCCAGGGCCTGGAGTGGGATGTGGAACATCTGTGGAGGTCACCATTCGGCCCTCAGAGTCACTGCGGCGTCATGTCTCTGTGGTGTACTTGCTCCTTCTGGTCTGTTTTTCATGCACACTCCCACAGTGACTGAAAGCACCTTCTGGTTGTCGCCGTGCTTGTGTGACTTCTCCAGGTCTTCAGCAGGCTCCCTGGTGTCCGGGTGAACGTTTCCATTTGTCCTGTCATGCGTGCTCATCTCCCCGGCTAGGGTTAGCAGCCAGTCCTCACTGCCCTTGTCTCAGCAAAATGCCGGGCAGGGGTGATGGTCCCCAGGGATCTGATGCTCGGGTGGAGGAGCTCAGTGCCCGCCTCTCCAGGGACGGGAGGGTGCAGGCACAGAGGACAGCCCTTCTTCCTACGGGCCCGTGGCACTGCCTCCATCTCTAAGGTGTCAGGAAGCCCTCACATCCCAGTACTTCCTGGGGGGGTCCTGGTGCCAAGTGACTTTCTGGGATGTGTACCGGTCAGATTCAGTTCTGGGGACAGGTGAGTCCGTAGCACCTGGGTTCTGGTCAAAATCTCCGTCCAGAGTGGCTGGGAAGGGTCTCAACTGCACTGCTCGGAACCCAGGGGTGGGGATGGGGGGAGCTGCCTGACAGCCTCTTTGGAGCTTTAAAGACAAAGTGTAACTTTTAAGTGGATGGAAAATTAAGCTATCAGAACGCATAGGGATGTTGGGTGGAAATGGCTGTTGTCATGGAAAACCGGGGGACCCATTCATGGTCCCCAACCCAACTGCTATGGATTGAGTGTTTGTGTTTGTTAAACCCCAAATTTATATATTGAAACCTCACCACAATGCAATGTGGCTTAGCCTATTTTGTGTTGCTAACAACAGAATAATTTATTAAGGAGAGAAATTTAGTGGGGTTTGGTGACACATGTCTGTAATCCCAGCACTCAGGGAGGCTGAGGCAGGAGGATCATAAGTTTGTGGAGGCTGAGAAGTCCCATGTCTGCGTGCGGTGTCTGGTGTGGACCTTTCTGCTGTGTCATGACGTGGCAGGTGGCATCACATGGCCAGCAAGCAAATGATTGCCACCTCTTCTTACAAGCCTACTTCAGATTGCCACCTCTTCTTACAAGCCACTAATCCCACCACAGAACCCTGGCCTCGCGGCCTCATCTAACTGCCTCGGAGAAGCCTCATCTGCACGCACTGCTGGTATGTTGTGGGGGTTACACTTTTAACACATGCGCCTGAGGGAGACACGTCCAGACCCGAGTGGAGCTGAGGTCCCTGGAGGTGGGGAGGTCGTGTGGGTGGTACACTCAGGAGTGGGATGGTACCCTTGTAAAACACCCTCAGAAAGCTCCCTCAGCCCTTCTGTCACATCACATGGAGACACAGGAGAAGCTGCCCGTCTATGAGCCAGGATCTGCTGGCCCTGACCCCCGGAACTGTGAGGAACACGTTTCTGTTGGTCTGTGTGCTCCAAGTCTTCAGGTACGGCAGCCTAAACAGACTAAGACCCCAACAGCCCACAGCCCAGGCGGGTCACGGAGTGCACAAGAAGCCCACAGGGCGTGTGCATAACTTCAGTGAGGGGGTGTGGCCGGCGATGTCAGGCGCTGCAGCTTTTCAGGAGCAGCCTCAAGTTCAGATCCTTATGTATAATCTCCCAGTTCTAAATGTTTGCCAGCAATGAACTAAGTTGCGACTACCATGCATGCCAGGCTAAAAGGTTCTGGATCCCCTGCTCTGTGCTTTTGTATGGTCGGTGCTTTAGCACTGTGCTCTGCAAAGCCTGGGGTGCTGTTTTCACAGTGTGGGGACCAGGGACCATCTTTGTCAGCAGCATCTGAGGACTCATGATACCAAAGTGACTCCTAGATCCCTGAGCCTGAGTCCTAGAGGGAAGGCCTGGGATTCTGCCTCTGAAAAACTGCCACAGAGATAGTTCCTTTCCTGCTGGATTTGACTGCTCTGGCCACGATCCACCACAGGGCTCTAAGGCATCCAGACATCCAGAACTGTCCACCCCAGTAGGTATTAAACTAATTTGGCCCGAGGAGGCCTCCATACTTGAGTCCTTATGTAATGAACTGCGACTTAACTAATACATAAACCAACTGAAAGCCTAACTAGGGATATGCTCATGTGACAAAGAACTGAACATCAGCCAAAGCACAGCTATCACAGGCAGTCTATCACAGACAGACCCACCAATTCAGAGAAGGCAAACAACAAAGTAACCAATGAAGCTGGCTCCAGATCTCACTTCCATTTCTGTGACCATGTGTGGTCAAGTGACCTTGGAAGCTGTTCTGGTTCTCAGAGCTGTCCCATTCAGTCATCATTCTTTGATGACGTAATTAGATTCTGAATTTTAATTTAAGATTTTTGCTTGTAACACATATTATATCTGGGACTTATGTGACAAAATTGTTGTAAAAAGCAGACCCACCTGCTAAACAAAGTTTGCCGTTGCTTTGGTTTATATGGAGAGGTCCATGCTCAGCAGTGGGTCAGCCCACAGATGAGTTCACAGCTAAATGTGCTGTAGGGGTGTTGAGCAGAAGGCTGTGTCACTGGAGCTGTAGCCGGGAGGTTAGACCTCCCTCCCAGGGCCTCTGTCCACTTCCTGCTCCCGGCTTCCCTGAGGTGAGCAGCCTTTCTCTGCACGGCTCCTCTGCTCCGCTGTCCCGCCTGGGGGCCCGCCAACCATGGACTGAAGATGCGAGCCCACACAAACCTTTCCTCTGGAAGTTGCAGGTATCAGGTACTCTATCCCAGAGATGATAAAACAAGGACAGCTGCTGGCATGAGGGAGGGGGACCGCGAAGCCACGGCAGCCAGCATGTTCTTGGTCTCTGGAAAATGACTCAGCAGTGTCACATTTTCACCTCCACCCTCCAGCAGCTCCCTGTGCACTTACAGACCAGTCTTCGTCCTCGGAGGGCCCGAGCCTGGGTCGAGCAACCTCTCCGTTGTTACTCCCCACTGTCCCCCTTTCCCATCCTGCAGCGTCCTCTGCCCGCTGCCCTCTGTGACGCAGGCCCTCCACGCTCCCTCCCTCCCTGCTTTATTTTCCTTCCTCTCCCTGGCCTGCCGTCACCCAGCAACACTTGGGAGGTTTTGTTCTTGCTGCTCCCGCTGACCAGTGCCTAGCACCGGCCACATGCTGAGTGAGTATGGCGGGGTAAATGAACCGCTGGATGGAGGTCGTTTCTGCCTCTGGCCTTTGATGGGCTGGTGGTGCCGCCACTTCTGGCTGATCCCTGCGCTGCTCCTCATCATCAGGGTCCATCAAGCGTGGCTTCACCCCAAAGATTTCCCCAATCCCTCACTTCCTAGCCCTTCTTTATCACTGTTTTATTTCTTTTTCCCTTAAAATGAGATCTAATGCATTTAACATAAAATTTTACATAACATAAAATCATCTAAAAAGATGGAGTCTGTGGGTTTGAGTTACACAGCCATCACTACTGTCGAGTCCCATAGTCCATCAGCCCAGAGGAACCCGATGCGCCCAGCACCGCCCACCCGGCCCTGCCACTGGAGAGTAATTCTCTTTCTACGGATCTGCCGTTCTGGCTGTTTCACATGAACCGGGCCGTCCTGTCTGTAATCTTTCGTGCCTGGCTTCCATTAGTGCTCTGCTCCCTAAGTCCATCCGTATTGCGTCGTGCATCAGAGCTGCACTCCTCAAGGCTGAAAACATTCGTTGTGGATACAGCACACTTTGGTTCGGCATTCATTCATTAACACACTGTGGGTCCCTTCCCCTACTCTGGCTATTCTGAATAACGCTACTACGAGCATCGTTGTGTAAGCTTTTGGTTGAGTGTGAGCTTTCATCTGCCGTGGGTATGCACGCAGGAGTGGAAGCTGCTAATGCTGGGTTCTCTTTAGAGCTCTTCGCACTTTCTGAAAGGAGCACTGGGACTGCTTGTTATTGTCTGCATTTCCTGGGGCCAGGACTGGTGAAGTGAGTGAAGGTGCAGACCTGAACACTGCCAAAAGTCTGTCATCAGCAAGCCGTGTTTTAAAAATTGTCAAGTGGCAGATAATATTTACTTGTTTATGGAGTAGAGTGTGGTAAAGTGATGTACCCTTACAGTGTGTAAGATCAGGTTGGGGCCTTCAAGACAAAGTCAGGCAAAGTGTTGGCTGGAGCCCAGGCCAGACGGAAATGTCTAATCTTGGCTGTATTGAAAATGTTGATCTTTTTGTTCATGTCTTTCCTTTTGCATTAACTTTGGTTTTAAAAATATTGCCTTGAGATATGATTAGTCCAGGCATCCTGGCAAATATTGCACCAGAGGCGAGGGAGGTGCCTTGTTGCCTGTTCCCGGAGCGCCCTCGGCGCATGAGCCCCGTGGCAGCTTCTTCATTGGGAGGACCGTGTCTGAGCAAGGCACGCAGCAGTGAGCTGGGCGGCCCTAAGGTGAAGGGTGAGCAGGAGAGAACCTGAGGCCAGACCCGGAATGGCTGTGCCAGGAGAGGGAGGAGGAGGTGCCAGGGCAAAGTGAACGCCGTGGCCGAGGCCTGGGCAGGTGCAGGGCTGAGGAAATGTGGGTGGGAAGGCTGCCCAGAGAGCCCGGCCGGGTCCACAGAGGCCACCACCCAGGTTTAGAACTTAGGAGGGGCCAGAACCTTAGCAGTCAGGGTAAGCATAAACAATTAAATTGGCAAGCTGCTGTCCACGAGCTGGCCATCTGTTTTCATAACGTTTTACTGGAAATTTGGCAACAAATTACTAGAGAGCAAAAGCCACTGGTGCCTGCCACATGTCATAGAAGAGCAGGACCCAGTTCTGGGCTCTGACATCACCCTCTAGGGTAGTGAGACTTCAATATCATTCAAATTGAGAAGCTACCTCTTCTCTGGTGCAGTCATTGCATTAAAAATCCACCTAATGTTGATAGAATTAAAAATACAGTACGATAAGGAAATGCAGTACCTTAGTCTTGCTTAGGAGCTGGGCCTGCCACCCCACTTCCTCTGCCCCCTCCCCAGAGTCCAGAGAACGGCGAACACATGAGGGCCCCACCTGGTCTGGCTACCACTGGACAAAGGGAGGTCTGTATCTGGCCTGTGGACAGAGAAGAACAAGCCGTACTGTGCACAGTAAGATCCAGCTGTGGTTCCAAGCTGCTCCACCGCTCCTTACCAGTCTAGCTACCAATCCTCTGAGTGCATTTATGTGAGCAAGGAGAAAGATGGGAGGGTGCCCACGGACTGCTGGTACTGGTGACCTAGAAGGTGCGTGTGAAGACAGCGGCAGAGGGGTGGGGGGTGATTCTCCTGGGGGTAGAAGAGAGCCTTGAGCCACGTCCTCACTGTCTTTCTGCATGGGGTCAACCCCAAGCCCTATCCAATCCACTTCTTTTTTTTTTGTTTTTTTTTTTTTCTGATACCAGGAATCAAATTCACGACCTTGTGCTTGCCAGGCAGGCGCTGTGCTGCTGAGTTAAATCCCCAGCCCCAATCCACTTCTTTAACACTGTTCCAGCCACTTCTGCTCCATCCATTCATCCACTGTCCCGTCTGTCCACTCGTCCACTCAGCCAGGCCTCGCTCGCTCGCTCCTTATGCATTTGCCCTTTCTTGGCCTCCTGTCCGCAGCTCTTCCTTCTCTTTCCCACTTGGTACACTGGGCATAGGGCCATCTTTCTGGAAAAGAATGTGAGCCTGTCAGGGAGCTTATAACCCTTCAACGGTTCCTAGGGACCTAGAAGCTGAGAACCAGTCCCTCTACCTGCCCTATCCGCCCACATCCTCTGCTATTGTGTGGGTCTTGAATGTCCCTCAAAGGCCATGTACTGTTGGGAGGGGTGGGACCTTCAAGAGGTGGGGCCTAGTGGGAGGATGTTAGGTTGCTGGAGGTGTGGCCTTGAAGGAACACCGAGACCCCAGCTCCTTGCTCTGTCTTTAATTTCTTGGCCGCCATGAGGTGAGTAGGTTTTCGTACCACACACTTCGGCCATGATATGCTGCGTGGGCACAGCTGAAAGCTGAACTAAACCTTCTCTTCTTAAAGGCAACTCATTTCAGGCATCTTAGCACAGTGCTGGAAGCCTTCAGAGGTGCCTTTCAGTCACAGCACATTTCCCAGGGCTTTTGAAAGACAGTTTTGCTGAGTGTAAGATTCTGGTTTGACAGGTGTTTTGCTTTGACTTGTTTTAGTTTCAGCACTTGCAGCATATCTTCCCCTGCTTTCTGTTCCCCTGTCTCTGATGAGAAGTCAGTTGTTAATCTTTTGGGGGGTTCTCTTGTCCATGATGTCATTTTTCCTTTTGCTGCTTTTAGTTTTTTGTTTTTTATTTTTGCATCAGGAATCGAACTCAGGACCTTGCACTTGCCAGGCAGGCACTTGTGCCACTGAGCTATATCCCTGGCCACCTTTTGCTGCTTTTAAACTTTTTTCTCTTTGGCTGTTAGCACTTCTGTGGTGTGTCTATGTGTGGATGCCTTTGAATCTACCCTAGTTGGAGTTTACTGAGTTGCTTACATGGGCAGATTAATATTTTCCATCAAATTTGGGAAGTTTTCAGTCATTGTGTAATTTGTTTTCCTGCTGCTTTCTCTCCTTTCCTTCTAATATGCCTGATGTGCATGCACTGGTGAGACTAAGATTTTTTTTTTCTTGAAAAAATTTTTTCTGCTCAGGATTAAATCCAGAGCCTCACACATGCTTAGCAACATTTCTACCACTAGCCAGGTGTGGTGGGTTATGCATGTAATCCTGGAACCCTAAGTGGCTGAGGCAGGAAGGTTGCAAGCTGAGCCCAGTCTGGGATCCTGTCTCAAAACAAAACATTTTCAAAAGGGCTGTAGATGAAACTCAGGACAAAGGCCCTGGGTTCACTCTCAAAACTACCATCAAAAACAGGATCTTTACCTCTGAGTTATATCCACAGCTCTTAATTTTTAAAAAAACAATTTAAGACAAGGTCTTGGTAAGTCACTTAGGCTGGCCTCAGACTTGGGATTCCCCTGCCTCAGGCTCCGCAGTAGCGGAGGTCACAGGTGTGTATCCACGTGGCTGGTTTCTTCATTCTCTTTTCTTTCTGTGCTTCAAATAGCATAATCTGTATTGATCTGTCTTAAGGTGCCGATTCTTTCTTCTGCTAGTTCAAGTCTGCGGTCAAGCCCTGTCTTAGTTACTTGTCTTGGTGCTAAGGGAGGAAAGGTTAACCTAGCTCATGGTCTGCAGAGGTTTCCGTCCATAATCAGCTGGCTCCAAGGCAGGATGGCTTGGCAGAGGGGTGTTGCAGAGAATAGTTGATGGTGCCCTCGAGGTAGCAAAAGCAACGAGGGACCTTGAGAGCGCCTTTCTGCCCCTTTTATATTGCACCTAGGCTGCAGGGAGTAGGGTGGTGCCACGCCAATCAGTGGACTGATTCAGTAATCGGTCCACGTGCATGCTTGCTCTGCTAATGGCTAGATGAGCTCTGCCTGTTTGCAGCAATGTCCTGGACCTAATTATGAGCCAGTTAAACCAGGTGCCTTTGCAAGCAAGTCTCTGAGGTTTGCTCGAGCCCAGGAAGGCTCCTGCGGCCTTTTTCTCCTCATGGCTCTGGCAGACCAGTTGGGTTACTGCTTAGCTTTAGTCTGATAAAGCTCCTAGCCTCCTGCTGATTGCTCACCACCAAGAGCACCACTGCTTTTGCAGTTGCCCTTAGACTGCCTGCACTGTTTCAGATAAAGTCAGTTCCTTTGAGGAGAGTGTAGGAGCTGTGTTTTCTTATATATATATATATAAAATTTAAGAACTTCCTAGTAGAATAGGTATCTTTTTTTTTTTTTAATTAATTTTTTTGGCACTCTTTTGACACACATAGTGATCACATTCACCCTAGGGAATTTGTGCCTGTACAGGATACATCTTTAGTCTCTTTTTTTTTTTTATTTTAAAGAGTAAAAGAAGGATAACAGTAGTGGGAGGGGGCTTACCAAATTACAGACAAAATGGTAGGAAATTATCAATGGTTATTGTTTTACATATTGTTATCTAC
Source organism: Chinchilla lanigera (assembly GCF_000276665.1). Lineage (NCBI taxonomy): Eukaryota > Metazoa > Chordata > Mammalia > Rodentia > Chinchillidae > Chinchilla > Chinchilla lanigera. The sequence continues at coordinate 521,608 of NW_004955408.1, read as the reverse complement.
AAGATAGTTTCTCAGGAAAACAAATAGACAAGTAATAGTGAGTTACAGGCAAAAGAGGTAGGAGATTATCAAGAGTTGTTGTACTATACTTTGGTATCTTCAAAGTGGCTTCTAAAGAAAATAAATAGAGCTACACATGAGTGACTGACTGAATAATCATTAAGTATTCTCAATGGTTGTTGTAGGAAACACATAATAATAAACATACATCCATTTACAAAATAACATAGGAACAATACAAACATTACAGAGTTATGGACAGATTAGTGGGAAAATATCAATGGCTGCTGTACTACATGGTGGTATCTTCAAAGTGGTTTCTCAGGAAGACAGAGATACACAAGAAGGATCTAATAAGTAGTTACAGCCTAAGGGTTGTCAAAAATAGCATATTACCTCCTCACCAGTGACTCCTGTCACTGAGGTGTGATGGCTGGAAGGAAGGCCAGGATTGGAAAGAAGGACGGAGAGACTTGCCCTGTGTCCAGCAACAGGCTGTTTTCTTGTTCCTCCATAGTCATGATTCCCCGGGGCTCCTCCATGGAGACGACAGTCTGTCCAGCGGGAGAAGGCAGAGTATGCCCTTCGTCTCTTTCCTTCTGCTTCCCCTCTTGCCCTAGGCAAAAGTCTCAAGGCTCTGCTCTGTGCAGGGTGCTGGGCACAGCAGCCTGCCTTCTCAGCAGAGCATTCAGCGGGCCTGTAGCCTGTGATCTCCCTTTCTTCCATCTCAGGGAAGTTTCACCGAGTGAGCTGGGGTGGCTGGGCCCCAGGGCCCGTGGATGGGGCCGGTTGGGGAAGGTGGCCCCAGCCTCTCAGGCGCACTCACTCGGGGTTCCCAGGGATTTTGCCTTTGCAGCACCTTCCTGGAGCTGGGCCCAGCCAGGGCGAGAGGTGCTCGGGATGTCACTCCTGTACAGGAGGCAGCCCTTGCCCTGGGAGCTGCGAGCTCTGGCATGGACCTTCCGTCACACTGAACTGAGGAGTGAGGAAGTGGCCATAATTCAGATGCCACCCTGCTCACCGCTTTGACATTTAGAAGATTTTTCTTGAATAGATTTTTCTTCAGTTGCTCTATGCTCTTGAGACAATTTCCAGAGACTTTTCTTTCTTTAATAATAGTTTTCACCACTTACCCTGGGTTTGTGGGGAGCTGGTCCTAGAGCTCCTCACACCGCCTTGCAGGAGGCCTGGAGTTCTGCTTCTGAGGGCTGGAGGGTCCCCAGGTGCTCCCCAGCCTCCTCCCTGTGTCCTGTCCCCAGCAGCCCTCTGCGACTGGGTTATGTTGTTTCGGAGGGAGATCAGATTTGAGGTAACCCATCCCTGTGTCCCTCATGTCCCTCTCCTCTGTCCTGCCCCTTACCTTGGGTCCAGATGACTGATTAACAGAGAGATGGGGGAAGGAGAGAGAGTGACACTGGAGGCCACTGTCCTCCCAGGAAGACTGTGCTGCCCGAGGTTGCTCCTTCTGAGGACTCACATCAGAGGCTTCCTGATGCTGAGGAGGACATGGACTTCAAACAGTGAACAGGCAAACACCATATATCCCTTGGAGAGCCAGGCAAGCACCGACCACTGAGCCATGCTCCCAGCCCCAGGACTCTGTAACTTTTTGCTGTAAAATGCTTCAAATGATTTATGAAATGGTCTGACACCCTTTTTGAAATTAAATTTTTATGAGTGTTACTCGAAAATAATTTATAGTGTTAAAATGCTATAACAAACGCTGACCCCTTATCTTGCCCTTTCTTTTTCCCTTCCTTCCTCCCTTCCTCCCTTCCTCCCTTCCTCCCTTCCTTCCTTTTTTTTTTTTTTTTTTTTGTGGTACTAGGGGTTGAATTGAGGGCCTTGTGCCAAACAGACAAGTGCTCTACCACTGAGGTACATCCCCAGCTCTTTTTTATTTTGAGACAGGATGTTGCTGTGTTGCCCACACTGGCCTCAAATTTATGATCCTCCAGCCTCAGCCTCCTGCATAGCTGGGTTTACCAGTGTGCGCCACCGTGCTTCCGTTTCTCCTGTCTCCAGGGGCTCTGTGGAGCTACAGATGATCACACTGCCACCGGCTCCACTCAGGCTCCTGGGACCGGTCCCTCCTGCTCCAGCCCACCCGGACGCTCTTGGGTACCATTCAGCCGGCCCCGGGAGCACCATCCTCATCCCTTGCGTTGGGTTCCGAGCTCGTGGGCCCTCATCTCTGTCAGGATTCATTCTGTCATTTTGGTGGCCTGTGTCTTGCTGCAGGAACATGGTCCCCATACGAGTGTCAGCAGGGATTTGTGGGGACTCCTGGACCGTGCCGGGGAGGGCAGCCTGGGCGTCCATCGTGGAGTCGTGGCACTGGGTGAGGTGAGCCCGCGAGTGCCCTCACTAGCTGTGAAGAGTCTGCGGGAGGGCCAGGCGGTTCTCCGCTAACGTAGTGGACTCCTACTTGTGAGCACAGGAGTTCTGACCTTTCGCCGTCAGACAGTGCTGCGTGAGCAGCCTTGTGCAGACCCTGCCTGAAGGTGGAAAGATTCTGGCGAGATCCCTCACAAGAGCTGAAACGCCGCCTCAATGTGCACGCAGCCGTGCTCTCGATGGGACTCCCCGGTATGGGTTGGCTGTTGCTGTCCCTCAGAGGAGGTGTGGTCCCCTGGTGGCAGTTTTGGCAGGATCTGTGGCACCTTTAGGGTGGGCACTGCTAGGAGGTCCTGAGGGCAGCCCCCGGGAGGAGCTCACAGGAGGGGCCTCGCCGCCGTGGCTTCCTGAAGGGGGCCCCTCACTCCGACACACACTTTTGTGGTTGTGACCCTCTCTCACGTGTTGAGCTGAGGTGAGGGGCCCTTACCAGAATGGAGCGGACGCAGGTGCCCAGCCGTGACCTGTGGAACCTGAGCTGAAGAAACCTCTTCTCTTTATAAATCAGCTGCTTCAGGTGTGGTGCACGGTGATGAAAAGCTGACGAACACACTGACAGACTCACTTCCACACGACTGTGTCTGTGTACACCCGGGTGTGCTCCAGTTCTGGGAGGAGTAGAGTAGCCTCTATGGTCTGACAAACACCCAACATTACTGAAATGTAAGCCCCAGTGATAGCATTAAGCAGTGGCCTTACAGGAGGTGACCGGGCCCCTTGGCACCGTTCTAGAGGAAGGGAGTGTGAGGATGCAGAAGGCAGGATGACCCTCGGCAGACAAACTGCTGGTGCCGTGATCCTGACTTTCCAACCTGTGGAACTGCTCTTATCAGTGACTACGGAATTTCTCTGTGGCAGCCAGAACACACTAACGGGGCCCCTCCCAGTGACTGCCAGGATAGTGGGCTGGAGCCATGAGTCCTGTGGGGCAGGGCTTTGAGGGACCCATGGATCTTCAGTGACAATCATCAGTTCTGGACTCCAGCCAGGACCAGGGCCCAGAGGCAAAACCTAGTGCCTCACCCACCCTGGCAGCTCCAAGAAGCAGCACTGGGTAAGAAGGTGAGACCGTGCCCTGCTCCCTCCCAGGGCTGTGGCCTGGCAGGTGGGCAGCTTCCAACCCCAAGCTGCGTGCAGGTGCGATGCGGGGTCTCAGGGACAGCAGTCTTGGGTGCAAGTTTGCTGCTGACCCCTGTCCCACCACTGCAGGCTATGCCATGTGGCGCCCTTTCCAGCGTCCCTTCTGGCTGGCCACAGGGCTTGGTTCCAGGATGGCAGGAAATCAAAGGCACCTCTTCAGGGAGGGATGAGTTCTGCATGTGGCTCACGATGTGACCCCAAGCAAGGGCTCCCAGGCTGCTCTGGGAGAAGGGCCACAGTGATCCCCACCTGGAGGGGAGCCCCTGGTGGTTCTCCTCAGGGTCGCATCTCTCCAGGTGAGCCAGGGAACCCTGAAGCTCTCAGGGCAGAGCGCAGGTCTGAGGACACTGGGATGGTCCTGAGACGCTGCCTGGGCCCCGGTCCTGTGCACTCCACAGGGCTGGGCCAGGAGTTTGTGAGCTGCCTTCTTTGCCCCTGCCCTCAGACCCTCCCCAGCAGAGGTGAGCCTACGCCTCACCTTGCCACCATCCTGACACCTCCTCTGAGCTAGGCTGCTGAGGGTCAGCAGGTGTGGATGAGGGGGCTGCTTCCAGAACGCCTTCAAGAAGACAGGCTCTTGTGTTGTATATCAGAACGTCCCCTAAAGCCCCATCAGTGAGGCTTTGGGGAGGTGACTGCATCGCAGAGGTGTGATATTCATGAGTGGATTGCTCTGTTGATGGGTTTGTAGCTGTATGTGGTGTTGGGAGATGAAGCCTGGCTGGAGGAGGTGGTCACTGGGGGCATGACCTGGGTCTATCTCCCTCCTTCTCCCTTGATCTCTCTGCTTCCTGCTGCCCTGCCATGGACTGTTTCCCCTCTGCCATTCTAGCCTGCCTTGGAGCCAGCAGACTCTGGACTGCAACCTCTGCAAACTGTGAGCAAAAATAAACCTGTCCTTTAACTTTGGGTGCTGGGTCTCAGTGAAGTGAAAATAACTAAGACACTGGTCCTGCACCTGAGGCTGCAGCTCTGTGTTGACAAGGTGGGGGAACAATATGCTAAGCATCAAGAAACAGTGTGCACAAGACTGCAGAAGTGGGAGACAGCACCGCGTTCCCTTTGCAGTGGGGTAGGAAGGCCAAGCCTTGTCGTCTGTGGATGCTGATCAGGTTTGAGCTGCCTCCTGTCCACCGCTGGGAGTTCCAGTCTCAGGAACATGTATTCTTCTCCAGCCTCTGTCTTCAAGTTTCCCCTGCCCGTTGAGGTGCTGATGAGAAGGAGTGAGCTGGGGCAGGGCTTCTGGGACAGGGGTGGGCACAGCTCTAGGGAGGCACGGGGGTTGCTGGCCTTGGTGAGATGAAAGGACCCTGCCCCTGGGTGAAGAGTCACACAAGGTGAGAGGAGGATATCTTGGCAGGAGTCCTTGCCCTTGCAGCCCAGGGTTCCAGGTTTCTTCCCTGGGATGCTCATGGTGCAGAGTGGAGCCAGGTGGTCAGGCTGAAGAGGGACACCAGCTCCTGTCACCGTCGCTGGGGCACCAAGGTTTCCTCTGGCCAGAACCAGGCCCTGGGCAGGCTCCATGGGTTCTGCACTGCTTGCCCTCGGGTGCAAAGTGTGGCTGGGAGGCAGGGACAGTCCTGCTGATGTCCAAGAGGCCAGGGGTAAGGGATGGTTAGGGTAGGAATGGGGGACTGAGGAGGAGGTTCTAGCCAGCCTCAAGGTCCCTACCACTCTTCAGGCTGGCCCCAAAGGCTCCACTGAAGCCTAGTTCCTGCCCTGCCACCAGCTCCTGGTACAGTCAGTTCAAGCCGAGGGTGTGGCCTTCCCATGCCTGTGCCAGCCTCCTGGCTGCTCTCTCCTTCTGGGACCTCACTGAGCTCCAGATTCACCAGGAGGAATTCCCCAAGTTGGGTGAGGCACTCATGGGTGCTGGTAGCCCCGGACCCCCCTGTCCCCTAAGGGGAACCAAGGCCGGGATAGCTGAGTCTAGCTCTGAGCTGACCACACCCTTTGGGGGCCTGACATGGGCAGGAGGCAGCCGGGGTGGGCAGTGTACCCCAATGCCCTGTCTTCCTCTCATGTCAACCTAGCAGGCCCTGATCAGGAGAGGTGCACATTGTCCTGCCTGGCTTCCTGGCTAGTGACCTCGTCACATGTCAGGTGGCACCTCAGCTGCTTCACCGGCCATCAGTGCATGAGGTATGGGAAGTGAGAGACTGGGTAGCCTGGGGGCAGCCTTGCAGGCTGTAAGGGCATAATCACCCCACTCAGAACAGGAGGTGCTTGTGCACCCAGTCACCAGAAGGTTCCTAAGCATGTGCTGTGCTCCAGGCACCAGTGCACACTGGCGCCCGTGGGTTGGACATGGCCACCTCACCCATCCTGCTCCTAAACCGTGGCTACAGCGTTCCCGGAGCACAGTTCAGAAACTGCCCTGCAGCTGGCTGAGGGTCAGAGACACAGTGTGAACGTGGACATTCAGGATGTGCGAATGCATGTTTATCCTGATGCTGAGGTTCACAGGGAGCTGGGTGGCAGGGTTGTAGCGCACACGTTATCCACCCCAGGACTCCAGCTGGTCCTGCTTCACAGCTGTCACCAGAGAGCTGTCCCAAAACCAGCAGGACCCAGAAAGGGCAGGGGCCCGGGCTGCGAAGCAAGCCCCTGGGAAGGACAGGTGAGGGCCCCTCAGGAGATGGCAGGGGCCGCTCTGAGCTGCTGCAGACTGATCGCTTGTCACACAGGATGCCTGCTGCAGTGCGGAGGCTCCTGAGCCCCTCGGGCTGGAGGGTGGGTGGCACTTCTGCGACACATGCCACTCAGTGAGATCGAGAGGCTGCAGTTGCCCAGGATGGACAGAATGACTGGCAGTGTGACCTCATGGTCCTGAAGGCAGGGTGTCCCAAGGCAAGTGCCACCCACATGCCTGGAGGTTCTGCCAAGTCTGTGGAGGCCAAGGTCCCACAAAAGGCTCCCTGTGGCCTGGAGCTGCCATGGTGAGGTGCTCCCTGTGCCTCGGCCCAGGCCCAGAGGCAGGGCTGCAGGAGCCGCTGCTGGCTCCACTTCTCCTTCCGCTCTGAGCTTCTCAAGTCTGCCCCAGAATAGAAGATCTGCAGATTCAAGCATGGGGACAGCGGTGAGAGCCCCTGGCTTCGGGTAGACTGCTTCCCACACGCCCACCACCCGCGCACAGGGGGCGGCAGGCAGGTGAGTACCTGCAAACCCTTTCGGCCCAGCCCTCAGCGCCCACTGCCGGGAACCATTTCCGACCTCCACTTGGCTGTGTTCGCATGGCAGACAGCAGGACGTGGCGGTGTGTCTCACTTCCTGGCACAGAAATACGGGCTGGAGCTCCTGGTCCTTGGCCACACATCTGGACTGGTCAGAGGCAGCTGCTGGCCACCAGGAGTCACAGGCTCTGCCCCTTTCCCTACTCTGCCCCGGAGTTCTGCACCAACCCCCACAGCCTTGACTTGACCCTGCCCTGCACTGGCCAAGCCAGGGAAGCTGAGAGTGGGAATCCAGGAAGCCCTCGGGCCCCACCCTGGCCCCAAGCAACCCCAGCTCCTGCCTCCTGCTTCCCACCCCACCTTGGCACAGACTCACCTTAGCGATTTCCACCTCTCTCTTTCTCTGTGTGGTTCTCTGGACTCTCACTCTCGTAAGAAGCCAAGAAAAGACCTACACAGATAGGAAGCGAAATTAAACAAGGTGGTTGACCACAGGGACCTGTTGTACACCTGACCTGGCCGGCTTCTTGTCTGTAGATTAACACAGAGTTGTGAGAAATGACACAGGGAGAGCTGGGACCTCTTACCCCACGTCCCCTGGTGGTAACCACCTGCAAATCTGTGGAGTAGGATAGACTTCATGGTGCTACTGAAGTGCTATGCACTCAGCAGAAGCTGGACTTCAGATTTTGAATTTTGATCTTCTCCTGCACTGGTGATATGTGTAAGATCCTCCCTCACAAAGCTGGTCAGCAGCAGCGAGCACGGGAAAGTGAGGCCCCAGCACTCAGCAAAGCGCCCCTCACATTGCCCTTCCTGCTAGTTTAACTCCTGGTCTGGTCTCCATTTCTACAGTTTCTCTCTCTCTCTCTCATTTGTGGTAAGGAATTGAACTTGGGGCTTTTGTACTGAACTATACCCGCAGCCTCCCTCCCTGCCTATCATCTATTTATATCACCTATCTATCTATCTGTTATCTATCTATCAATTATCTATTATCTATCTATCAATCATCTATGTATTGAGAAAGGGTCTCACTATATTTCTAAATTGCCCATGCTGGGTTCCAATTTGTGATCCTTCTGCCTCAGTCTCCCAGAGTGCTGGGATTACAGGCATGTGCCACCATGCCTGGCTTCTTTGATCATTTTAAGAATGTCTATGAAGGGATTCATAGTCACTTTGGGAGGTTGGTTTTTCACTCGGCTATGGAGATTGGCCCATGCTGTCAAATGCATCAGGGGCGGGTTCCTTCCTGTGTGGCACAGTATGTGGTGTGGATATAGCACAGCCTGTTTACCAGTTACCTCCTGAAGGATGTCTGGCTGTTTCTAATTTCTGGCTATGATGAGTAAAGTGGCTATAAATGTCAACAAAGAGGTTTTTCTGTTTTGTGAACATGACTATTCGTTTGTCTGGAATAAATAAAAGCCCAAGAGTGCAATCACTAGGTAGTATAATAGTTACACATTATACAATCTATGTCTAGGGCTATACCCATGCTTGCCAATACGATGGGATCACATCCCAGGAAACATTTCGTGGGGTCAAATCACTGCGCATCAGATGCACTCACCACACCTAGCCTCCTGACCATCAGGGACAGCCGCAGTGCACACTGGACCACAGCCCTGTGACAGGGCTGACAGGGCTGCGGCTCGGCACGGCTGCCCTCCACCAGGACACAGTGTCAGACCGTCGCCACAGGGAAAAGATCCACATCCACAGCGTGAGCTGCAGCTGCCAGGGAATGATGTTGTCACACCACTAAAGCTGACCAACCCTGAGTCCAAGCGTCGGAAGGTAGAGCAGTCTGCAGCCTGAAGGTTTTCTCCTGACTCCCCGCACACACAGGCCACCCCAGTTTCAGAATTTTACATTTTACACTTAGGCTTGTGAACCATTTTGAGTCCACATTTTTGTGTAGGATGGCAAAGTTATATTGGGTTTCTTTTTAGTGTATGGATGTCAAAAATATTCCAGTATTGCTTGTAGAAAGGCTTTCTTTCCTCAAATTAATTGTTTTTGCTTTTCTTTTTATACCAGGAATCAAACTCAGGACCTTGTGCCACTGAGCTACATCCCCAGCCCTGCATTTTTGTTAAAAGCCATTGGGCACATCTGTGTGGGTTTGTTTATGGGGTTTCTATTTTGTTCTGCCAATCCATGTACCACACTGTCTTGATATATGTATATATATTTTTTTGTGTGTGTGTCTGACCTTATGCTCACCAGGCAGGCACTGTGCTGCTGAGCTATATCCCCAGCACCACACTGTGTTGATTACTGAGGCTACAGAATGTCAGCTTTAGAATAGGGAGATTGATTTTTCTCATTTTGTCTTTTTTCAAAATTGTTTTAACTATTCCAGTTCCTTTGCCTTTCCCTATAGACTTTGGGAAAGTCTTGTGTGTATCTTGCAAAAGATCTTCCTGGGATTTTGACTGAAATTTTATTAACCCTACTGGAATTTGGGACGGAGAGTTGACATCTTTGCCATGTTGGGTCTTCTAACTCATGAGTGTCTTATCTCTTTATCTTTATTCAGATCTTTGACCTCAGTATTGAACAATTTTTAAATATACAAATCTTGTACATGTGTTGTAGGATCTGTACCTAAGATTTCATTTTACGAGTAAAATAAAGAAATTTCACCTTTTTGAGTGAAATGGCATTACACACACTTTTTTTTGGAGTAATGGATTGAACTGAAGGTCTCTGCACTGAACTATGTCTCCAGTTTTTGTTTTGTTTTTAAATTTTAAAACAGGGTCTTGCAAAATCACAAAGTTGACCAGGCCGGGCTCCAATTTGAGACCCTCCTGTCTCAGCCTCTCAGAGTGCTGGTATTACAGGCATAAACCACCAACCCTGGCTAAATAGCATCATATTTAAAAAATTTTGATATCCATGTATTTATTGTTAGAACATAGAAATACAGTTACTTGCTGTATGTTTATCTTTTATTCTATGACTCTGTTAAACTCATCTCTTAGTTCGAGAAGTTTTTTGTAGATTCCTTGGGAGTTTTTACCTCATCACCTGCGAACAGGGACAGTGTGAAATTTTTTCCTTTGTGATCTCTGGTGTTTCCTTTTCTTGCCTTATTGTATTAACTAGGTGCTGTATCACTACGGAAAACAAGAGTGAGAAAGACAGACATTCTCACCTTGCTATTCCTCACAGTAGGAAAGCACTTAGTCTTTCACATAAGGGTAAACTTGTGTTTGAGCTCCCAACTTCATGGTGATTTGTGCTAGCACCGATAGGAACCGTGTACAGGTGTCCCCCTTTATCTTTGGTTTTGCTTTCCATTGTTTCAGTTACCCCTGGTCAACCACAATCTGAAATGTCACATGGAAAAATTCCAGCAGTAAGCAATCCATGTGTTTTAGAATGTGTGCCATTGTGAGCAGCATGGTGAAGTCTGGGGCACCCCCGGGGATGTGAGCGTCCCTTTGTCCAGTGTGTCCACGCCGTTGGCACTGCCAGCCTGTGGGTCGCTTAGCAGCCCTGCTGGTTATCAGATCCATGTCACACAATCACAGGCCCGTGTCCTGTATAATGAGGAACTCTTACTTAATAATGATCCTAAATGGCAGGAAAGGGGATGGTGTGATTTGTATTCTTACCATGATACTGTAGGGAAAGAAAACAGTCCCATGCTGAAGTTGCTAAGCTCTACGGTAGGAACAAATATTCTATCTGAAACTGTGAGGAAGGAGAAAAGACAACTGCACATTCAAACTGCAAACAGTACGACCACAGTTAGGAAGGAAGAGGCACTGCAGCTGTGTGTGCAGGAAAAGCAGGGCCCGGTGCTTTCTGCGGTCCCTGCCTCTGCGGGGGTCCCGGCACATGTGCCTGTGGCCGAGGGGCTGCTGTGCGCTTCCTGCCAAGCTTTGCCCGCCCAGCTCAGCAACTGTCCCCCGGCCTGGGACTGGCTCCTCTCACTGCCCCAGGACAGACGCAGCAGGTGGGCTGCCCGATTGCAGCCCCAGGTGGGCAGCTGGCTGGTTTATCTGATCATCTGCTGTTTGAGGACGGTGGTACAGTTATGGGTTAAGCCCTCTCCAGAAAGTTCCTGGCTCCAAATATGAAAAGCAAAAGGACAAAGTTGAAAGTATCCCAAGGCAAAGTCATGAAGAAATCCTTTTCCCTAATTTTTTGGGGTGCAGCAAGTGCTCCCCCGGTGGCGTGCACTGCACTGCATGCTGAGGAGCCGGGAGCCCCATCGGCTGGGTGGGGGCCTCCCCTGGTGAACACAGCCAAGCACTGGCCCCTGGCCACTCAGAGCCGTCACCACCTGACAGTTTGTGGCTCCAGAATGTTCTCTTTCTCAAAGCGGGGTTCCAGGGTCTGTAGGGAGCCAGTAAAGCTGGAAATTGATCACAGGTGCAGGGCTGAGGCAAGGCAGATCTGAGAATAAAGAGCTCCTGTGGCAATCTAAGCAATTGGTTGTTAGGCAACAGGGATGTTACGTGATATCGAACTACCAAATTATGTAAATAAAAGCGCAGTCCCTTTCCTCCCATCTGGAGAGAGGGTTCCACCTGACCTCAGCGTGTGTCTCCTATCTATTTCTTCATCCTCTCACTGTCCTTTTCCCTGGGGAGCTAAGAGCTGCATGGGACGAGGCATATTGACGCCTGAACATAGGACCCAGGTAAGAAGAAGCAGTAGGTGAGGGGACACCTCTCACTGTGCACACAATGGGTGAGAAATGCACTGGGAGCGTCAATATTCATCTCAGAGGTGTATTGATACTGATATCATCAGGCATAAAACTTGGGGCGAAGAGAAACAGGTTCACTAGGACCGGCGAGATAAACGAGCTCGTGAGACATAAAGGGAGAGAGGTGTATTGACTCTATCAGGTGTTAAACACGGGGCAAGCAGAGTCTCGAGAACCACAGATGTATATGGAATTGTTGGTTGCATGCTTGATTCCTGTATTTACTTTTGTTGTGTGGATTTTGATTAGAGGAGGTCTTACAACCACAAAGGATTTGGCTTGGAGCAGGAAAAGGATGGCGGGGCACAGCAACCCGGACAGAGCTCTAGCTTTGCTGACTTAGATAAGGAAGGAGCGGTGTGGGGCAGAAAGGAGCCTTCCTCACGGGAGGCGTGTTTGGTGTGAATTCCATTTTATAACCCTGATAACCTTTACTGAGCCACAGGTGACCATCCTGCTTTTTGATGCTGAGAAATTTTGCTGAGTCACAAGTTGGAACTTCCACCCCTCAGGGAGTGGAGCTGTTTTCTCTCCCTTGCGATTGGTGCTGACAGAAGCCAGATGGGAGGGGGAGTCCACCGAAGGTTTTCAACATATCTACCCTGCTGCTGAAGCTCAAGTTCCCAGTAATTGGGGACAAGTTATATGTCTTCATGAAGCCATAACCTTTAAGACCTTCAAAGAATTAAAACAAACTACCACTACCTATAGTCCTACAGCCCCTTTTACCTTAGGTTTAATAGAATTTATAGGACAACAGATTATGGCCCCAAATGATTGGAAAGGAATAACTAAAGCAAGTTTAGGTCCAGGGGGTTGTTTATTATAGAAGGGATTTTTTTATTTTTTATTTTTTTTTATGGATTTGTGCTCGGATCAGGCTGCCTGCGCAGCTGGCTCAGCACAGCACAGTACCGCGGGAGCGGGGAGTGCGGCCGAGAGCAGAGAGGGTCCCATGCTCTGGTCCTAGGCAGACTGAACCAGGGTGCCCCAGTTGCCTCCACACCTGTGCACCCTATCCAACCATGACCACTAATGTGCACCACCAGTCAGGAGCCAGAGAGCCCAGGGCCGGGAAGGCAGGACACAACCCCAGCGCACCCGAGCCGCCACGGCTCTCCCTGCCACCTCATGCACACTTCTGCACTGCAAGTTTCCACGTTGGTGGCCACGGCTGCAGGCTCTGAGCAGAAGCCAGGGCAGCATGCCCTGCTGCATCTGCGGGGGTGGGGTGGGGTGGGGATTGCTGCCCTATCCTGGGCCCCTGGCCAAGTGGCTATGTTTGGACCCCCAGTAACTGCAGGGCCTCTAGCAGCCAGAGAGGGAGCCACAACAGCCCAAATCAGGGGGGGAAAGTGGTGGCTGTGACTGCAGAGGCAGTGACTGTCACGTCCCCTGGGGATGGGCGAGGGTGATAGAGGCCATCCCCAGCAGTGAGGGGGGCACCGACGCCCTCCTGCTCACTGCCACTGAAGTGCTGGTGCAAAGGGTGAGGCTGAGGGGAAACAGTTCTCCCCTGATGGCAATGAGCTACCGCTAGCAGGGCAGCTCAGGCAATGGGGCGGGAGCCACAGCCGGAGAAGGGAGTGGTGAGCAGCACTCCAGGTGCCTGAATACAAAATAAAGGATACAGGGTTTTTTTTTCCTGTACTCAAGACTGACAATGGCCCAGCATACACAGTGCTGCTTTCCAAATGTTTTGAAAAACTTTTTATATTTCCCTTACCACGGAAATTAGTTATAACCCTCCAGGTCAAGGAATTATAGAATGTACTCACTGTACACCCAAAATTCAATTACAAAAACAAAAGGGGAAATCTTTCCCTACAAAATTCACCTCTCATAATAGACTTCACTGGGCAGTATATATTACTGACTTTTAAAATCCTACTAGGGATGGGACTATAGCAACAGAAAGACAACTCAATCAGGTAAAACAAGGCCCAGCATGGAGTGCATATCCATGTGTGTGAGCCTCAGTCCCTCCCTCTGGAGATGTAAGGGATGGGGACACCGTGGTAATCCCTCCTGAAAGCTGCACTCTACTCCAGGGTCCCCCATTAGTCTGTCCAGGGGCCAATGGTCCTGCTTTGGGAACGCTCCTGGCCTAATTTGGCACAGTCCCCCGCAAGGCCCTCAGGCCCTGCCTCAAAGTGGATATGTCCATTGGGCAGGCGGTTGGCACAGCCCTCATTCAGGAAGCAGATGTCTTTGATGAGCAGGCTGAAGAAGGGAATGACAATCTAGAGGAAAGACAAGGCAGGTCGTCCCTCAGCTTGGCTCTCACAGGGCTGACTCAAGGGTGGGAGGCAGCCTGGCAGCAGATACCTGTCCACCGCAAGACGCAGAGGGCAGGGGAACCTGGGCAAGCCTGGCTGGCCTTGGGGCTTCATGACTTAGAAGCCTGTGTCAGTCCACTTCCCAACACAGTGAAAAAATCTGAGAGAAGCAAAGTAAGTGATTATTAGGCTCATGGTTTCGGTCCACGGACTGCTGGCCCATGCTCTCGGCCTGTGGTGAGGCAGAGCATCACAGTGGGAAGCATGTGGTGCAGCCAGGTGCTCGCCTCATGGCGGTTGGAAAGGAGGAGAGAGGAGGGTCAGGGAGAGGGAGATCCCAATATCCCCTTCCAGAGCTCCTTCCGGGGGCTTGAAAATGACAGAATAGTGGTCAGCAGCAAAGCACAGTGTCTTTGGGACTCAGAATCCAGACAACTGGAAAATAACAACTTGGTGAAGAGAAAAAAAAAGAAGTAAATTTCTGGATTAGGGAAGGAATTGACAGGAAAACTAGAAACTGCAGAGAAGCTGTGAAATGGAACACAATGCAGAGAAAAGAAGGAAGTACTCTGAAGCTCACCCCAGCTCCCAGGGAGGGAAGCCTGACTCTACTAACACAAGGTAAACACCCAGGCTCAGGAGCTCCAGGGAGAAACACTGGACTGGACTAGACCAGCAGGCCCAAGAAAAGCCCATGGCTATTGTAAGCTGAAAAAAAAAAAAAAAGTGTGGAGTATTACTCTGAACATGATCCTTCTGCACAGCAGGCCACAGTTCGGGAAGAAATCCAGTAGAGTGCTCACTACATCGCCAGAAAGCATTCAGTCAGGAGCCGCTTGGGAAGGGGGTGACTTGTTTAAGATTAAGCCGCAGAACAACGAAACAACTTTACTTCAGGCTTCTCAGTGTTACTCTCCCACAGTGCCTAGGTGAGAGGCAGCCTCGGGACAGTTGTGGAGAGGGTGTGGGCTAGACATAGACCCCCTGAGAAGTTTGAACTCAGGCTGGGAAGGACACAGGGCCCACCCTTGTGATGAGAAACCAGGCCTGGCATGTGCGCCTTCAGGGGCAGCTGAGTCTGAAAGTACTGGCGTTAAGTCCAGTGGTCTGATTGAACCCCTGCTGACGTCCAGCACACATCAGTGGTCTGATTGGTTTTCCCATCTACTAACATGGACAAGGACATACCGTGGCTCAGAAAGTTGCCACAGCCTGGGGTGAGTGGACAGTGGGGCTCTGGAGCAGGGGGACACTTCATAAACATACAGGTAGTAAAGCTAGGTGGAGAAAACCATGACTTCCTGAGTTCCAAGACTCTGGATCTTGGAAAGAAACCTCTCATTCAAAAATACAGAAAATTCAAATTTCTCCCTTTTTTTGCTTCATTGGTTTCTTCCCCTTTTTTTTGACAGTAGAAAAGGTGAAAACATAAATAAGGCTTTAATTTGGCAAAATAGAATACAATGCCTTCTGTTATCCTCAACTGAACAGTTCCCCAATTACTTCACTCCAAACCTGGTAGTGTCATTTCTCCTTTGTGAGCTGTTTGTTTGCAGCCTGAAGCAACTACTACAACTGTGCTACAGTCTGATTTAGACTTACAGACATCATCTCCTTCTCAGAGGACTCCATTTCTGGGGAAACATCACTATTCTCAGTAACAGTAGTATCTCCAGCAGCTTGTACTGTTTTTGACTGGATAAGATCCAGTGACTGTTGAACCATAAGCAAATCACCTGCTACCTTCTGTCTTTCACTTTGTTCAGTTTTAAGTGTGAGTTTCATTTAACTGTGTCTTCAACTCCCTGACTCCGGTAACACAGGTAGATCGTTCAGTTTCTGCCTTCTCTAGTTCCCTTCCCAAACGTTGTCGTTCTCTTCTCAGATTTTCGATGTCTTTATTTTCTCTTCTTAACTGCTCTAACGCTTGCTCTGAAGATGGAACTGGCAGCAGCTCCTTGTCTTTTGTGATTCATCAACCTGAACTTTCCCTTTATTTTCCTCTTCCTCCACACTTTTCTGCAGCTTCTGTAAAATTCTTCCTGTTTTTTTTGTTTTTAATTCTCATTTTTCTTATTTGTTCTTTCCTGTCACCTTTATCTAATTTTACTATTTTTCAAGCTTCTTAATGAGATCCTTTATCTCACTTTTCTCTCCTCCTTTCCATTTTTCATTGCTTAATTTTTCAATTTTTGTCTTTCACCCTCCTATTTCCTGTCTTCTCTATCTTTACTAGGATCAATGGCAAAAAACCCACAGAAATTATATAATTTTATATATAGATATAAAACAATGTTCTCTTTAATAGGGTCATAGAAGAAATCAATAATTAGTTCCTAGAACCAAACAATAAAGTCAGTACTACCCAGCTGCAACTCAGAGATAATTTGACTCAGCTCTGTCTGTCAGTGGCACAATGGCCTACAAGCATATCCTGTTTTGCTAGCCTATTTCAAGGACTATCTTCCTGAGACACGCTAGCCCTGTGAAGGACATGCTTAATCTTACCCACTTGCTTGGACCCTAACTTTCCCCAGTTCTTCCTGCTTCACCATGAATGGCCCCCTCTAACTAAATCTGCCCCAGATACATCTGCCTGACAACATGTGACTGAATATACGCAACCAATTATAGAATAACCTGTTATCAACTTTGTACTTCCTGCTTAGAACATGTATATAAATTGCTATTTTACTCTAAGCTGGGGCTGGTGATCTGGACCTGGTTCCCACCAGCCCACTGGTGTAATAAAAGTTGCCTTCCAACTCCTTGGTGCAGAGTGTTTTCCATCCAGTTTGCTATAGATTCTGCAACATTCTTGGTGCATTGGCTGGGAAAACAGTGTGCTGGCCATTTGGGTCCCCAGTGGAGGCCTGTGGGCCACAGCAGTGATTTGCCCTCCAACCTGTGGTAAGAAGGCACGCCCTCTGGTTCCTTTCAGAGTCTTCTTGGTGGTCCTGGATTGGGAGCCCCTGCACAACAGTAGAGATCTCATTGGACCAATGGAAGGAGAAGGAACACAACCAGTTCGGGCCCTCTGACGAGGAAGGATTGCCCTGGGACATCCCTCAGTTTGTCAGTTTCCATTCCCTGTGTGCGATGAAGGAGGATTTGATCACTCCTTGCCTGTGTTAGTCAGAACAGTCACTTTCAGTTAGACTTTGCCCGTGGGATTAGGGGCTGGAATTCATTAACCTCTGTGTACCTGTGTGTGAGTGTGTGCACTGATTGTGAATGGATGACATGATGACATAAGCAATAGGTCATTTTGTCTGTGTTCCACAGTGAAGCCCCACCCCCTCATGGGGGCTCAAAGCTATGGAGCTTCATTGGGCCCTAACCTGTGGTTCCATGGATGTGTCTAATGGCAAGATCTCTTTGGAGTCTTGACAAGGACAAAATGGAGAATCTACAAATGCTTCTCCTTAGTCTGGACAGTCCCAACATTGGAGAGAGCTAGGCAGGTGCCTAAGTGGTCTCTTATTTGTAAGGGGTACCCCTTGTTTGCTGTGACACTGTTCAAGGGCTCACACACTAGAGGGAGTCAGAGTGGGTGCAAGCCAGAGTAAAATTAGCTCCCCTTGAATGTATGCCGAAAATTTTCAGGAAAGGATTTTCAGACAACTGCAGCACGAAAATGCAACCTCAATGGCTCTTACTTTCTGTGAGGCTCAGTGGCCACACCTGGGTCCTGACCGACCACTGGAGGGGACTCTAGATGTGGAAGTTGTTAGCCAAGTTTGGGAGAAAATAACAAACTCAAAACCAAATGACCATCCGATCAAGTCCCTTATATGGAGTCCTGGCTTGGACTATGTCAGAGCCTTCTACTTTGGCTTCATGCCTGTGCTTGTGAAGAAAAAGGAACTCTCCTGGTGGCCAAAGCCCATCAACCAGGTCACAAGTCCCCTATGGAGATGACTCCACAGACTGAACAGATTTATCCCATCCTACCTGATGACCCTGATGAGGACTTTCCTCCCCCACATGCGAGTGACCACCAAAGCCTGCCAAAGCCACCGCCACCACTGCCTCCAGAGGCAGCTCCCAGCCAGCCACCAGCCAGTCCCCCAGGTTCCACTGCCCCATCTCCGCTGACTACACCATTCCCGAGGCTGCCTAGTCCCCAAGAGCCTCCTGAAGAAAACCCCACACAGCCACTGACTTGCACATCTCCAGATGCCTCTCCAAGGACATCCTGGCGGTCCAGGGGGACCGGATCAACAACCTGCTCTGCACCACCAGCCTTTCAGCTCCACTGGTCTCCTCAACTGGAAGCATCACACTCCTTTTTACTGGGAAAAGCCCCAAGCCATGATCAATCTCCTAACTTTGATCTTTTGGACACATCAGCCTACTTGGGACAATTACCAACAGATTCAGCACTGAAGACCATGCCCATATTTTTGAGGGAGGATGAGCCTGGCTAAGGGCTAGAATTCCAGACGCTGTGTTGACCCTGTTGGCTGGGTAAACATCGTCTTCCCTCTCACCTGTCTAAATTGGGATTTCAATACTGCACAAGGCCTTGACACTCTAGGACAATATCACAAGGCTCTTCTGGCAGGAATAAAGGAGGGAGGGAAGAAACCTATTAACATATCCACAATTGCTGAAGTTATCCAAGAACCTAATGAAAGATCTGCTAAATTTTATGAGAGACTACATGAAGCATTCCAAACTTATTCTCCATTTGACCCTGAGGCCCCCCAAAATCAGCAGATGATGAATTCAGTCTTTGTGACAAAGTGTGCCTCTGACGTCTGCGAAAAGATTTAAAAAGTAGATGGGTTTGCTGGCATGAATGCCACCTAGTTGCTTCAGATAGCCCAGAAGGTTTTTACAAACTGAGAGAGAGAAAAAAAGAAAGAACATAATTGTGAGGCAGACCACAGGGCCCACCTTTTGGCTGTGATCATGGGAAAGCCACTTCTAGAGAAACTCCAGAAAAATGAACCCCACTACCAGGGCCAAGAAAACAACAAGGTCTCACAGGGTCCTCAATTCAAAACAGGTGGTTGTCCCTACACCTTGGCTCCAAACCAGTGTGCCTGATGTAAGCAACTGGGGCATTGGAAAGACAAATGCCCCCTCTGCATGGAAGATAAAAAGGTTCCTAAAGAACCAAGCCTGCCGTAGCCTGAGCCCCTACTTTCGCTTTTGAACAGTGATGAATAGGAAAGACCAGGCTCCATAAGACTGGCCCCTGGGGGACCATGGTCATTGCTCAAATCAGGGGAAGACCAGTGACTTTTATGGTGGACAGTGGGGCCAAACACTGTTCTAACTCAGCTGGTTGGCCTGGAAGATTCAAGTAGTTGGTGCCACTGGGACTCCAATGAGAAAAAGTTCTGCCAGAGCAGATCCTGTGATTGGTGGATATTTTGTCAAACATGAATTCCTGTACATCCCTGAATGTCTTATTCCTGTCTTGGGAAAAGACCTCCTCTCAAAGCTGGGGGCAACCACTTTCTTTGCCCCAAACCAGCCAGCATATCTTGTGTTTAAGTCCACTGCCCCAGACTTGATATTGACTCTGACTGTAGTCCAAGAAGAAAAATGGTGACTATATCAATCATAAATGCCTGAATACTGTAACCCTGAGGGTTTAAGATCATGTGTCCAGATGTATGGGTGGAAGACTCACCACTGGGCTAACCACCAACCATTCCCCTTTGGTAACTGAACTCACACTGGGCACTACTCCTGTTGCTGTCAGACAATATCCAGTGTCACAGAGGCCCACACTGGAATCCTACCCCACATCTCCAGGCTGAGTTAAGCTGGAATCTTGACAGACTGTTAGTTAGAAACTGAATGGAGACTTTCATCTGGTATAAAACCTTTGTACCTGCATCCAATAGCTTTGGACCCATACATCCACCTCGTTTTGCTCCCTCCCAACACTGCCTAGTTCACTTGCTTAGATCTGAAAGATGCTTTCTTTTGCCTGGAGTGGCTCCTATCAGCCAACTTCCTTTTGCTTTTGAATGGGAGGACCCTGACACAGGGTGAAAGGGACAACTCACAAGGACTTGCCTTGCTCAAGGCTTTAAGAATTCTCCCACACTGTTCAGGGAAGCTTTGGCTGCTGATTATGCCAAGTTTCCCCTTGGGAAGTTCAACTGCACACTTCTTCAATACACTAATGACATTCTGATAGGAAGCCCCACCAATCAGGGCTGCTGGGAGGGAACCCAGGCCCTCCTCCACCACTTGAATGATACTGGGTACAAAGTCTTCTGGGAAAAGGCTCAGATCTATAAGCAAAAGGTTAGATACTTAGTGTTTGATTTAGAGAAGGGGCTCCAAAACCTATGCCAGAAAGAAAGGAAGTCATTTGCTCCATTCCACAGCCTGAGTGCAAAAGGGAGCTTAGAGGGTTCTTAGAGGCAGCTGGTTTCTGCTGGATCTGGATACCTGGGTATGCCAAAAAGGCAAAACCTCTTTATTACATGTTAAAGAAACCCATGACCAAAAGAGAGATAATCAGAGGGACTTCACAGGAAACTAAGGCATTCAAACAAATTAAAAGCACTCTGGCCTCGGCTCCAGCTTTAGGAATTTCAGATGTGACTCACCGCTTCAACCCGTTTGTCAACAAAAGACAACATGTTGCCTCAGGGGTCTTAACTCAAATGGGGGGCTCTGGGAGAGACCAGTCACCTATTTGCCCAAGCCTCTGAACACAGTGTCAGAAGCATGGCCTCCTTATGTGCGGGTGCTTGCTGCTACAGCTCTCCTGATCAAGGAAGCAGACAATTGACTCTGGGACAAACCTGGCTGTCCAGGTGCCACACACTGTTCCTGAGCTCCTCAATAGTCGGGGATACTGTCGTCTCTCACAGCCACATCACTCGGTACCAAGGACTGCTCGTCAGAAATCCCCCACTCACATTCTGGTCAAAGCTTTAAATCCAGCCACCTATTTCCCAGAGTTCAGACAGCAAGACCATGACTGCCTTCTGCTGATTGATGAGCTGTCTGCCAGCCTTCCTGACTGCAGGTGGAGCCCTTGACTGATGCTGAGTACACTCTGTTCACAGATGGAAGTAGCTCAGTCAGAAATGGGAAATGTCAGTTGTCACCATCAAAGAGGTTCTCCTAGCTGGGCCTCTTCCCCAGAGTTGACCAGCTCAATGGGCTGAACTGTGGGCTCTACTACAAGCCCTCAACTGAGCCAAAGACCAAAAGGTGAATATTTACACAGATTCCAGATATGCTTTCACTGCAATTCACGTCCATGGGATGCTATACAAGGAGCGTGTCCTTTTGACAGCTGAAGAAAAGCAACCAAAAATAGAGATGAAATCTTACAACTTTTGGTGGTTGTATGGAAACCCACAAAGGTGGCAGTCATCCACTGCAAAGGACACCAAAAGGTAAAAGACACCATCACACTTGGGGACCAAAAACCAGATGAAGCCACAAAAAATGGCTGCCAAGGGCTCTACCTGGGAAGATAATGACTTTGTCCAAAACTTAGAAGCTCTACATGAAATACCTCCAAAAACTGTCCTCGGTCTTCAGCAGGGACTTCTCCACTATACTCAAGAGGAAATAAAAGGGGCACAACACAAAGGGGCTCATATAGACCCAAACAGTGCCTGGGTCCTGCCGGATGACCAAATGATCATCCCAAAGGAGTTAGCTTACACCTGGGTGAAATGCCACCATGACATCACCCATGGAGCAAAGACTGCTATGGCTCAGCTCCTGAGCTGTCATTATCATATCCCCAAATTAACAGCAATCTGTGCAGCCATCAGCCAGAGGTGCCAAACTTACAAAGACTGAGGCCTCAGCAGGCCCTCGACCTCCACCTGGAATCCAACATGTAGGACTCCCTTGATTGAGGACCTTCAAGTAGATCTCACTGAAATTAAACCATGCTATGGCTACAAATATTTGCTGGTCCTTGTCTGTACTTATTCTGGGTGGCCAGAGGCTTTCCCTCCCAGAACCGAAAAGGCTCCTGAAGTATGCAGAGTATTGTTAAGAGAAATCATCCCCCCCAGGTATGGGCTGCCCCTGGCCATAAGCAGTGACAACAGACTGTCATTTGTGGCAGAAATGACCCAAAAATTAGCTAAAGAATTAAAGATTAAATGGACTCTTTATACTGCCTATAGGCCCCTGAGTTATGGCAACATTGAACAGATGAACAGAACTCTGAAATCAATATTATGTGGCCAGGGAAATAGCTCTTTGGCACAAAGCACCTGCCTGGCAAGTGCAAGGCCCTGAGTTAGATTCCCAGTACAAAAAAAAAAAAGAATAATGAAATCAATATTAACTAAGTAGTATCAAGAAACTCAGACACCTTGGGTGGACTTGCTCCCAATGGCCCTCCTGAAAGTCAGAACATCACTGGGATCTACTGGGTCCACCCCTTTTGAAGTCTTATTCAGAAGGCCCCTGCCCTTAACAAAGGGCCTCCAGGGAGACTTGCACCAGTTGGGAAACATCTCCCTACAGGAATAACTTGTTCAATTAGGAAAAACTTTCTCCCAGATACATAAACACATAGCAGAAAGGGCACCCCTTCTCACTGACACTGCTGCTTGTACCCATAACCCAGGTGACATGGTTTGGAGTAAAGAGTGGAAGAAGACCCCTTGTCTCCTGGCTGGAGGGGCCCCTATTTAATGATTTGGGCCATTCCCACAGCAGCAAAAGTGGCAGAGATCCATCCCTGGATTCATCACTCCAGAATCAAGTGGGCTCATCCCAATGACTGAAGGAAGGCCTATGCCGATGAGCTGGCTCCCTGGACCACCCTGAAAAGACAATGTGCTCAAAGCCCTGCTCTCATCACCTAGGAAGCTGAAGAGTCAACGCAGGCTGAAGACTGATGGACAGCATGCACCACAGAGACTGCCCTAAAACTCATGTGTTGCTATTCTGCTTGGTTTCTGGTCCCTTTCCTTTTGTAAATCTGTACGTCTGCCCTGGAAATCTGGGCTATTGCCCAGAGGACTGGAGAGTTCCCCAAAAGGCTGCCTTTGTCCTCCTCTACATCTGTGTAAGCACTGGACTGCCCACCCTCAAGTGTCTCTGATTTGGGACTAAAATGACTTTCCTCTGGGTAATGTGTCTAAGCCTTTTAGGAGTTTATGGAAAGGGGGATACTGGGAGACCCAAGCCTGTCTGGGCGGTACTCCAAATCTCAACCGTACCAGGTGGGACCCCCGCCAACCTAGTGTGTCCTTGTACTCTGATGCCTGTTCCAACTGCGAGACCAACAGTTACTACACAGGATAGGTGACCTGAGTTGGGAATGGACTTACCGAACCAGCAATAAGTTTGTTTGTCAGGATTGGCAGGAACCCCCTTACACAGCAGGTGGTGAAAATGATTTTGATATGTGTAATAACACCCACTTCTGGTACTGTAACGTATGGAAATGTGCCAATATATATTGGCCTGGAAGGGGAAAACAGTGGGGTACAACAGTCTGGAGAAACCCTCCTTACAATGGAAGATCTCCCTTCAGTTTGTAGGGCCCTCAGACTATAAGAAGGGCATCTGTAACCCATTCAGTATCTTGTGTATAACCCCAATGACACTGTCTGGGTAACTGGACGCTTGTTAGCCATCCGAGTGGATGGCACAGGTAAAGATCCTGCAATGTTGGCTCACATTCACAAGGTCTTTATTTCCACTATTCAAGTCCCTACCTCCAAGGTTTTCATAGACTTCGAACCTGAGCACACCAAAAATGACACTAGAGACCTCTCCTCACTAGCTCCACACCTGTTATAGCTGGCTAAGGGGACTCACACCGTTCTCCAGCAGGTCATGAGAGAAGACTGCTGGCTCTGTATGCTGCTCACCACCCTCACATACCGGGCTTTAGGGTTAGCTCCAAATGTTTCCTGATTCTCTGTTACTCAGGCTCCAGCAATCTCGTTTTAAGCTTCCCCAACTCAAATAATGGGAAGCTCCACTTGCTTCCTGGGAAAAAAGGGTTTTCCAAATATGTCAGCTGACTGTGCCTCCATAACCGGAGCCAGGTCCTTATTTAAGCAAATAACGGAGCTTTCTTTGTGTGCTCTAATGGGGTCTAGCACGTGTTTTCCCCACAACACATGAGCCTCTGCGGTGCTGCCTTCCTGGTCCTGGATCTGAACGTCTACCCCAGTAACTGGGGCCCTCTGGCTCACCCTGAATCCCACCGGAAATGGGACCCCATGTTCCTGCCCATCCTGGCTGGCATAGCAATAGCAGGTAGCCTTGCCATGACAGACCAGCCTTTGGGTTAGGACAGAGCCAATACACACAACTGACTAACCAAATAATAGGAGAGCTTGAAAGCATTCAAAACTCTATTGACACCCTCGGAGAGCAAAATGATTCTTTGGCCATGGCTGTCTTACAAAACTGGAGGGCTTTAGACCTCCTGACAGCCCAGTAAGGGGAATCCCGTCTTTTCCTAGAAGAGGAATGTTGTTCTTAGGCCAACAAGCCAGGAATAATCAAGGAAAACTCCCACCAGTTGTGAAAGCACCTCTAACAGAGAGCCAAAGATAGACTGGGTGTCTCTTCTTGGTGGGGTTCCCTGGACTTTTTCCCCTCACAGGCAGAGCCTTACTTGGGTCTTCTATGGCCCTTCTGATGGTCCTGCTCCTGGGTCCCTGTGTGATCCCCATCCTAACCCGATTTCTGTCTGAGCACTTTGAGGCCATACATCCCCAGCTCCTCTTAAGGACCACCCCCTCCTATCAACTTGTTAAACCTGAGGAAGAAGAATTTTCCTTATAAAAACACAGTGGGGGAATGTAATAGAAGATTTTAAAACTATAGCTTCATAATTGGGCCACCAGACTCAGCCAGCCTTGACTAACCTAGCCAGCTGCAACTCAGAGATAATTTGACTCAGTTCTACCTTGCCAGCTACACAGTAGCCTACAAGCATATCCTGTTTTGTTAGCCTGCTTGAAGGACTATTGACCTGACACAGGCTAGCCCTGTCAAGGACACACTTAATCTTACCCGCTTGCCCGGACCCTGACTTCCCCCAGACCTTCCTGCCTCATGACGAATGGTCCCTCTAACTAAATCTGTCCTGGACACATCTGCCTGACAACATGTGACCAAACATAAGTAACCAATTAAGAATAACCCATTATTGACTTTGTACTTCCTGCTTACAACATGTGTAGAAGTTGCTCTTTTACTCTAAGCTGGGGCTGGTGATTTGGACCTGGTTCCCACCAGCCCTCCGGTGTAATAAAAGTTGCCTTCCAACTCCTTAGTGCAGAGCATTTTCCATGCAGTTTGGTACAGATTCTACAACACAGGCACCCTCCTCACATGAGCGCTTCTCACTACTTCCTCCACGTCTCTGTGGGTCCAGGCTACCATCATATCTGGCCCACAAGGCCTTTGTGACTGAAAACCCACTGCTCTTGCTTTCTGGACTTGAGACAATCAGCCAGGACCCAGCTCAGGATACAGGCCACTTGTAGAAGTGGGTACCGTGACACAGCCTGGGAGAGAAGGGGGACAGAAGCTGATCACAGGCAGGAAGGAAGCAAAACTGTTATGACCACTCAACTCAAGTTGAGTTCTCTGGGCTGCAGCTTCAGTTGGTGTGGATGGCAACTATGAGGTCATCTCCAAGCATCCACCCATCTCCCCATGCTTCCCTCCACCCATCGTCCATCCCTCCTTCTATCCACCCATCGTCCATCCCTCCTATCCACCCATCGTCCATCCCTCCTTCTATCCACCCATCATCCATCTCTCCCCATCCATCCTACCTTATATCCATCCATCCATCCACCCATCCACCTACCCACCTGCCCAGCCATCATTCTTCCCGCCCTTCCATCCACTCGTGCATCTCCCCACCCACCTCCCCTCCCTCCCCTCCTCTAAACACACACCTACAAACCACCTGCCTCACCAGACTGGATGCACAGCGCCCCGCACCCTGGCGCTGGGAGGAGACTCGGAGTACAGGAACCCAGAGTCCCAGCCTGTCCACCTGCCCCAGGCTCACCCTGCACGCGTGGAACGAAGCAGTGCAGTTTAGCTCCTCTAGCTCCACATGCCAGTCCTGGGCTGTACGCCGGTGCCCCTGGCTGCCACCCAGCTCCACTGTGCCGGGGAACGGGGGCAGCCTGGTATGCAGAGACCACGAGGTGCACACTGGGTTTGGTTCCTGGATCTGCCACCTGCTCGCAGTGTGAGCGCACAGTGAGGTCCCGTCTCCGAGACTCAGGCTTCCAACCTGGGAACGGCAGTGCTGAGGCCCGTCTCTAGACTGGCTGTGGGAATCCAGTGGGGCCAAGCGGCCCACACATAGCAGGTCTCCCTCTGTAAGTGAGGCTCTTGCCCTTGGCTGCCCTGCCTTCCGGCCTCTGGCTCCTGCTCGGAGAGGGGAAGCTCACTCGCCCAGGATTAGGAGTCTGGTGCCACCGGTACTGCTCCCCATCCCCCTGCAGTGGTCCTCCTGGGGGTGAGGCTATGTCACCAGGGAGTTGTCCTCTACTCTGGTGCCCCCTGCTGGGGGCCTGGGGGAGGGTATGAGTGCGTTCTGTGGTCCACCGCAGCACACCTTGAGCCTGACCACTATACCCAACTCACACAAGCCCAGAGACTCAGAATTCCAAGAACAGCACTTTGCACTGTCATCCCTCAGGCTAAAGGTGGACCTCTGCGCCTGAGCACGGGACCGGATGCTACCAATGTTCCTCCAATACTGAGACTCAGAAGGTTCACGGAGCCTTGGGGGTCAGTAGGCTGGTGACAGGTTTTAAGCAGGATATCACTGCAGTCCCAGGGCCTGCGTATTCTGTCCTGGGACACAGACCTCTAGGAGAATTTGGAGGAGGAATGTGATCAGGGTGAATGAAGGTGCCCCAGAAACAAATGTGTAAGAGCACCCCCCGTGAAAGCAGTGTGGAGGGACAAGAAGCGTGGTAATTGCCAAAAACAAAGATGTGATCTGAGGCCACATACAGGTGCTACGTTTAGAAGAAAGGAGGAAAAGACCCCATGCACTTGGAACCAGAATTTGATCTGAAACAGAAGGGATTTGATGGGGGAGCAATCAGAGCAAGGAGGGGCTGGAAAGCCCTCACAGCGGGACAGGTCGGGGGGTGTCACCTCAGGCCCTGAGCTGGAGAGAACCTGAGGGCTGGGAAGGACACAGTACTGGGGGAGCGCCCAGTTCCCAGGGTCCCCGAGAGGAAGAGCCCAGGGGGACGGCGCCAGCTCACAAAGAGGCCCTTACGGAGCAGCTGCTTTGGAGTGGGGGCGCCTCCACACTGGAGGGAGGGATGCAAGTGAGGCTGTCAGCCAGCGGTGGTGGCGTCACAGGCACTGCAGGAGGGCGGCCTGACCAGGCTGACTGATCACCTCGAGCTCCTGGACTGCTATGGTCTGGACCCTACGTGCCTGCTAGGTCCCTGAGGGTGGGACTGGAGAAAGTCCCTGGGGGGCTGCAGGGACCCGGCCTCTCCTCTCCTCTCTCCAACCTCCCGGTCAGGAAATAAGTACTTTGCTCTGCACCCCCCTGCCTGCTGCCAGGGCCTCGGCCTACCTTCTCCTGGCTGCTGTGTGCGGCCAGGGAGCGGTGTGCCGCCCCGCGCAGAGCTGTCCTGTAGTTGCAGAAGTTCCCTGTCGGCTCCATCTGGTGCTGGGAGGAACAGGAGGTGCTGGGCAGCTCTGTCAGAGTCCCCTGGCCGCGCCCTCCCCCGGCAGCCCGGTTACCTCCAGGATGAAGAACTCGGCTGTCTTCACTTTGGCCCAGGTCTTCTTCAGCCTGGAGACAGGGTCATGTTCATGCCAGCTGCAAGGGGGAGGCGGGCAGGGATGGGCTTCTCGGCCGGGAGAGTCCACTGCAGGAGCTTTGTGGACTGCATGGGCCCCGCCTGCCGCCTGTGGGTGGACGTGGGTCCAGCTCGTGTGTCACAGACTGACCCTGTGTCCACCTCCTGACCCAGCCCATGCCCAGAGAGGGCCTGACTAGCACCTGTGTGCCCCACGGTGCCCCCAACCCTCTCAGTGGTCCTTGGGGGGCCTGGGCCTGGGTGGCCACTCACAGCTGATGGCCATCAGGGACTTGCCGATGCTGAAGCACTCTCGGGCCACGCCAATGAAGAACTCCATCGCCTGGGCCCGCTGCTTCTTCTTGGCGGGCTGAGGACAGGCAGAGTCGGCACCAGCTGCGCCCTCAGCCGCCCCAGCCTGGCTCTGAACCTTGCCCAGGCCCACTCCACAGCAGAGAGGCTGTGGCCCGGGGACCCGAGTGAGGCCCAGGCTCTCAGCACAAGCACTCCCAGCAGCTCCCGCTCCGTGCTGTGAGGCCCGGCAGCATCTGTGGCACGCCGGGTCCCGGCACCTTAGGGACAGCTTGGTGGCTGCCCTTCCAGGGCAAGTGCTGGGGGCTCTCAGGCTCCAGCGGCTCAGAGGGGTCCTGGGTCCCTCCCTGGGGCCATCCTGGGTGGCTTCCTCAGTGCAGACCCACTCAGGTCAACCCTGTTTCAGCCCTCACAGCAGGGGTGTGCAGGGAGGAAGTGCCTGGGACAGGGTGCTCCAGAGTCCGCTCGCCGACCACAGGCAGCTTGGGTCTCTACTGCCACCAAGAAAGGCGCTGTGGTGTCTGAGGAGGCCGGCCCTGAGCTGCCCTGTGAGGTGGTCATGGCTGCAGAGAGCCCTGCCCGGTCCTCCAGGGGCAGCCTGCACCTGTGACAGTGAACGAGCCTGGCGGGGCGAAAGGCATCACACACAAGCTTCTCCCTCAGCGCATTCCCAAATCCCCCTCTCCCTCACAGGTGACCCCACGGGAACACAGCTTCCAGGGGCCCCGGGGAGAGTGGCCTGTGACTCCTCTCAGGGGGAAGCCTGGCTTTACCAGTGCCCTCTGCTGTGAGGAAGAGGACAGGTGGGGGGGCACCCAGCCCAGGGACAAGCGTGTCCAGCTCCAGTCTGCAGGGGCCTCTTGCTGTCCAGGAAAAGCCACAGCCTGGACTCTTTGTGTGATATGCCAACTCTTAAAGCTTGCCTCACTTCTGCCTCTAAATCCTGACCGAGCCAAAGCAAACCTGCTACTGGCGGGGCTCTGAGGCAACAGGCGCGGGCAGAGGTGGACGGCTGCCTAGGAGGGACTTTCCACGCCTTCAGTGGTGACACTGGGTCCCAGCCAGAGGGGAGTGTCACTGCGGGACAGGGTGGCACCTCGCGTCCTGGAGGGGTGCCCTGCTAAGTCCGGGCTTGGAGATGGTCCTTCGCAAGCTGCCCTCTGGGCCTCTCCCTCCGGGGCCCCTCCCGGCCCCAGACACCTTTGGCTGTGCGAGTCCCGCCGCCGCACCCCCCACTCACCACGCAGCTCTCGGTGGCCACCGGGTAGCACAGCCGGTTGAACCATTTCACGTAGGCCTCGAGGTTGTCCGTCTTGTCACTGAAACAGGGCTAGAAAGGCCCACAGGACCACACACTGGGTCTGTCAGCGGCTTACTGTAACATAAGGACAGCTCGTGGTCAGAATCGATGATCCGGGCAATGTGGAACCACAAGCCATCTAGCAGTACCAGTGGGTAATCTCTTGGGGTTTTCCCTGTATGTTTAAAGATGTAATTCAAAGTCAAGTGTGTGCACAGAGTTGGTCCTGATTATTCACGGGTTCTGAACTTGCAAACTTGCCTACACCCTGAACTTGGTCTATGATTCCAGCAGCTCATACTGCTTTGCAGACATCTGTGAGATAGATGCACAGAGGCAGGAAAAACTTGAACGGCTCCACACAAGCATTTCCAGCTAAGGTGGAACTGAGCAGAACTCCGCCTTCCCGTTTTGGCTCTTGTACTGTCAGCAAGTACTCTCTATCTATTTAACACCTCCCGCTTTCTGGTGCTTTTTTGGGGAGCAACTTTAATGCCGAAAGCCTTCCCAAGCACAGTGCTGGCATGACTGGTGGTGCCCCTGGGACACAGCAGAGCGCAGGGCTGATCAACGACCCTCAGGTAGGGCTACAGTGCCTTTGAGAATAAAAATTAAACAAAGTGCCCTCAAATATAACCACACATACAACAACGTTACACATGGATCGCTTGATGAAAATGCTATGGTGAGAAGCTTGAATTTCCCATGGGAACAATGTTTTAACAACGGTTGAGACATTGTTCTAGAACACAATGACCAACAATAATCAGAGTCAGTTCTCTAGCAAAGCATGTATACCACATAGCTATGTATATTTCCACGTTTCCACTTTACCCTTTTCCTGTGTCATAAAGCATTCTTTGGAAAGACATTTTTAAATTGATGTAGAACGTTCCACTATATACATGTATCCTAGTTTAAAAGATTAAATCTAAACTAATTTAAATGTGCAAGTTAACACTGCTGGCATAATTTTCAATAGAGGAGGAAGATGGAATGAGGGACCTGCTCATTCAAAAGATGTCAAGGAAGGAGGAAAAAATAAACAGAAAAGCTGGATAGTGAATAGTACAATAGAGGACATAAAAACAAATCCTTACAGATAAGTAGTTACAATCACTGTAATTTTTTAAAAACCCTGTCCTAGTTCTTTTCAAGAGATACATTCTAAACTCAGAGATATAAATTAAAAAAGGGAAAATGTATATGTAATAAATACCACACAACTATTCAGATGGTTCATGGCTTATGATGGTTTGGCTTAATGATTTTTCTATTTTACAATGGGCTTTTCAGGACATGTTCCTATTGGAAGTTGAGGAACATTTGCATTAATATTAGAGAAAATTGATTTCACAACAAAAAAGGAAAAAGGCTCTAAGGCTACAAAGCATCAGGAGAGATTAAAATGTACAAAATGGCAAGCTTTCGGTTCACTGGGAATGAGTCATGAATCTCAATTTGTTTGCACTGTGTAACAAAGCTCCAAAACACAAGGCAAAAGTCATCAGGAAGATGCAGTTCCTTATCAGGAGAAAGACAGCCTTACTACCACAATGGAAGATTTTTCACAGACACAGCAGCAATTAATAGGGTAGGGAAACTGGAAAAAAACCAGTACAGACAGATATCTGAGCAACATAATGTACACAGTTCAGGTAATGGACAAACATGAAAGCTAGAACTCAATTACCTGAAAATATGCATTCTTGTAAAACATTTGGAAATCTAACAACACATTTTAAAGAAATCTATAGGTCAAAGATGAAATAATGAAATTAAAATGATATAGAAAATACTGGAAAACAAAATTTAGAGTCTGTAGATAAATATTTAAAGAGAAATGAATGTAGTCTTTCATTCTTTTATTAGAAAAGTGGGAAGGCAAAGAACAAGTTGAAATCCAGCATAAAGAGATGGGGATATAGCTCAGTGGTGCAGCATCTGCCTGGCAAGCATTAGGTTGTGAGTTCAATTCCTAGTACAAAGGAAGAAGAAGAGGGAAGAAGAAGGAAGAGGAGGAGGAGGAGGAGGGGAAGGAGAAAAAGAAGGAGGAGGAGAAGAGGAAATGAGAAAAAGAGTAACAATAAACCTAAGGGAAGTAAATAGAGGGAAATAAAGACGAGAAAATAAATAAATAAAATGGTAAAGAAACGAGATCACAGAGCCAACAGTCAAAACATCTTTGTGTGAAAACACTAGAAAGATCAAGGACTCTTTGCAATAATGGTGAAGGAGCAAAAAGAAAAAATAACAAAGGATATTAAAGAGAAATCCATTGGGATGTGAAGAAATTTAGGAGATACAGTGGTTCCGTGGTTCATGAACTCATGCCATGATTCTGGGGAAGTTCATCGCCCAGAGTGCAGCTCCAGAATGGAGGCATAATTTTGCCAAATGCTTCTGGTCGCACACAAGCATTTGTGAAGTAAAGTATTATTGTGAGTAAAAGATAGTTATCCACGAATAAGTCTATGTCTATGAATGTGAAAGCTTAGTGGAAATGGCCAAATTCTTGGAAAAATATATATTACAAAACAGACCTAAGAGGAAACCTAAAGGTCTTCTAACCACGAGGATAAGCAAAGCAACAAATAAGAAAAACCTTGAACCTGAACATAAAAGTTATTCCTTGGAGAACATACTAGGCCCAGATATCCGGCTGACAAAGTCTATCCAATGTTCCAAGAGGGGCAATTCCAACTTTTAATCCAGAATAAAGGGAAACAGAAACCAAATACCAGCCACGGATAGTGTCAGACAGGAAGGTCACAGCTCAGCCTCAGTCCTGGTTAAACTACAAAAACACTAAGCCCGACGTCAGTGTACTGCGTCCAGGGATGAGTGAAAACGAGCTCACGATGCGATTTTCTCTTCCATGGGGGCGCGAAGCAGTGGGTAAGCTGCCCGGTAAAAGAAAGCAATGTGGGTGCAGTTTGGGAATGCCCTCAACGAGGCAAATTTTTAATTTTATTACATCTCTTTCAAACATATTTGATGTGACGATACAGAGCGCTTTTGCCACAGGCCCAAGTCTGATGGCGTCTCAAGGGTGAGCGCTTGGCTGACCAGTGCTCCCTGGTTCCACTTTCACAGGACACTGCCTTTCCGTGGGAGAAGGACTAGCAGACTCTCTCTTTGTAGACTCCCATATTTGGCTGATATTTTCTTTAAAATGAACAAAGCAAACCTGCCGCTTCAAGGAAAACAATTCACAGTTTTTGTTGCCACTGATAAAATTCAAACTTTCAAGAGAAAAGTGGGAACATGTAA
This sequence comes from Chinchilla lanigera, assembly GCF_000276665.1. Classification (NCBI taxonomy): domain Eukaryota; kingdom Metazoa; phylum Chordata; class Mammalia; order Rodentia; family Chinchillidae; genus Chinchilla; species Chinchilla lanigera. The sequence goes on along the minus strand of NW_004955408.1, from coordinate 489,218 downwards.
AACGTGTATCTGCCTCTGAGCTCGACGGCTTTCAGTATTCAGGTTTTGTACAGTGCTGGGATGGAAGCCAGGGCCTCGTGCAGGCCGGGCAAGTGCTCCACCGCTGAACTACGCCCCAGCCCCAGACTGTTTTTAAATTATGAGAACCGGAGTGACAGTAATGCATGTGATCACAGTCCTGTACAGTGAAGTGTGCCAGTATGTGGAAGACCCGCCTGACTCAGCATCTGGATCTCCTAAATGGCCAGTGCATTGTGTTACAAACTGTGCGTTTGAAATGCAAGGCGCAAGGACGGATGTCACGGCCTGTGGGAAGCGCCCTGATGTGCTTCAGATCTCATGTTACAGCGAACCTTTAAAAACTACTGGTTGCAGGGTTTTAATGCAATATCTAACGAGAATATTTACTTCCAACTACTTGTCTGTGTGAGGCTGGGTTTCTTTAGCCAAAACAGTGTACGTTGAGAGACTGAATGCAGAAGATGAGAGAATCTCAATATTTTCCAGGAAGTCAGATATTACAGAGATTTGTGAAAATATTGTAAAACAATGTCACTCTTCTCAGTAATTTTCTATGGAAATATAATTATGATGCATAAAATATGTTAATCAGGTAAACACGTGATCAGTTATCGTAGCTATTTGTGTTTTTAAAAGTCAGAAGTGTTAACGGCTAATACGGTAAATGGGGAGAGAAACAATTCATATAGCCAGTAGTTCTTTTCCGCCCTCAATAGTTTTTATGCATGTAAAGGGGTCCTGAGAACAAACCATTTGAGAAGCGATGCCCTGGGGAAAATGTGCACCCTATGTGCGCCAGAAGCGCCTGTCAGAATGCTCCCCACAGCCACCCTCGCCACAGCAAAACCAGAACACAAGGTTCACCACCGCGGGGCAGGAGAACGACTCCTGCAGTCCTGACACACTTCACAGTGTAAGAAACACTCGGACATGGGAAACGTCGCACAGAAAACCAACAGCCCTTGCAGGGTGGGCGCGCTCCTTCCTGTGTGCCCCCCTTCCTGGAGATTGTTCCCACACTCAGGTGAGCACAGAGCGTTTGGGGAAGGTTGTTTTGTCGTTTCACAGAGGGTTGCGTCCTCTTGTCTCCATCACTACTTTTTTCTCTTGGGCAATTGGGTGTACAGAGCTTAAGGTGGCCATTTGTTTGTTTGTTTTTGAGACAGAACAATTTGTTTTGGTCTCCCTATATAATTCAGCCTGGCCTTGAACTCACAGCAGTCCTCCTACTTCAGCTCCCCAGTGCTGGGATTATAGGTGTGTGCCACCACGCCCTGCTAAGGTAGCCTGTGTGGCTCTGGTGGATGTATTACACCTTTTAATCTACTCCCCATGGATAGTAATTTGCTTCCAGTCTCTGGCCACAGCAGACCCTACATATCCAGAATATCTGCACACGCATCTTCTGCACACAGAGGTGTTTACTATAGGAGACGTGGAGCTTGGAAAGTCGGGTCGAGGATGTGGATGTGTTATTTACTTGTTTATTTGGTGCTCGAGATGGAGCCCAGCTGGCCGTGCACTCCCTAGGCCAGCGCTGCGCGGTGAGCTCTGTCCCGGGCGTGCGCCCTGGCCCACCACCTTCTGAAGCCCTGTGTCCCTCTCACCGGCTGCCCCAGGCCCACCACCCTTTCCGGCCGCGTGACCCTCGCTCATGGGGCAGGAGTGACGCAGTCCCATACTACAGAGCTTAGCTTGTGTTTTTTCCAGTCGTGGGGCTTGAACCCGGGGCCTTTGCCCTGAACTACATCCCCTACTCTTTGTATTTTTAACTTTGACCCAGGGTTTGGCTAACTCACTAAGCTGTCCAGGCTGGGCTCGAATTTGTAATCCTCCTGCCTCAGCGTCCCAGCCTGCAGCAGGCCTCGCTTTATTAGTCAGGAGGGCGCAAAACTTTGTGCGGGTTTAGGCTGCACCCTGGGTCACACCGGCCCAGCTTCCGTGCGCACGCGGCCCGAGCGCTTCCCCGCGCGGCCGCCAGAGGGCGCCCCGCCCCGCGACTCC